>NC_138551.1:69409263-69441763 GCF_964273705.1 Natrix helvetica
TAGTTGTTTGAATTTGTCCCAGAGTGCTGGGTGGATTTTGTTGCTGAGTTTGAGGTGAAGAGTGAGTAGGTCCTGGTTGGTTTGGTCTAGTAGGAATCTTTTCCTGTGGAGTTCGTTTCTGATTAGGGCCAATGTCCTTTCCAGAGGATTCAACTTTGCAGTTGCCCCTAAACGTATCCCCACTGAAGACATCATATGCGGAGTTGAAGCTACACTCATCAAAATCAACCCAGATGAAGCCAATAAAATCAGACTTGCAGTCAGCAACGTCCTTTGCTCCAGCAATCCACCCAGAAGCAACTTACAGCAACGTGAAGAAAAAGCACTCTCCAACCTGAGGAAAGACAACAACATAATCATTCTCCCAGCAGACAAAGGAAACGCCACAGTGGTGATGAACACATCTGACTACCAAGCCAAACTATCCAACCTACTCCAAGACCCTGCTTACAAACCTATAAATACAGACCCCACCACCTACCTGGAAAAAACCACCAAATCCAAAATAAAAGCCTCTGCCATCAGTGAAGAGATCCAGCAAAGAATCATCCCCAGAGAGAAATCTTCCAGATGCCCCAAACTCTATGGACTCCCAAGATACACAAAGAAGGAACACCACTCAGACCCATAGTAAGCTCCATAGGCTCACCTCTACAGAACCTTGCCAAATTCCTCGCCAAACAACTCCAACCCTACGCAGAATCCATCACCTCACACATACAAAACTCACTCCACTTCATAGAAACAATAAAGAAACAAAACTTACAACCCAGTGACCTACTTGTGAGTTTCGACGTCATATCCCTCTTCACCCAAGTGCCCATAAAAGAAGCCTTGACAGCCATCCAGAAAAAACACAACCCCCCCTAAACACATCCTGGACCTGACCAACCACTGCCTAACCAACACATACTTCATACATAATGGACAAAGATACAAACAGATAGAAGGAGCACCCATGGGATCACCCCTCTCACCTGTCATTGCAAACTTATACATGGAACATTTTGAAACCAACGCCTTAGACAAATCTGAACACAAACCCAAACTCTGGCTTAGATATGTTGATGACACTTCTGTGATTTGGCCACATGGAAAAGAAAAACTGGACAACTTCCTCACACATCTCAACAACCTACACCCCAAAATACAATTCACCATGGAAATAGAAGCAAACAACCAACTTCCCTTTCTGGATGTCCTAATCTACAAAAAACCCAATGGCTCCCTAGAACACACCATCTACCAGAAAAAAACACACACCAACCGCTACTTAAATGCACAATCCCATCACCACCCTGCACAGATCAACTCTGTAGCCAAGACCCTCATCTCCAGAACCAAACGCCTAGCTGACAAAGACCACCTGAAAACTGAATTACACAAACTCACAAATGTATTAATCTCCAATGGATTCCAAAGAAAAACAATCACCAACCTAATCCAAAAGGAGACTCCCCCAGAAAACCAAGATACAGAACAGGACCATGGCATCGCCCTCCTCCCTTACATCAAAGGCACCACAGATAAAATCAGCAAAATTCTCCACAAGCACAATATCAGGACAGCCTTCACCACTGATCAAAAAATAGCCAACATCTTAAGAAACCCCAAAGACAAAATCCAGCTAGAAAACCAAGGAGTCTACGAAATACCATGCAAAATCTGCCCAGCAATATACATAGGACAAACAAACAGGAGAATAAATGCACGCATCACAGAACACAAAAACACAGTAAGAAAAAAAGAAAAAACTTCTTCCCTTTTCCAGCACCTTAAAGCTACAGGACATGAAATCAACTTTGAAGGAGCCAGGTTAATCTCCAAAACAGAACACCTCCACAAGAGAATAATCATGGAAGCCATTGAAATAGAGAAACACCCCCACAGCATGAACAAACGTGATGATACCTCCCGCCTACCAAACATCTGGAAACCAGCCCTAGCCAACAAACGAACACCACCCACCACCCAAGCCGTTATAATACAAAACAACAATGCACACGCAGCCTGCACCAATCAGCACCAATCTACCAATCATGATACAACCACACAACCAATCATTCCACTTACTGAAACAAAGCCAGCACCCCATCCCCTCCCACCAAGACTTACAGAAAGACGGCAGCTCCGTTCCCATTTTAAGCCCACATTTTGAGCCTACGCTTGAAGATGGCAGGTGCGATCCTGCCGAAACGTTGCAAAGACAATCTCAACTTTACACGGGAAAAGACCCGAATACAACAAAACCAGCATACCTACATCCGTGAAAATCTACAAAAACATACATACACACACACACACACACACACACACACACACACACACACACATATACATATATTAGTACTAGGGCTTGGAAATAGTTTACATTCTTGCAATATCAAGATAGTGTCATCAACATGATGCTATTTATTGATGCTTCGTCCTCCAATTTTAAAACCATGCTCATGCCACTCCATATTTACTTAATATATATTAAACAAATTGGTTGAATGAATAAGTGAAGAATATACTTACAGGGACACGGTGGCTCAGTGGTTAAGACGCTGAGCTTGTCGATCAGAAAGGTCAGCAGTTCGGCGGTTTGAATCCCTAGTGCCGTATAAGGGAGTGAGCTTCTGTTACTTGTACCAGCTTTTTCCTACCTAGCAGTTCGAAAGCGCGTAAAAATACAACTGGAAAAATAGGGACCACTTTGGTGGGAAGGTAACAGTGTTCTGTGTGCTTTTGGCATTGAGTCATGCCGGCCACATGACCACAGAAACATCTTTGGACAGCTCTGGCTCTTTAGCTTTGAAACGGAGATGAGCACCGCACCCTAGAGTCAGAAACGACTAACACATATGTGCAAGGGGAACCCTTACCTTTACTTTATATGTACAGCCTTGTCGCACTGCTTTGTTGACTTGGTGCCAATCTGAACTCACAAGTTCTGTCTGTTCTGTGACTTCCCAATTTTTATATGTGTTTCTCATTGTGACAATGAAATATTCTGGGATTCCTATTTTTGTGAGGAAATAAACATCTGAAGTTGCAGGTTAGTCTTTCCTGGATAGAATTGACAGAATTTGTCAAGGACTGAATTTGTGTTTGAATCTGCCAGTAGGTATGTGTCATGGAAGGCTATTATTATTTTTAAAAAAGAGGTACAGGAGTACTGTTAAAAGGAAGACTAGATTGTAGATCAATAATATCAGCTTTTATCTGAGAGCTAGAAGTAATAAGGCTCTGTGTGTGTGTGCCCTTGTGCATGCATGTGCACCATAGCAATACATCTAAACAGGCATTATTGCAGTATAGACTTTGGTTATGAACATTGTCTTTTGTTTTCTGGAGAATGATTACAAGCATACTAATAGTTCAACTATTGAAACAGTAAAAAAAAAGTGCATAGAGTGAATTTCTAGTTGAAGCTGATCTTTCCTAACTTCCTTTTGGAATTGCCTCCTGTCCATGGAGTCCGAATTTAGAGACATCTGCCCTTTTCTTAAAATCGAGGGAAACTTTGGAAGGAAAGGAATTTAGAAAACACTGTTCTGACGTAGCCATGACAATGAACTGACGATAAATGATCTTCTCAATTTTCAAGTAATGCAAGACAAATGCCAAATTCCTAGGACTAATAGTCTGAAGTAGTTTAGCATTCTGATGGAGGGAAGGCTCGTTTTTGTTTTCCTTTCCTCCAAGCAATAATAAAAACATACACTAGAATGATATAGAATGTCACATAGAAAGCTGAAGGCAACTGTGAGATTGCAACTGACCTTGGCTGTAGGTGTTTCCCAGAAGAAGTGACTCCTGGAAAATTAATTTGTGATAGCAAAGCCCTTTTAAAAAGTGCCACCTGTTTTAGCAGGACCTTAATACACTGTGACATAAAATCTGGGAACAAGAAAGATTTTTTTGTGGGGGGGGAGTGCCTTAGTATTCCATTAGCTTTGGGATAGTCCCCCTTAACAGACTCTGACATTTCAGATAGAATTCCATCATCTGCTTGTGCATCAGTAATGGCCTGGATAATATTGCTTTCCAAGTGATCATCTGAATTGTTTGTCTTGCGGAGTCAGGACCAGTTTCTTTAGTCCAGTGAAGACTTACCCATACTTACAAGTCTATTCATTTTACTATTACTGCCGCACATTTAAGACCATCATAGAATACTTTAAATAGACCCTACCTGAGGTGGAGTTCAACAGTTTGTTTCCTTCAATTATTTAACCTCAGTAATTTTAGAGAAGAGAATCTTTTTATCATTATTTTAGAGAGTTTGCTATTAAAAAGTCCTTTTAGTGCAGGTCTGCAAGAGAGTCTTATTAATTTGACACTCATAAAAATGTAATGTTCCTTTACCTGAGGCTAACTTTTGGCAGGTCAGACACAACCCTTCATGATAAGCGGAGAGAAAAACAAAGAGTGAGAGAGGAAGCGAAAGAGGGGAAAATGGAGTGCCCAAGCCAAGACAGACACAAAGAACTCATTTGTTCAGTGTTCATTTCAAGAGCCAGAAGGCATTTCTTTCACCTTTGACTTTTCCCGGGCACCAATATGTAGTGATGATGCCGAGGGGAATGGCATTTGCAGGGCAGGAAGCAAAGAGAAATCTAGAGCCTTGTAAAATTGTGACAAGTAGCAGGCAGCTCCTTCCAGATTCTTCTATAAAAAAAAAGATAAACTCAATGATTGAAACATTTGGGGAAGAATTCTTCTGACCACACTAATCTCAACTATATTCATAGCCATTGACCTTTTTAAAGCTAAATGTCTTTACTTTTAGCACCTTCTTTTTTCAGCATTTCTAACGGGCTGTCTACTTCCACATGAAATCTTTGGGCTTTCCACAGACAATGCGTTCATATTCCTGGAGTAATGGATAAATCAGTGGAGGTAGGCAGCAATGGAGTATACAAAGTAGAATACCGAAATGATATTAGATGAAAAGACTTTTTCTTACTATTCCAAGCCTTCCAGGAGAGCCATCTATAACAAAGAGTAGTAGCTGAGGAAATAGGAAGTATAGAAGACATTTTTGAAACTTAAAAGCTCAGAAGATTTGGTGTAGTAATGCAAGGATGATGCTTGCTATGAAGCACTTATCATCATTCAACTGCACAATATAGGTTGTGCACATGTCCTATGCCCATGATGGTAAACCTATGGCATGAGTGCCAGAGGTGGCACACAGAGCCCTCTCTGTGGCATGCGCCCCATCACCAGATGCTCTTCTCGTTTACAGCATGCACATGCATTTTCATGCATGCCAGAGTGCTGGAAACAAACCTGAAGACCAGCTGATCAGTGCACATGCACATGCTGGAAACCTGAAGATCAGCTTGCTGGCGCACACATGTGCACCAACCAGTTGGTCTTTGGGTTTCTGGTGCTCCGAAGTGTGCATGTGTGCGTGTTGGGCACTTGGTGCCAAAAAGGTTTACCATCACTCTCCTATAAAGTGTTTGATGCTGTATGTTTGTTTGAAAGTGCATTTTATTCTGAATAGGCTGGTTTGAGATGCAGCCTAGATTTGTGATTGTTCTCACCTGCTAACCTAGAGGAGAAATGTATGTAATTTACCAACACTCTGTCATTCTCACTAAAACTAGTTAAAGGAAACTGGTGCTGAGAAAAGATGGCGTTATTTTGAGTGTTATTTTACAGGAAGAGTCAGAAATGGCAGACATTGATCTTGCTAATCAGCGTGGGTTTCATCTCAGAATCTCACATTATAAATCTCAACCTCTAAAATGTCTTCACTTCCATTCTGTTCTTTTCTGCTTGTTTCCTACTAAAACACAACTTTTCTGTCTTCCAAGAAACTATGAAGTCATTTGTTACCTACAGGACAGACACGGCACAGTTTTGCTTTCTTTAATTCTACCTGCTCTACAACATTGCAGTGTGGCAAATTCTCATTTTAAATAAAAAGTCAACTGAACAAAATTCACATCTATCCCTATTTAAAGTACCAAAACTAGAAATACCTGGATTTACAACTAATTTAACTTGTTTGTATAAACAAAAGAAAACAAAGTACGTGCTGTTTTTTTTAAAACAAATGTGTTACTTTTTAGTACAAACAATAAAGCAACAAAAACTCTTGAGTGTTAACACATTTACCTTAGTCTAGTAATCTAAAAAGGGGGTGTCACCTGAACATGTGACCTTACTCAAGCAGTTACCAAAATAACAACTTGTGATTTTACATATGTTTGTGCATATGTTTGCTTTATAAAACGTTGGTGTCATTCCAATAAATAAATGTGAAAATCAACCCAGATTGGAACCATTTTCAAATGTGAACTTTATCTGGCACAGGGTGGAGCCGAATCACTAGATTGCAACAGTGACCCTCCTGAAATTACACTAATATAATACACTAAATGATGATATTTTATGAACATGTAAATTTTCAAAAAAATAAATAAAATAAACATCCGAAGATGGTTATGGATACAGCAAGCTTTCACTTTTATGATGGATAAAACGTATTTCGTGCATTCGCATTTTAAATAATGTTACAAGTGTAGTCTAAGGAGCAGCTCTAATCATTAGTCTTTTTTTCTCCCACTGCCAACACTTTCTTTCTCACAAACACAATTTTTAAGTAGTACATGCTAATTTCTCTAAGCATCTGAAATCTTGCTTTCTATTTGGGTTTCAATGGTGATGCGCACACAAAAATTGCCTTTAAGATGAACTAACCTTAAATAAATCTATATCATTTTTCATATACATTTCTTTGGGGGAAATTTGGAACTGCAGCAAGAGAGTCTATTGCTTTCACTATTTGTATTATGTTTTAAATATCCTACAGCTGTTTGCTGTCAAGGTTTAAACCCACTGTCTACTGAATGGTTAATACGCAATTTGCTTAGTGTCTCACTAATATTGTTTCTCTGTGTTGCGTGTGTAATCATGCAACATATGTTCCTATGAAGCATCAGCACAGCAGAAGGAGTAACAATTAACCATTTTGTTTGCTGGAGTAATTGAGGATCCAAATTTAAAGTTTTTTTTTTTTTTCCCTGGGACGATTCCAAGCTTTGTTCCCAGTTCCTCAACCTTTTTGGAGTTTGGAATCGACGAACCATATTGCCTTCCCTAAGTGTCAAGCATAGAATAAAAAAATCGCATCACATCATTTTTCATTGTAGCCAGATGAGGCCTGAGTGAAGGAATGAAGAACAGCAAAGCAAGAACATCTGAAAAAATTGACAATGCAAGCTGGAACGTGATTCTGCGGTAAGGGGCAGCTTTAGCGTTTGCCAGGAAAAAAAGGCAGCTTGTAGACAGATCTGGGTCTTAGCCTGCCACCCCAAGGGCCCCAATGTCAAGAAATAGTGAAAGAACACTGCTCATTTATGCAACATCTGTAACACATATAGCAAATTATTAATAGCTCAATATGCCAATCTGCCACTGTGTATTCTGACATGGTGGGGACTGAGAGAATGGAAGTTCTGTAGCACAGATGTGCCACTACAACTGGTCGTATGGAAATTAAACTCCGGCTTTCCAAATTTCTCTGTCAGCATATTTGTAGACAGTAACACTTTTCTAAATAATTTCAATTAACCATCAAGTGGATAATTGAACTTCCTTTCATCTGCATTATTTATGTCATCTGCCAGAATGTAATGTGAACAATCTTTGTTTATTTTACAGATTATATTTGCCTACTTAAGATCTCAGAACAAGGCTGAAAAGTAACTTTTGACGTTGTTTTGCTGTGAAAGGGAAGCCATGGCATAATCTCACTTTCTTTATGCAACTACAAAACAACATTCTTTGTCTATTTCTTACTGATTTCTTATGTGAATAATTATTAAAGACAAATAATGACCTTTTTAAAACTGAGAGCAGGATTTTAGCTGAACTGCAATAAACTCAAGAAAATTATTCATACATTTGGAAAATTATTTACAGAAATAAGGTGCTTTGCATGCCTAAGGTGCATGTGGGCATTCAGATATAGGAATATGCACATAAAAAGAAATCAGAATGCTCAGATATTAAATTTCCACTTTCTTTACCATTTTAAGGTTCTTATTGACTGGGTGATACAGAGTAGTTCAGCTCACTGCTAGCCTAGGTAAATATATATTACATCTGAAATCTACACATCTATGGTTGCAATTTTGCCAATTAAACGGCATTGTATTTCCTTATTCAATTTTTTGTGGGCTTCTTTGCAGACTCCTTCTGAAGCATGAAATCCCTCTACATATATGCAAAACAGCACCTTACATTGCATTCACTAAATGACGTACATGCATTGGAAAATAGGAATTAGTATAGAAATAACTGCATATACCTGGGAGGGCGAACCTATGGTACACGTACCACAGGTGACACGCGGAGCCATTTGTCAGGGCACGCGAGGCGTTGCCCTGTCAGCTGAACAGCACACATGCACGCACTGGCCAACTGAGTTCAGCCTTTTTAAAGCCATTTTTGGCCCTCCCTAAGCTCCAGAGGCTTTATAGGAGCCTGGGGAGGGTGAAAACAGCCCCCGTCCCCCCGGAGGCTTCAGGAGCTTTCCTGAAGCCTCCGGAGTGCAAAAAAACAGCCATACAGGCAAACTGGAAGTTCGGGAACGGACTTCCGGTTTGCTTGTAGGGCTGGTTTAAGCCTTCAAGAGCCTTCAGGGACCTTCAGGAGGCTTCCCGGAAGGCTCTGGAGGGCTTAAACTGGCCATATGAGCAAACTGGTCCGTTGGGTCATGTTTCATCCTCTGGAGCCTTCAGTGAAGCCTCCTGAAGGTCCCTGAAGGCTCCGGAGGGCTTAAACCAGCCATATGAGAAAACCGGAAGTCAATTCCTGAACTTCTGGTTTGCCCTTAGGGCTCGTTTTTTGCTCTCCGTAGGCTTCAGGGAAGCTCCTGAAGCCTCCAGAGGGCCTCCAGAGGGCAGGGGAGGCTGTTTTCGCTCTCCCCAGGCTCCTATAAAGTCTCTAGAGTCTGGGGAAGGCAAAAAAAGCATTCAGAAAATGGAGGGTCATGTTTGTCATGCATGCATGCATGCGTGCTGGGGGGGGTTGCACATTGTATTATGGGTGTGGCACACCCGCACACGACCCCCTTGAGCTCCCCCCGCTTATGGCACATGAGCCAAAAAAGGTTCACCATCACTGGCATATACCTAACTCCAATGAATGATATACTATCAGAGTAGAGAAGTCTCACACAATTACAATTATTCTTGTCATTCCTCCTCCCCCCCCTTCCTTTCTTTTCTTGCAAAGATGATAAGGGAGCAGCTCTGCAGTGGACATAAAAGCTCTACAGAAAATCATTAAAACTGCCCAGAATATCACCAGGCTCCAGCTACCAACCCTGGATGACATCTTCTCATCTTGCTGTTTGAGGAAGTTTCGTAACATTCTCAGAGACTCTTCCCATCCTGCTTACAATCTTTTTAGACTGTTGCCTTCTGGAAGAAGATACAGAACAATTAAAACTAGGACCACACGTCTTCTGAATAGCTTTTATCCCAGAGCTATAATTGCACTCAACAATGAACTAAAGGGCCACCATCTCTGAGCTATTGGACAGCACTACTTGATCTGTTGTGTGGATGTTTGTGTGGTTTAGGGGCAGGGAATTTTTTGGTGGGTGGGGTGTGTTTGGGAATTGTTATGTGTGTTGGGCCTGATCTCTGGATGTTATGTGAATTTTGTTGTATGTGTAAACTGTGTATATAAGTACAATGACAATAAAGTAAAGTAAGTATAGATAACATGCTCACGCTAAGGAACAGTGGAGTTAGGAAGTAATAAAAAAGGAACGGGTCTTTTTCACTGCTATACTATGTGTGCATACTAAACAAGAGCCAGAAATTGTTTTAAGCATTAATTAAACAGCATCAAACAATGGCAGTTTTTAAAAAATATATATTGTTTTAAGAATATAGCTGGGATTTCAAGCACAAACAAAACCAGTGTCAGATGAGGATCTGTATGGTGAATAATTGAATGGTAGCAAGCTTTTGTCTTACCGTCTTTTTCAAACAACATCTTCTTTGCCCCAAGAAGGGGGAACTGTGGACGAACGTCCAAGAAAGATTTCAATAGTACACCAACTTCATGTCATGGCAATTTCCCACTCATGTAGAGATCGCTTAATTCTATGACTCTGGACAATCCTGCCTAGGAGAAGCAAATATTCTAAGATACCAAGTGCTAAGCTAAGGAAAGCAGCAGGCACTAGATTGAATCTTAAAATGTCTCCCATGCTGCCATCAAGTATAGACGTAATTGTTGGCCACAAAAAGGTGATGTATGTTTGAGTGTACCAATAAAGGAGAATATTTTTAGCTCAGGGTTTCAATGAGGGGTCCTTGGTGCTCTGTGATCTTGCTTGTTTTCTTGCAAATGTTTCATTACCCAAACTAGGTAACATCATCAGTCTTAGTGAGGAGTGTTCTTTGCTCTCAATTTATAGTCTGGTGTCTTGCCTGTCAGTGTTGGTGAGGGTGGTCTTAGATATTCTTTGGTTGGGCTGTTTGATGTTTGCTTCTTTGACAGTTTCTTGATTGGGGTATTGCTTACTTGATTGTTGGACTGAAGTTAACTTTGGAGTTAATCTATCTTTTAGAGTATGAGTGTATTAATTCTATGGGCAACTTTTATCTTCATTTAGTTCCATAAATGCCTATAGTTAGGGATACCTGTAAGAACCAGTCCCAAAGTCAACATGGTAGCCATGCTAATGCAATCAAAGCTCTGTTTGTTTTTTATTGTGTGTTGTGTGTATGCAATATACTTAACAGATACAGCTTCAATCAAACCATTTTGGCTCTTTTTAAATAACTATATGCTGAAAATAACCACAGTCTTAGATTTCTCAAGTATCCTGAGACAAATCAGGTGGCATGTAGGAACAATGAACAACACATCCTTTGTAACTTTAAGTAAGGTAAAGGTTCCCCTTGCACATATGTGCTAGTCGTTTCTGACTCTAGGGAGCGGTGCTTATCTCCGTTTCAAAGCCAAAGAGCAGAGCTGTCCAAAGATGTTTCTGTGGTCATGTGGCTGGCATGACTCAACGCCAAAAGCACACAGAACACAGTTACCTTCCCAACAAAGTGGTCCCTATTTTTCTACTTATGTGCTTTCGAACTGCTAGGTAGGAAAAAGCTGGTACAAGTAACAGGAGCTCAATCCCTTATGCGACACTACGGATTTGAACCGCTCGAACTGCCGATCTTTCTGATTGACAAGCTCAGCGTTTTAGCCACTGAGCCACCATGTCCCTCCTTTAAGGGACTTAAAGTAGTCCCTTTAACCATTAACTTTAAGTAGTCATGGTTTAAAAAAATACAAAATATGATAAAACATAAAATAAAGCACTAGAAATATGGAGCTTCATTTCCAAGAAGTAAATGATGAAATCAGAGCTTCAATTTTGGAGCAAAATGATTTATAATAAAGCTGGGAAGATAGCAGAGTGGTTGCAATGCATAAAGGGTCTTCTACTCACATGGAAACCTCAGAAGGATAAGGGGGAAAAAAGGAGAAAATACTAAAGAAAAAGAAAAAAGATTTACTCTTGCACAGGAAGTATCTCAACGGTACAACACTCTCTTTAAAAAAGAAAAAAAAAGCTGAGAAAAAGCAGTGAAGTCACCCCCCCTTTTTTTTTTCAAACAAATGTACTGTTTCCATTTGTGATTTAGTGGCAGGGTTTGCAGAATATGGACCCTATATATACAAATCGGTATAACGCTTGCTGTAGCTATTCTTTTATGAGTGGAAATAAATAATAAGCTCTGGCCCATATTTCATTTATCATTTATATTTTTGGCTCTACATCCTATACACGTGTCCTTAAATGCCTGCAGCTATCTTATACCCCTTCCCACACCTTCTTCTATTCATATACAATTATACATATGTTTTCTATTAAGGGAAAATGTATGAGACATAAAGAAAAATGTGTCTCTGTTCCAACCTTAAGCCTTTCTGGCAAGGCAGAAAATTGTTACAGCAGGATATAGCCAAACAATCTTAACCCTAGCCAGTTTTTCACATTGTGCAGGGTTTTTTTTTGGGGGGGGGGAGGGACAGGGGTAAGTGTGCAAATCTTATATATTATAATCTGTAAGTGTAATGATGAAAAGATATGTACAAAAGCATCATGTAGTTCATATCAATCCTTCTTACTTGGTTGTATAGTTCTTAATTATTGCATAATAGCCCAATTTAAAGACTGATTTATTTTAATACTGGCATATTTCAAATTGATATACAATATTCCAACATGCATATTAATGCACATCTCTTATAGTACAGTAATATCCTTTTGAATTTTTAAGTTAATTAGAAAGATGTGTCAATCTTTATCTATTTTGTTTTTGTTTTCTTTGATTGTGTTTGCATATTTGAATATCATGTGGAGAATCCAAAGTAGCATGCAGTCATGGGGCTGGTTGGTACTCTGAGAAACTTCCTGTTACCTTTTTAATTAATTTTTAATAAGACTTAATTATTCCTACCTATTTCTAAAAAAATAATTTTGAAATTTTAAGTGTAACATTTTTATATATTGTTTTTATTTTATTTTTATTTAGCTCCTCTTTGAGGGAGCAGGGCAGTTCAGAAATGTGAAAAATGAATGAAAAAATATTTAATGGCTAAATTCATTTTAGGGGGGGGGGAAGGAACATGGTCAGATAAAATCTATTTTGAATGAATGTAAAAATCAACCAAGCAATAAATGCCAGAAAAAGGAAAGGAGAGAAGAGGAAAGAAAGGAAAAGGAAAAGGAAAAAAAGGAAAATCAGTTTTCCCCAAACTTTAAAATGTATCTCCCTTGAAAAGATGCAACTGAGCCTAGGGGAGGTACGAAGAACCTTTGACTTGCAGTGAGTTCCATCTTTCCCAAAATGTAATTGTATTGTTTCATTGTTCATTGGTGTTCATTTTGTTGTTTGGATATTTAGGGAAGGTGTGAATATTAAGATTACACCAAAGGGACAAAAGATGACAAAAAGTTTAGGAACCTTTAGTATCCACAGATTACTTCAATGTAACCACTTTACTATTGTTATTTAAAGGGTTCCTAACCCAACATCGAATCATCTTCAAAATTTGAAGCAGCAGTGGATCTCCAACATGTGTAGCCTAGTGAACATATTTGAAATGTTGAGACAATATTCTGAAAACTCCAGCAACGTAGCCTCATTCATTCATAAAATAGCTGCCTTGGGGATGTAATCATCCAAAGAACCATTAGATAAAAGGAAACTATATACATTGCAGCATGCCAAGTGAATTCTCAATTTTAATTTTTTTGAAAAAAGCTAAGGTCAAGTGAAACAGGAAGCCTAGCAAGAATCAAGGGAGGTGTCCATGGATACTTTGGCACGCTAAGATTCTACATTGGAAGCCTCAAAGATAGATTTTTAATTTAATTCAGAAAAGGATTTGTTATGCACCTATAAAGTTGTTACTTATTATGGACTTAAATTTTTGATGTTATCATTGGCCATCTGTTCCTGATGAGGTTAATAGGCTCATTGAATAAAACTCAGGATATCCATAATGGTTTTAATAGTGGAAAACATTTTGTAGATTAATCTGTTAATTTCCTCTTCTCTTCATGTCAACTTTTACCTTGTTCCCTCTGCTGATTTTCAAACTTTCCCTGGTTGGTCAAAAAAAGAAAGAACCTTGAAATGAACAATTTTGGATATATGAATGGCCCTTCAATGTTTTGTTTAATTTAAGATGCTTTAAATTCCCAAATGGAAGTTAAGTGAGAATTGCAACACTCTATTTAAGAGGGTTTGATTTGTATACCTATTCTCAATAGTAAATTTATAGTGTTTATTTTGGCATATTCATTCATTACAGTACTATTACTATTCAATTTATTCTGCATTGTTTCCTTCTGTCAATAATCATTTTGCTTAATGACTGAGTAATTTTAGTTATTATTTCTTCAGTTATTCCCTTGTTGTATTTGCATCAATTGCCTTCATATTATATTATCTTGAATTCATTTTATGTTAAGTCTGGTACCATATGCTATTGTGGAAGCAATCCTATTGAATTCCATGGAAATATTCCAGGATAACTAACAGTATCATGGCCTAAGTCTGCAATATTAAAATGTAGTTCTGTATAATATTAATGAAGGTGAGAGAATCACTATTACCCATAATTATTTTGTTTAATTTGGAAGATTAGATATTCAAATCTGGATTCCTATCAACAATAATAATATTCAAATTTGAATGAAGACCTACAACAATAGATATTAGCATCAAGACATAACCAAATGGACACAAACATTGTTATTAAACAGGAGAAGGTCTTGCAGGATAGTATGTATAGCATTCCTAATATGTTTTTCAAAACTTTTTTTAAATTTTTATAAGAGTCTCTTGTATTATTGGTTAAAGAATAGCAAAAAGAAAAACTCTTTTAACAGCTATTAGAGCAGCTTAAAAACCTTGACTTTTTAGATTAGCAAAGTATTGGGACAGCTTGCTTCACTCCTACAATGTAAGGCTGTACAGATCAGCACAAAGAAGTAACTCATACAGAGCATATTTATCCCCATTGTATGTTATCAATGCCAAACATGGACACTTAAAATGGAACATAAAGGAAAGTTAGATATCCCCAAAAATAAGATCTTTACGGAAAGCTGCTGGAGTGGCCAGAAGAGATAAAATCAGAAATGATTTTATCACATAAGAGAAAAATTGTCATAGAACCAATCTTAAACTACACATAAAAGCAGCAAATCAAAAGGTTTACTCACCTGGAGAGGATGTTGTGGGGTTTCATATTGTACAATGCATATACCAGGGGTGCCAAACTCGCATCATCATGGTGTTGTCATGTGATGTATCGTGACTTTTTCCCCTTCACTAAACTGGTCATGGACATGGTCAGTGCCTGATGCATCCAGCCCACAGGCCATGAGTTTGACAGTCCTGGCATATACAAAAAGGCAGACGCAAAAGATGATCCATTAAAAGACACATTACAACAATATCAATTAACAATGGTTGAGGCTGCCAGAAGACCAAGAACCAGAACTTCATTTCTCTCTTGGGCTCAGGAGGAGGAGCTTTACTAACTCCAGTTTGCTCCATTTTTGCAGGGCCCAAGGCCAAATGTGAGCCAACTACATCTTCATTCAGTGCTTGCAAACCCTCTTTAATGCACCAGAAAGCCAATATCCTTTTCTCTCTGTTTGTTTTCTCAAGTCCTTTGTCTGAAAACCAGATCTCACAGAACACTTTATCAGATCCTGTAAGTTGTCGTCGTTGTCATCATCATCATCATCCAGTACATTTTGACTAAAGTGCACATGATTGCAGTCCTTAACACCAGTTGTCACAAGAAGTGTCCAATATATAGTAGGTAGAAAATGGGGGCAAAAAGGCATAAAGGCAGTTTGTATGAATGAGGCTACATCTGGCTAATCTCTTGCCTATCATTGTCCAGTTTTTGGACTGGGTAGTTCTGTCTTTTAGCAAACTTGGTCCAGCCCTATAGCTGTTGCTGCTATACAGAGTACTTTTTGCTCTATCTGCACCATCACCACATCACCCTCACTGTCTCTTCACCAATACAAACTGTCTCACTAACATGTGAGTTCCATCGATGGCTGAAATAGAGGAAACAAAACCCCTATTATCAGAGAATTGTTGGGGAATTACAGTTTTGCAATTTAACAATGTATTACTGCTAGACTTCAGGTGTTATTGTACAATGGACAAACTCTTGATCAGCTGCTATGTAGAAAAAAATACTAGTGGTAGGATTCATTACTTACATTAAAAAAAAGGTTTTACTATGTAAAATCTACTCACTGCTCAGGCACCATATAATGATCGTTTGCAAAGGGGCAAGAATGTGGTTTGATCCTAACCTCCTAAGAGGTCTTTAAGAGGTGCATTTAATAAACACACCAGCGTGTCTACTGTCCCTGTCCTAATATTCCCTTGTATTCCTATTCATTTCATATATTCATAATTATGTCTATACTTAGGTATGTTATCTAATTCATGCTTGACGAAATAAATAAATAAATAAAATGCTCCAGTCCACATTTGAACAAATGGCACATGTTGCTCCACAAAATTGACTGGTATATACATTTGATTGTGTAGGCTGACCGTATTGGGGGATCACAAGTCTCCTCTCTTTAAGACTGAAGAGCACATTACTTTAATGACATATGGTTATGTCATATTTTCATACAGGAATGCAACTTTATGATTGCAGTGGAACTGATTGAGAGAGACATGTGAGGAACTTGGTTGTCTCTCTCAATTACCACCTACTGTTGCTAGTCTATAAGGCACTTGGGATATTTTAACAGCCAGTTGCTATTAAAGAATAATACCCAGAGACTGTTGTATATAATTCCCTAACAAAATAAGGAAGCCTCTAGTAATGCACCGATACATCACACTGTTTCTGCAAGTGGCATGTAACTTGGAGAACAAACTTAAAGAGTAATTATCAAGTGCAGGTTTTAGAATAACCTTAGAATAAGTAAAGACTCTGTGCTGCCGAACAAGATTAGGCATTCCGATACATATGCAAATACACAAGGTTCAAGCATTCATTTATTCACCTAGAAAACCATTAGTAAATATCTTTGAGTTTTAAATTAAAGAGTGCCTTTTTCACTTGTAAAGATTTGTGCAAGCATTGTTCCAGACACATGAAATCTCAGAATCAATATATTTTTATTCATATAAGCTAATAACATATTAAAGTGTGAATCATTTGCAGAAGCATTAGGAAGTACATTCTAATATAACCTGGTGAACTGGAAGCCTGTATTTAACTCTAGATGGAAGACTATGCCGGAGACTAAGAAAAAGAATTTAAACTGGTTCCCTTTCTTATTGATATGAAACATTGGAGACAGGTTGAGTTCTTCTTTTCACTCCCACCCCTTTCCTTTTATCCCCCCCTTTTTTGTTCCTATCTTTCTCATAAAAGATTCAGGTAAATGTAGCATGACAAACCAATTTAAGCCAATTTCAAAGTTATTTGAGTAATTGGTTGTTGAGATAACACTCTCAAATTTCAATTCAGCAATTATCCTCTTAAAGATACAGACTATAAGAAGAAAGGATTATGAATTAAGGCAGCAATTCTGTCTGCCTGTTCTTCCTCCCGTCTCACAAAAGGATGGGCATTTAAAAGCTGTTCTGCTTTTAATCATATTGAACGGAGACTTATATTGTAATATACCAATCTTTCTAAACTGAAAGCAAGTGTTTCTAAATTTTGGCATACAGTAGCCTATAATGGAAGAAGTTCCTAAAGATTGACAGATTAGCACGTGACACAGAAAACTGTTTTCTCAGAAGAAGTTGTAGTGTCAACTGATACAGAGGTTGATGATAAAAATAAAAGCTTTGGCAGAAGGACTTGGTTTAATGCTAGTTTTTCCATCCTAATGAATAATGGAGTTCTTTAAAGCCCTTCTTATAAAAGAGAGGAAGGGTTTTTGGAGCCTATTCCCATTTAACCAACTCTTTAGAATAAAGAGCCACGACCAAATGTTATTTTGAGCTACTACTGGTTAATTACTGGGTTCACATGTTTTCAAACAAAAAATGTTATTAGCAATTTGGCTATTGAAAGCAATGGTTGATAGTCTAACGATGCTCACCAAAAGATTTTCTGAGTTTTCAATCACTTGGAATTTGAAAATTGATTGCTTTTATATGTCCTGGCCATAGTTATAAGAAACAGCTTCATTATTGGAGTCAGCATTAACCAGAACCACAGATCCCAAGCCTCAAGATCTCAGAACCACTGAGATTGAAGCTAACCTGGATATCAAGAGATAAATTAGTCTTATATATAAAGAGTAAGCTGCCTGGAACTGCATTCAACTTCAAGGGATGACAGGATATAGATAGCAGAAGCTTTAGACAGAGATCCCAAATGTCCACATGAAGTGAGGAATATCAATGTTTTATTTTTAGCAGAGGAGTTTACTTTTTGTTGCATAATTGTATATATTTTCCCAATCATGTTAAAACCGAGGTTTTAACCATTTAAATATGAGCCAGCAGTGTGCAGCAGCTGCCAAAAAAGCCAACACAGTTCTAGGCTGCATCAACAGAGGGATAGAATCAAGATCACGTGAAGTGTTAATACCACTTTATAATGCCTTAGTAAGGCCACACTTGTAATACTGCATTCATTCTGGTCGCCACGATGTAGAAAAGATGTGGAGACTCTAGAAAGAGTGCAGAGAAGAGCAACAAAGATGATTAGGGGACTGGAGACTAAAACATATGAAGAACGGTTGCAGGAACTGGGTATGTTTAGCTTAAGAGAAAGAAGGACTAGGGGAGACATGATAGCAGTGTTCCAATATCTCAGGGGTTGCCACAAAGAAGTGGGAGTCAAACTATTCTCCAAGGCACCTGAGGGTAGAACAAGAAGAAATGGGTGGAAACTAATCAAGGAGAAAAGCAACTTAGAACTGAGGAGAAATTTCCTGAGAGTTAGAACAATTAATCAGTGGAACAGCTTGCCTCCAGAAGTTGTGAATGCCCCAACACTGGAAGTCTTTAAGAAGATGTTGGATAGCCATTTGTCTGAAACGGTATAGGGTTTCCTGCCTAGGCAGGGGGTTGGACTAGAAGACCTCCAAGGTCACTTCCAACTCTACTATTGTATTGTATTGTATTGTATTGAGGTGGGAAACAATGGCCTCTTTGATTTGTGATTTGTGGACATCAATTCTCAGAATTCCTGAGCCACCATGAGAGCCAACATGGAGTTGAAGTCCACAAGTCATAGAAGGGTCATCGTTCCCCACCCCTGTGTTAAAAGGACTTTTTCAGATATGTGTTTTTTTTAAAAAATCACAAGTATATATTTACTACTTGAATTAGGAACTATAAGCCATAATGAACAGTATCATTAGACAGAAATGTCTAAATGCAAAGACACTATGGGCGATCTTAATTCAGAGCAATCCCATTTTAGATATTTATATTTTTTCTTCCTGTTTGCACTTCTATTTTTAGATTACTTATATAAAATTATAATTCAATTTATCACAACACATGTGGACTCACTGTTGAAAATGGCATTGAGGGTCTATTCACTATTGTTAGTTTTCTGAAAGTGATATTTATGTGTCCATGTTTTATTTGCTTGCATCTTTTGTTCTCTCTCTCTCTCTCTCTCCCCTCTCTCCCCCCCTCTCTCTCCTTGCTACAGCTTTCCTGGGTCAATGATTTAAAATGATAGAAAAACATATTACTGATTTTCAACAATCATGTAACAAAACTGGTGGTATAGTTGGAAGGAAACTAGAAATGACAAAAAGTGGTTTGGGAACTGAATATAAGTTATTTATCATGTATGTATGTATGTGTGTGTGTGTGTGTGTGTGTTACAACCCCTGGTATGCCTAAATATGGGAGGAAGCTCACTACTCCCTCTTTCTGTCCTTCGGCTCATTACAGAAAACCATGCAGGCAGAAAACCATATTTTTTATTTTTAATGTTGTCTTTTTATATTTGTGTTGTATTTGTACTGATCAATAAATAAAGGGAGACTAGTATAGATCTATTTCGAGCTAATTAGCTCTCATCAGCTAGCCATACCCTTACTGGGATTTGAACCTGGGCTGTATTATATACACAAATACATACCTATTTCCCTGGCTCAACTGATAAGGAGGAAAAGACCATGAGAGCTATTTAGCTCTCATCAGCTAGCCATACCCTTACTGGGATTTGAACCTGGGCTGTATTACATATTAGGCAGGAGTCTTAGCCACTAAGCCACAGGCTCTCCTCCTTATCAGCTGAGCCAGGGAAATAGGTATGTATTTGTGTTAAATACAACACAAATATAAAAAGGCAACATTAAAAATAAAAATATGGGTTTCTGTCTGGATGGTTTTCTGTGATGAGCCGAATGACAGAAAGAGGGAGAAGTGAGCTCCCTCCCATATTTGGGCATACCAGGGGTTGTAACACAAATACATACATACATACATACATACATACATACATACATACATACACATACATACATATGCACACACATACATACACACACACATACACACACAAACACAAACACACACATATATAGCCATACATATATGAGATAAACACTCATGTGTTTATGTGTGTGTGTATACGCATACATACATACATGCATGCATACATACACAATATGCAAAATGCAATACACAATACACAATACACACACACACACACACACACACACCTTGAAGCTAATTTAGCCAGAAATCAAAATCCCACAAATGCAAACAGAAGAGAACGATCAATTGAAACATGTCAGGAAGTTGTTTGAATAAGCATAGCGAATATGATCAATAAAACCTGTATGTCTCTAATTGTACTATCTTTTAATCATATAAATATTGATGTAATGATAGAAAAAAGTGACAGATATTCCTTCAGTGATGGTGGAAGTTAGGAAGGACAGAGATCTGTCAGAAAATGCAAGTAGTGGATCAATTCAGTCCTTTGTTTCTAAGTACAGCTAAGAACAGGCATTGCCAAGAAGGCTGGTAAAGTGTCAAAGTGTCATTCAATGTAAAAAATATTGAAATCAGTGAAAAATTAAAGTAACATCCTACTTTCTCAATACTTTCTTAACATAAATTATTGGGGGGGGGGTATTATATCTGGAGGAATCTCAAATCTTTGGTTTGATTTTGAAATATTACAGATTTATGTGAAGTTAGAACCCCCAAAAATTGCTCCATATGTGATAAACAAAGCTATTCATAAAAAGCGGACAAGGGCTTTGAATGTATGAGTGTGGATGCCAACTTGCCAATAGCCCTATATTAAAGAGTGAAAGTAACTGTATTGAAAAACTTTTGCATAAAAGAAGGAGAAAGAAGGAGGAGGAGGAGGAGAAGGAAGAGGAGGAAGAGGAGGTGGAGGAAGAAGAAATAATCTCCATTTCATAACTAAGATAAATATAAGAACTTCCACTCACATATAGTTAGCCTAGTGGTCTTCTGGAACCATGTTGAGAGTGACCTTCATTTCTGCCACACTGGATAAACATGATTGAAAACAAGCTAAAAGAAATGTTATTATGGTATTATTTTAGGTCTTTCTGATCAGTGCTTGCCTAAACTGGCCTTTTTAAAAATTAAATTGGTCCTGCAGCTCTTCATGTGACATTATGTGAGCAGTCGCAGGAAGTCTTGAAATTAGTTAGAATGGTTCAGCATGACTATTTGTTTCTAACACCAATTAAAATAAAGCTGTTAAATCAACAGTTTATTTTGGCCAGCCTTGAAGATGCAGCATGGATAACTTTGCTGCTATGCACATGTCTGCAATTTTCCAAAGTTCTTGGCTCAGGGAGTACAAATCATTTAGCTGCTCAGCACTGTATGTAATAA
Organism: Natrix helvetica; assembly: GCF_964273705.1. NCBI lineage: Eukaryota > Metazoa > Chordata > Lepidosauria > Squamata > Natricidae > Natrix > Natrix helvetica. The sequence goes on from NC_138551.1 coordinate 69,430,671, forward strand.
AACACTCAAGACATCTGGAGTTTTTTGGATCCGTTTCTTGGCATGAAGCAGAATTGGAAGTGTTGGATTATCTTTGTGCAGTTTGGAAATCAGCATGTTTTCCAATGCAATTGGAAACCTGTAACTGTTCACTTATCCTCGGTTGGGTCCTTTGTTATACTTCAGTGCCATTGATTGGTTTGTGGCTTGAAAGAAGAGTAAAAGGAAGGAAATAAGGGAGAGACTTGAAAGGAGAAGGAAAAGACTGTATATGATAGATCTGCAGCAGTGGAGCCAAGAACCATTAGGAATGTTTTCAATACATTTTCCAACCAATGGATAAAGGCTGACTTTCACCGGAAAATCAAATAACCTTTCAGTCTTCAACAACCATACAGTATAACACAATTATGTTATGGAATCAGGGTACTTTCTCACCATTTGCACTCTTGCAAACAGATTGAAACAATCAGAGGATCATTCATAGCAATGAACATCATTCTTTGACAATTGACCAAGTCAATTGAATCACTCTTGACTTAGATTCAAATGTTGGTGTAGGGAACCTTGGCAATCTTGTTGTTATAGATCCTTCCAACTTTTACATCTCAAGACTGTGAGACAGATGTATGGTTTGATAAAGCCCTTCCTCCCGGCTTCAAATCATCCAGGTTATTTTTTTAAAATCTTATTTAGAAAATTTATATTGCCACCTACTTGCAGATGGCAGCTAAAGGTGGCTTACAGAGACATAAAAGCATAATATGAAAGAAATAAAAATAAATAAAAAATAAATATATTAACCAAATAGCTAATGTGTCCTCTTGCGATCCGTGCCTCTTTAGCATTATATATCAGATTAAAGACATTAGCTGTAAACCTTTATTGAAAAACTTGTTTTCTCAACTGGAAGATTAATGGGAAATCTAACAAAAGGGCTATGATGGCCTCATACTATAGTTGCATATCAGTGGTGGGTTTCAAATTTTTTTAGAACCTCTTCTGTAGGTGTGGCCTGCTTTGTGGGAGTGGCTTGCCGGCCATGTGACTGGGTAGGAGTGGCTTACCAGCCGTGTGACCAGGTGGGAATGGCTTGCCAGCCATGTGACTGGGTGGGCGTGGCCAATTTGTAAAATGTGGTGAAACTCACTTAACAACGCTCTTGCTTAGCAACCAAAGTGTTGGCTCAGAACCAGGCATTTGAAGCACACAAGTCTTAAAGCTGTCAAGTTATCAGACCCTTGCATCCCTAACCCTTTAGAAAAAAAAAAACAGGGTGTTCAAACTTGACAGCTTTAAGACTTCAACTCCCAGAATTCATCCTCTCGCTCTTCATCTTGATGATGTGCGGACGGGCGAGGGGAGGGAGCTGGAACCGGTTCTAAATGGCACTGTAGATTTGTGGGACCTCTTCTATAGAAGAGGTTAGAACTGGCAGGAACCCACCCCTGTTGCATATAAAGCTTGATGAAAGTGATTTATTTATATAAACATTCTTGTAAATAAAACAATTTAATCTATATAATATAAGCATCACTGATTTATCCAGCAAAGGAACTCTGAGTACTGATGAACCATTCTATGCACTCAGCCAACGAAGATACCCATATGCAAAAATATGCCAGCCACATTGTGATGCCATTTGGACCCCAAGAAATGAGTTTGGATGAGCATGGGGATGTATGCTTCTATCGAAAGCCAGCTTTGTTGGATCAGAGCCAATATCTTTTGTTACATCTGTTATTCTGAACTTCATGTCACACACTACTCATTAAACAGACATTTAATATTCCAGAATTTGTTCTAGATGAATACCTTTTATATTCTTTTAAAAATTGGATCTCTTGATTTCACAGAGGAAAGATGGGATGGATAATATACATTATATGGTGGCCATTTTACTGGACATTCTTTCCAATATACTTTTCTTTCTGGTTTTTTTTTGTCAGCTTATTTATGTTCAGCTCATATATTTCATTTAATCTATGACCTGATAATTATAGCAACATTTTATTAGTGCATCATTATTCTGCCAAAATTCAGTTTTGAACTTTGGCCAGTAAAAACTGCAGCGTGAGAAAGAAAATGTGTGTGTAGACATAGAAATTGAAATATAATGTTAAGAAAATGTGGTTTTAATTGAAAGTTTTCCACAAATTTATATTATTCTAGGATATAATTCCAAGAAACTCTTAAGGACTCAACTCAGACAAATTTAAGTATTTGTACATATCATTGATTCAGTGGGAAAATATCAGGTTTTAAATCTTCTATCTAACACTGCTTAAATAATATATTCTTATTTCAAATATGAGGGCTCATTTCGTTCCCTGCTCACTTTACAGCTTTCTGCCTGGTGAGGTAAATACTGTAGGTCGTGTTAAATCAATCCTTCTATATATATAAAAAAGAAAACAATAGAACATTGATTCAAACACAGTCATAGATCTTTTGACAAATCAGGCTTTTGGGTTTTTTTTAAACTAATTAAAACACTGTATACATCCAGGATAGTGAATTATGTAAAGGGCAGGAAATGAAAGTTCACTATCCACTTCTTCACCGAGGATTTTTGCAATGATTTTTTTGTGATGGAAACCAATATGGGAACTATAATGCATTTAAGAATGACCTTGATAGATGGGTGGGAGTGTCTCAGATGGAAGAACTGGCAAGCAAAAGGGTTGGGGGATAGCATTAAACTTTCCCTGGTTTTCTGGAAACTAAAAGGAAAGGAGAGGAGAAACAGTTTCAGTCTTGCAAGTGAGGTAGTCCAGTCAAGAAAAGACATTGATCACTTCCCTTAATGTAAAGTTACATTAACAGAATCTTTCAGAAATGAAAGACCTATCTCCTAAACTCATTCCCACATATCTGTAAGACATCTTAGTTTTTCATAGTTCATTATTTGTTGATTTCACTGACATCTCAAGTCAGTTCTCAGAACACTTTAAGATAATTGCAGGAGTACTTACATCAGTAAGAAAAAGTTTAGCAGGAGGGGAAAAATGGTCTGCATTGTTCCCATCTCATAGCAAACAGTACCACATTTGCTTATTCCATAAAAAAAAGTAAATGTCCTATGAATGAAACCAAAATCAATTCCTGCTGATTTTGTAAGCATGTTCATACAGGAGTTTTCTTGCCTACAGTACAGGAGTGGTTGCAATAGTCTTCTTCAGAAATGTTTTTCCCAAACTAGTCTGTAGATTTACTATAGCCTTAAAGTTTCCTAGCTAACTATCCAAATTCACAACCAAGATAAAGACAACTACACTAGATAGTTGCACTTACTAAAACATGTACTATATGCACACATCTGCTTTTCTCTAGAACTTGATGCTGCCAAAGATGACATATACTAAATATGTTAAACATACTTTTTTATATTATAAAGGATATAATGGAATAGATAGTTACTGTATCTTGAAACAGAATTATATTATACAAAATATGCCATTAATCCATAGTCACATATATCCACAAGGTATGGTTAAAAAAAATAATAAAGATGGCAACTGCAACTCCTAAAGCTTTACCTATTGTTAGGCAGAGTTTAGCTCAAGCTAAATCATTGCTGCCAGCTTGGCTTTTTAATCATACCCTTCATTCTCTCTGTCTCTCTGTCTCTCTGTCTGTCTGTCTATCTATCTATCTATCTATCTATCTATCTATCTATCTATCTATCTATCTATCTATCATCTATCTATCATCTATCTATCTATATCTATATCTATATCTATATCTATATCTATATCTATATCTATATCTATATCTATATCTATATCTATATCTATATCTATATCTATATCTATATCTATCTATCTATCTTTCTTTCTCTCTAGATAGATAGATAGATAGATAGATAGATAGATAGATAGATAGATGATAGATAGATAGATAGATAGATAGATAGATAGATAGATAGATAGATGATAGATAGATAGATAGATAGATAGATAGATAGATAGATAGATGATAGATAGATAGATAGATAGATAGATAGATAGATAGATATAGATATAGATATACAGTAAATATAGATATATATATAGATATAGATATATAGATATATAGATATATATAGATATAGATGATATAGATATAGATGATATAGATATAGATATAGATATAGATATAGATATAGATATAGATATAGATATAGATATAGATATAGATATAGATATAGATATAGATATAGATATAGATATAGATATAGATATATCTATCTATCTATATCTATCTATCTATCTATCTATCTATCTATCTATCTAATCTATATCTATATCTATCTATCTATCTTTCTTTCTCGATAGATAGATAGATAGATAGATAGATAGATAGATAGATGATAGATAGATGATAGATAGATAGATAGATAGATAGATAGATAGATAGATAGATAGATATAGATATAGATATAGATATACGGTATATATATATATATATAGATAGATAGATAGATAGATAGATAGATAGATAGATAGATAGATAGATAGATATAGATATAGATATAGATATAGATATAGATATAGATATAGATATAGATATAGATATAGATATAGATAGATCTATCTATCTCTATCTATCTATCTATCTATCTATCTATCTATCTATCTATCTATCTATCTATCTATCTATATCTCTATATCTCTATATCTCTATATCTCTATATCTCTATATCTCTATCTCTATCTCTATCTCTATCTCTATCTCTATCTCTATCTCTATCTCTATCTCTATCTCTATCTCTATCTCTATCTCTATCTCTATATCTATATCTATATCTATATCTATATCTATATCTATATCTATCTATATATCTATATCTATATATCTATATCTATCTATCTATCTATCTATCTATCTATCTATCTATCTATCTATTGCAACGGTTGCGGGGAGGGGGGGATGCGAGGACAAGAGAAGATCACAAGGTCGTTTGGGAGACCGTGGCTGCTGGCTATGCCCGGTCGTTTGTACCAACCCCCGCAACCTAGGTGGTCAGGAACTACAGAGACAGGGCCTGCGGCTGATGCTTTGCAATGCAAGGTCCGTGACCAATAAGGCCCCCCTCATTAATGAGTTGATCTCCGAGGGGGAGCTGGACCTTGCAGGAATAACGGAGACCTGGTTGGGTCGCGAGGGTGGTTTACCCCTCGTGGAAATGTGCCCACCAGGTTTCCATGCATTCCATCAGCCTCGGGCCCTGGGTAAGGGTGGAGGGGTGGCGGTAGTTATACGGGATGGCCTAGAGCCGAGGGAGTTCACTGTTCCTCAGATATCCGGGTGTGAGTCACTTGGTGTGAAATGGGGCCCAGGGAGGCAGTTGGGTTTGCTGATTGTATATTTGGCTCCTCGCTATACATCAGCGGCCCTGCCCGAGCTCCTCGAGCTGATCTCGGAGACGGCGGTTGAGATCCCCAGGCTTGTGGTTATGGGGGATTTCAACCTGCCGTCGACGGGAGCAGCGTCTGAGGTGGCTCGGGAGTTCATGGCTTCCATGGCAGCCATGGGCCTGACCCAGTTAATTCAGGGCCCCACACACGAAGGAGGCCACACATTGGACCTTGTTTTTGTATCTGAGCAGTGGACGAGTGATCTGGGTATAGGGGACTTTGTTGTTACACCCCTGTCATGGTCAGATCACTCATGTCTCCGGCTGGACTTCCATGGCGCTCCCCCACTGCGAGGAGGCGGGACCAGATGGTCCAAGCTGGTACCGCCCCAAGCACCTGATGGAGCCAGATAGGTTCCAGATGGAGCTTGGGCCATTACCTGTAGCCCTGACCCGCGCTCGGTCAGAGGACCTAGCAGCCGCCTGGAATAGGGCGGCGGCTGGGGCCTTGGACTGGGTTGCGCCTTTGCAACCTCTCCTGCGGCAGCGACCCACCCGGGCTCCTTGGTATACCGAGGAGCTGAGGGTGATGAAGCGCCATAGGAGACGTCTAGAGAGCAGGTGGAGGTCCTCACGCTCCGAATCTGATCGAACACAGGTAAGAGCCTACTTACGGACCTACCTTGTGGCATTAAGGGCGGCCAAACGTAGATATTGTGCTGCTCTTATTGCATCTGCGGATAACCGCCCTGCCGCCCTGTTTAGGGTGACCCGCTCCCTCTTGTCACAGAGGACGCGGGGGGCACCCTTGCAGGGCAGAGCAGAGGAGTTTGGGGAATATCTGCAGGATAAAGTCGCTCAGATCCGGAGCGGATGGGCCCCCCTCAGTGGACCAGACGGGCCGCCAACAGTGAGTCTTGTGAGACCATCTTGGGAGGAGTTTGATTCTGTTGCCCCCAAGGATTTGGATAGGTTGCGTGGACGGCTGCGACCCACCACATGTTTAATGGACCCGTGTCCCTCCTGGTTGGTACTAGCATCTTGGGAGGTGACCCGAGGCTGGCTTCTGGGCCTGGTGAATGCCTCATTGGGTGAGGGATCCTTACCAACCGCCTTGAAGGAGGCGGTGGTGAGGCCCTTACTTAAGAGGCCTTCACTCGACCCAATGGAGCTAGCTAACTATCGTCCAGTCTCCAACCTTCCGTTTCTAGCGAAGGTTGTTGAGAATGTGGTGGTGCAGCAGTTTCCATGACACCTTGACGAATCCGAGTATCTAGACTCACACCAGTCCGGCTTCCGACCCGGGCACAGCACAGATACAGCCTTGGTCGCGTTGGTGGATGATCTCTGGAGGGCCAGAGATAGAGGTTGTTCCTCTATCCTGGTCCTATTAGACCTCTCGGCGGCTTTTGATACCATCGACCATGGTATCCTATTGCGCCGGTTGGAGGGGATAGAAGTCGGAGGTACCGTTTTGCGGTGGTTCGGCTCCTACCTCTCCGACCGGAGGCAATGTGTGTTGACAGGGGGACAGACGTCGACCCCGAGGCCACTCACTTGTGGAGTGCCACAGGGGTCGGTCCTCTCGCCTCTCCTGTTCAACACATATGTGAAGCCGCTGGGTGAGATCATCCGTGGTTTTGGGGTTGAGTATCACCTCTACGCTGATGATACTCAGCTGTATATTTCAACCGTAAACCACCCCAACGAGGCTGTCGAAGTGATATCCCGGTGCTTGGAAGCCGTCGGGGTCTGGATGGGGGACAACAGACTTAAACTCAACCCCTCCAAGACTGAGTGGGTGTGGCTACCGGCACCTCGGTTCAGCCAGCTGATTCCATCGCTGGCCATAGGGGGCGAACAATTGCCCCCTGTGGAACGGGCGCGCAATTTGGGCATCCTCCTTGATGCCCGGCTGTCAATGGATGACCATGTGGCAGCCATGGCGAGGGGGGCGTTCCACCAGGTTCGCCTGGTGCGCCAATTGCGCCCCCTACTGGACCGGGATGCCCTACGCACGGTCACTCATGCGCTGGTGACGTCCCGCCTGGATTACTGCAACGCTCTCTACATGGGGCTGCCCTTGGGACGCGCCCGGAGACTGCAGTTAGTTCAGAACGCAGCTGCACGGGCTGTGATGGGGAGTACGAGGTACTCCCACGTAACACCTCTCCTGCGCGAGCTGCACTGGCTACCTGTGGTCTTTCGGGTGCGTTTCAAGGTGCTGATTACCATCTTTAAAGCGCTCCATGGCACGGGACCTAGTTACTTGCGGGATCGCATCCTCCCACATACATCCCTGCGGCCAATTCGCTCACACAGGGAGGGACTTCTCCTGGTGCCGTCCACTAGGCAATGCCAACGGGCGACACCAAGGATTAGGGCCTTCTCTGTGATGGCCCAACCCTCTGGAATGACCTCCCCCCTGACATTAGAACCACTTCTGACCTCCGCTCCTTCCGGCAAAAACTGAAGACTCACCTGTTCCGATTAGCAGGCCTGGCATAATTACAACTGTCCCTCCTGGCAAATGTATTTCATCTGGTTATCTTAGGGGTTTTTTAATTTGTTGTGTCTGTTTTAGGGATTTAAAACTCATATTTATATTAGCTTTGTACAGTTCTTTTAATTGCATTTTAACCTCCTCCAAACTGTACATATTTCACTTCTTATTGTATTTTGTTATATTTTCTGTGGACTGTACACCGCCCTGAGTCCCTTTTGGGAGAGGGGGCGGTCTAGAAGCACCAAATAAAAATAAATAAATAAATAAATAAATAAATAAATAAATAAATAAATAAATAAATAAATAAATAAATTTACTTATTTGACTTATCAGTCGCCCCCTCTCCTCAAAGGGACTCGGGGCGATGTACAATCAAAACAGATATACAGATGTGGCATGGTGGAGGTGACATCAATGCTTAACAGATAAGATTCAAATAAAAAGCCACAAAATAAATAACAATAAATTAAAACAGTTAAAATAATTTAAAACCCCAAAATTTACATTTACCGTAATTAAAATTGCCAGGGAGGTTAGAAAGTTCTAGTTAAGCCAGGCCGGCTAGTTGGAACAGGTGGGTCTTGAGTTTCGTGTGGAAGGAGCGGAGATCGGTCGTTATCCTGATGTCTGGGGGGAGGTCATTCCAGAGGGCTGGGCCCATCACAGAGAAGGCCCTACTCCTGGGCACCGCCCTCTGACACTGCCTGGTGGACGGCACCCGGAGGAGTCCCTCTCTGTGAGAGCGAATTGGTCGCAGGGATGTATGGGGCAGAATGCAAATAGCTAGGTCCTGTGCCATGGAGCGCTTTAAAGATGGTAACTAACACCTTGAAACGCACCCGGTAGACCACAGGGAGCCAGTGCAGCTCGCGCAGGAGAGGTGTTATATGGGAGAACCTCGTTCTCCCCATGATTGCCCGCGCGGCCGCATTCTGGACCAGTTGCAGTCTCCAGGTGCATCTCAAGGGGAGCCTCACTATCTATCATCTATCTATCTATCTATCTATCTATCTATCTATCTATCTATCTATCTATCTATCTATCTATCTATCTATCTATCATCTATCTATCTATCTATCTATCTATCTATCTATCTATCTATCTATCATCTATCATCTATCTATCTATTTGTGATGAAAACCAATATGGGAACTATAATGCATTTAAGAATGACCTTGATAGATGGGTGGGAGTGTATATATAGCAATGCGTTTCTGAGGTGAATCGTGGTTCTGGGTAAGTACTTCATCATTCAATCTCTAATGTAGTTGACCAGCCTCTTTCATAGGCATAGACTTCACTGTGTCCAGAGTTGCTTTCCTCCTTAGATAGCAACTGGTATCAATTTTCAAATTAGGCAGGGAGTATATTTGGCCCAGGAGTTTCAGCTTATGGCTTCTAAGCATGTAGCACAAGGGAAATAGCTGAGATGTTGCTGAATGTTTAGATATGAAATTAGAACATCCCATGTCTTCCCAGCACTCCCTCTAAGCTTTCACATTTAACATACCTACTGACTTTCACTGTAGCAAGTTCTAAATGATGCATGAAATGAAGAATTTCTAGCTGTCTTTAGAAGAAATAATAGTGGCTTGTAGCATTCACAGCTGTGCAGCATTTTTTTAGTTATATGGCATGATGCTGTTCAGATGAGAAGAATCACCCACAAGCCTCAAAGTAATATTTAAAAAGTTTAAATGTGCAGTATTAGCATAGCTTTACATAAATTAAAAAAAACTACTTTTCCTTTATTGTTTGTCTGTCAGAAATTTCCCCATATTTTATGAAATCACACCAGGAGAAGCTTTTCCTCACCTCAGCCTGTATGTTGTAATACATGACAACTTTCTGCAAAAGGAACATTTCAGACTTTAAAATGGTTATCAAGTTGGATTTTGAAACATACTTAGGTCCCGAACTTAGGTCTTTTCTCAGCAAACATGAAAGCATCAATTCCTATAAAGCGTTGGCTATTTTTTAATTAAAATATTATTTTAAAAAATCAGGTGTAGGTAGAATGGAATTGGTGCCAGCTGACTATTTACTTGATTCATTGTAGATCAAGGCTATAGTGGTGGCCTGTTGATGCAGGCCACACCCACCTCGGCTCCGCAAAGGCAAAAAAATATCGTAACACAATACGTCACGTGACACAATCAAGTTATAGATGGTGTCAGTAGTTTCTTGATTTTTAGTGGGAAAAAATACTTTTCAAGACTACGGGTGGACTAGTATTCTAAAATTGTAACAACAAGCAGAAATGATGTTTAATTATGCCTTTTTATAACTGTCCTTTACAGTGTAGAGATTTATTTTGAAGATTGTGTGATTTCTTGTTTTTTTCTTCAACTAATTTGAACTAACATTTTGCCCTAGCAGATAAAAACATCAAGGAAAAATATTTTTCAACATTCATACAGCAGGTAAATTATACATAAAATAACCTTTTCTATTGCATCAACACCCTAATCAAGCAAATTTATTTCATAGAGGGTACTGTTGTGTATACCTGCAAATTCACTATATGTGCTTGTGTACTTACATAGAGAAACAAATCTCAGGTATTTTCATTGAAAGAAAAGTAATTTACTGTATAGCAGAAATCCTGAGACCCTGATCCACTGTGATAAAGTGTCTGAGCAAAGAAAACTTCAATATTAATTAAAAGAAACATAAGATTTCCCTCAATATGATTGTGTAAGGTTCCATTCCAAAAGTGAATGACATGTAAGTATAGCAATTATCATGTGGAAAATCTTTAACAATTGCAGGTAGCAGAGGCAACAAAGATTAGGAACACATTAACAGCAGTGCATGTCCTCTTAATTAAAAGAATGAACACAACAGAGCTATTTTTGCAACATTAATTATGTCCCAATTTGATTTAACCTATGTCGGCCAATCAAATACAGTCCGAAGCAACTTATCACCTGCTTGTCAGGAGAAGTAAATTGAACTCTTTATGGGGCACTGAGATAGGTCATCGGGCACTTCTGTTTTTTGTTCTTTTGCCTTCACCCACTTTTCACAAGTATTAGAAGAAAAGAGGGCAACTGTCAATCCAGCAGTGTGGCAATCATTACACGTTTGCAGTGAAGCAGAAAAATGGTGTAATAAACAGGTCTTGCTGCCTTCTATCACTCCATTCATCCTACACTTGAAGCACTTGGGCCTTCTGGCCTTACTGAGCGTTAAATCCCTATCCAGCTGTTTGACCCCATTACGAGAACATGATAGGCACCCCGTCACATGAAATGGCTGCAACAGTCT
>NC_138551.1:69444263-69494263 GCF_964273705.1 Natrix helvetica
GATGTGGCTAAATGACAAAATCTTTGGGATTCCTCCTGCTTGTCCTCAGAGTTTGACAGATCTTATTTGAAAGACTTATAGCTGCATGCTATTGGTGTACCCTTAAATGTATAAAATATGTTTTTTTATAAACTGTCATTTAGATTTCAACATTTTTAGTTGAAATAATATGAAAATGGTTATCTAAATAAACTCCAAGATAAAAATGCTTAATAATACTGTGCTCAACACCTTTGCTTTAACTACTTGAGGGCATTTCTCTTATAACAGAGACAAGTGTTTTTTTGGGGGGAACCACAACATATTTTAAATATACTTTATGCAATGTACCAGAAACAGATGGTATGTCATTGTCATTTTGTTACTATGGTAAGTGGAAATGTTTTATTGTCATAGGCTGCCTTCACCTTTCCTAGTGCTTCTCAGCATGTGGCAGCCTGAATATTAAACAATATAATTACTGAATGATAGAAGGTCTAAACATTCACACCTGATTATTTTTATATCCAAGATTTTGAAAAACTTGTTTATGGAAGCATCTAAAAATTATGTGGTGACTTTTTTGATAAGAGTAATGTAAAACCTGTCTTTTAAAAAAATAATTTAGTTATTATAATAGTACACATTGCAACAAAATATATATAAACCCACTATCTGCATATCATAAGTATATTAATAGTCTTGAAGAATTTTCTCATATATTTGATTTTGCTTTCTTCTGTTGCCAATTAATTATTCTTTCCTACCATCCACCCCAATTTAGATGTAGGCAAAAGATTGTTTGGGGGCACACTATGTTAATAAGGGAACTGAAGAAGACTATAAGGTCATTTCAATCTAGATTTGATTAGAGCCTGATTTTCTTTATATTGCAATTCATTTCTGCTACAGTGCAAATCCATTTTTAATGCTAATCAAACAAGAAGTAATAATAATATCTTCTCTTTGGGATATACTGCATCATTTGACCTAAATGCTTCTATAAAAAGGGAAGTGACATAAAGCACACTTCAGAAATGGAAATAAAATAATCATTCAGTCATATGGACTTAGTTGCAATAACACAGATTTTTTTAAAAAATCCAATAATTTGTGATACATTAATATGAGTTAATGTACAATTAATCTGCAACCACTCCTTGATATTAATCTATAATTACTCTTATTGAAAATAATGTGGCTTGCTTTGCAATAAATACATACAATATAATACAATACAATACAATACAATACAATACAATAGTAGAGTTGGAAGGGACCTTGGAGGTCTTCTAGTCCAACCCCCTGCCTAGGCAGGAAACCCTATACCGTTTCAGACAAATAGCTATCCAACATCTTCTTAAAGACTTCCAGTGTTGGGGCATTCACAACTTCTGGAGGCAAGCTGTTCCACTGATTAATTGTTCTAACTGTCAGGAAATTTCTCCTCAGTTCTAAGTTGCTTCTCTCCTTGATTAGTTTCCACCCATTGCTTCTTGTTCTACCTCAGGTGCCTTGGAAAATAGTTTGACTCCCTCTTCTTTGTGGCAACCCCTGAGATATTGGAACAATGCTATCATGTCTCCCCTAGTCCTTCTAAAAGACTATCCATATGTATAAATATGCATAGGATTGCTGTCTAACCAGAAGAATGTCTACAAAATTCACTTTTCAGTAGAAATGTCTAGATTCTAGGAGTTCACGACTTAACCAAACGTGTAGGATTTTTAGCTTCAAAACTACTTTATCTCTGAATCATTGTTATAGAAAAGAGATCTAATAGCAAAAAGATATTGCCTTAATTGTATAAACATGACTCATTCACACATCTGGCAATGACTGTAGATTTCTGGATCCTGGATTTGTTAAATAATTTATAGAAAGTGATTGTATTTGGATTAATTGTCAGTGCTATAATTTAAATGAAAAGCTTCAGTTGTGTCTTGTCCACAAGGCAGGCAAGTGCTGAGAAATGAGAGCAGTGGTAATCAAGGAGAAGCCACCAAAATATTCAGCATTCTCTGTGGGTCACAGAATGGAGAAGGCAATGCCAAGGACATAATTTTCCAAGCGAGAAAATAAAAACACTGAGAGTGCTATTATGCATCATTAAGGATGACACCAGTAACCACTTGAGTGTCTTGTCAGAATAACACAGTTTGAAGGGACTTTGGAGGTCTTCTAGTCCAGCCACCAGCTCAAGCAGGATAACCTTTACCATTTCAGGACCTATGTCTCATGTAACCAGTTATCAGAAATACAATTAGGTTAAGGTACTTGTGCTGTAAAGCTGTCAACCTATGCACCAAAATCAATGATCAACTTACAACGGAGTAACCCAACCCAGAGCTATGATGCTCAGTATCTATCATGATGAATGTCTCTTCATTGAAGCAAAGAAGCAACAGGATCATCTAGATTTGGTGATTTGTATCATATTGCCTGCCTTGACTGACATTTGAAAAAGCTGGGAAGTATTTCTGCACAGCTTCAGAAGGGTCTCCGGTGAGTACAGCAGGCACAGTGCGGAACTCAGCTGGGCAGTGTGGGTGGTGGGAACGAGCCAGAAAGTTGGTTAGAAATGGAAAGTAGTGCAGGGGCAGGTGGGTGGACCCAGCCAGTGATCACAACTACGGGTTCGCCCTAACTGGTCTGGCCAGGCAGCAGCTCACCACTGCTCCAAACCTGTATTAGATGTGTAGTGCCATTCAAGTCAGCTAAACCAAACCAGTGCAGCCTCTTCAGTCTTGGCAGGGAAGGGGAAGATTTCTTCCTGAAACCACTTCAATAAGTTCCTTGGTTGATCAATGTAACACCACTCCAGTGGCGGGTTCTGGCTGGTACAGCCTGGTACAGCCATATCAGTAGTAGTTGGGAGCAGCGGCCACCGTACAGGTACAGTGGTTCATTTGGCCCACCCACCCGTGTTCCATACCTGTTTTGAAGGCAACCGGGCCAATTGTGCATGCATGCAGTGTGCAGCACCTGCAGGATCTCTGACAAGCAGCTGAGTGTCGCAGCAGCAGTGGAATGCACATGCGTGGGCACGTGCACAGGACACATCCGGCGCATGCACGAATGGACCATGAGCAGCATACCGGTAGTGAAGGTAAGAGCAACCCACTACTGCACCACTCCCTTGAGCATCAGAACAGGTCTTATGCTACACTTAAATGGAGTAAACAAAGCAGGTGAGTCAAGGAAACCTTGATAGAAATTGGAATAAAATCCCAACCTTCCTTGATAAAACCATAATGCAAAATGATTCTTTGAATGCATTCCATAGTTAAATAGAATTCTTATTATTTTAAGAATTAATAAGGTAAATTTTCAGGATGATTTTTGTTTTTTTTAAAAAATGTTTCCATTTGCCTACATGGGGAATAGGTTAACAGATGACACCATAGCTACTGCTTTATATTCTGGAGCCATCTGGAGAAACCCAGGAACTATGTCAGGATGCTTTTCATAGATTATAGTTTGGCCTTTAATACTATTCTGCCGACCATCCTTATCAAAAAGTGGACTGACTTGGATTTTCCCTCTTCCATCTGCGACTGGATCAAAGACTTTCTGAGGGATCAGCCACAAACAGTGAGGGTTGGGTCTGTCATATCCACCTCCCTGCAGGTTAGCACCTGCTCCCCACAAGCCTCTGTGCTCAGTCCCTACCTGTATAAATTTTACACACAAGATTGTGTATCATCTGACCCATCCACTGTGATCATTAAGTTCGCAATGACACCATTGTAACTGGGTAGAGATGAAACAGGTAGAGATGAAACAGCGTACAGGGGGGTGGCTCAAAAGCTATCCACATGGTGCTTAAAAAACAACCTGCACCTGAACATCAGCAAGACCAAGGAGATGGTGTTGGACTTCCGGAGCAAGAGAGAGAAACCTGCCCACTTTACATCAAGGGATGCTATGTAGAAAGAGTCTCCTCCTTTAAATTCCTGGGAGTCCATCTCAGTGAAGGCCTCACCTGGAAAAACAACACGATCCAGGTGGCCAGGAAGGCCGAACAGAAACTCCATTCTTCCTTAGGGTCTTATGTTAAAACAGGGTGGAACAACAACTGATGACCTCCTTTTACCGCTCCATAATAGAAAGCGTCCTCACGTATTGCATCACGGTACGGCATGCTGGTTTGACAGTCACAGATAGAAAGACATTAGAGAGGGTGGTGAGCACAGCACAAAACATTGTGGGATGCCCCCTGACACCACTAGATGGGATCACTAGAGCTCACTGCCTTAGAAGAATGAAAATCCTCAGGGTCAACACACCCTTGTCAGCACCTCTTTACCCTCCTACCATCGGGAAAGAGATATAGAAGCATAGCCAGCTGCATAAACAGGCTGGAGAACAGTTTTTATCGGTGGGCTGTCAGATTCCTGAATGCAAAATAACACCATAACTATGTAGTATGATGGACTTGCAGCGCTGGCGCAATGTGTAGCTGTAGCATGTTCACACTAGTGTAATGGGACTGGATGTTTGTTAATATGGTTTATTGGATTAGGGGTATTTTTTTCTATTTTGTCTTCACTGTGAGCTGTAATGTGTTGGGGGGTACACTGAGGGAGCTCAACCAATCTCATTGTACATATATTGTGCACGGACAATAAATAATAATAATAATAATAATAATAATAATAATAACAACAACAACAATAATAATAATAATAATAAATTATTATTATTATTATTATTATTATTATTATTATTATTATTATTATTATTATTATTATTATTATTATTATTATTATTATTATTATTATTATTATTATTATTTAATCCCAAGGAACAGTGAAATATAACTACCTGTTCTGACTTGTATGTGTTCTGATGAGAAACAACGATTCTGTCAGCCCTCAGGCTGCCATCCAGGGGGACCCTGTCCATCACCATGCCCACCATGCAACGCTGCCACGTTGATGTTGCCTCTCTGATGTCGATTGAGCCTGTGGCTGCATGTGGCTCTTCTACCCGGGTGCAACTGCCTCCTCTGATATAACTCTTTTGCTTGGATGCGGCTAACCAGGAAAGAGGCTATAATGACACTGAGTGGGGGTGGCTGGTGGCTGGATGTGTGGGTCATGGTGATTGGTGATGGTGGGTGGGTGGAGTTGTGGATGGAGCTGGGTGGGGTAAGGGTGTATATATATATATGAATGCATATATATATATATATATATATATATATATATATATATATATATATATATATATATATATATATGTATGCTGGTTTTGTTGTATTCGGGTCTTTTCCCGTGTAAGGTTGAGATTGAGCAAAGACAATATATATATGAGTGATTGTGTTAACTTGGTTAGAACTGACTTGGATTTGATTACTTTTGTATCATTGTCATTTAGTGCTGGTTATCACGTAGTTTGTTAGATAGAGATAAAAGTTTTTCACCAAACAAACTGAATCTCTATATGCAACGTGAACGCCGGAATGTGACAGATTCTGAAATCACCAAGAATTTCTTCTGAACATAAAATGCAATATTACGAATTCTTAGCTGATGCAAAAAAACCTAGCTTTTTATGAGTTCATATCTAAAATGAAACTTTATGATTTCTCGGCCATCCAGAGTTGCATTTTGGTATGCCAGCAGCATAATGGTAACAACCCATTTCATCCTATTTTGTCACTTGACCATGATCAAGAAACTTCATTGATACTTAACTCGTTCGATTCCATGAAACCAGTCCTGCAATCCATGGGTCAAATATTCATTTCATCGATAATCTCTAAGGGGAGAATTAGGACATGTACTTGGGAACTTATACTGTGTCGCCTGGAAACATGTCCTGTTGAACTCACTAGATTCACTCCTGAGTTAGCAAATGTGGCATTGCACAGGTAGGAGTTGTTTTTCTTCCAATAAGCTTCATTTCACTAAATATGTTCTAGTTCCTGTATTATCACACTTATTCCTGTGGCGTCCAGCAGGTGGTCGTTTTCCAACTGATCGCTATTATTTGTTGGCAAGGAATAAGTAATTATTTATCTCACAGAGTGCTTGGTGAAGCACAGAAATAGCACAAAAAGCACTCATAATGCTAAATTTATAGTAGTCAGGAAAAGCTAATGGTATAGTTTTAAACCAATTGTATATATCTCATTATCGCAAAGGGGGGGGGAAGCTAGCATTAATTTCACCTTTCATGTGCCTTATGTAGACATATTCATTTTGATTCTGATCTGTTCTTGTAATTTACCCTAAGTATGTTCTGGGTATGCTATGTTGTAGAATTCTGGTCACTGCCTGCAAAGTTTGAAAGTATGCATTTCATTGTTTTGGTATATTATCTTTTTGCATGTATATTTAGGTACAGCTAGGAAGTTCATGTTGAATAACTTTCCATTGAAATATAAAATGATAAAATTAATTATCATATCTTATTGCACAAGTTTCCACACTTTCATGCAATATTATTGGTGTATTGCTTATTTTGCTAATTGGTTTCATACATTGATTGTGAATTCCTATGGTATGCAAATGCAAAAAAAAATTATCAACATTTTCACAGCATTTGTATTTTAAATCCTCTTTTTTATGTTAAAAGTCAAAAACATGAAAGATTTCCCTTATGTAGAAACTGTTCACATTACTTAATATTTTGTTGTCTTTTCCAGCTGTGATATTATTACTGTCATCAAGTGATCAGTGAGCCAGATCTTTATTCCAGATGAGTTATACTATAAACAGTGGTGGGATTCATTTTTTTTTATTTCCGGTCCTGTGGGCATGGCTTGGTGGGCATGTGTTTTCGATGGGATATGGATCATGTGACTGGGTGGGCATGGCCAACTTGATTGGTCTCATGCTTAGGAAATTTATCCTTAGTCCAACTCACAATAAAATAGCACAATAAAATAGCACTATTCCAATATTTAGAATAGAATAACAGAGTTGGAAGGGACCTTGGAGGTCTTCTAGTCCAACCCCCTGCTAAGGCAGGAAACCCTACACCACTTCAGATAAATGATTGCTCAATTTCTTCTTTAAAACTTCCAGTGTTGGAGTAATTACAACTTCTGGAGGAAAGTTGTTCCACTGATTAATTGTTCTGTCAGAGATTTGATGGAGTCAATCTATTTTCCAAAGCACAAAAAGGCACAGCAAGAAACAATGGATGCAAACTAACCAAAGAGAGAATCAACCTAGGACTAAGGCAAACCGGTGAGAACCAGTTGAATCCCAACTGTGACTATAAGTGTATATACATAAGTTCATAACAATACTAGTCATTTTAGGTCATTTTTGTATTACTGACTTATAGAGTCTTCATAGCATCAATCAGCTGATACTGTAGTATCAATAAAGGAGAATATTTGTAACTCAATGTTGAAATGAAGTTTCTTGGTGGTCTCTGAGCTAGGTTGTTTTCTTGCAGACATTTCAAGGTGTTTCTGCAAAAATGAAACCAAGCTCCGAGAACACCAATGACTCCCCTCCAATACTGAAGTGTTAATAACCTCAGTACCAGAGTTGGGTTCCCATTTATTCCGTCCAGTTCGGCCGAATAGGTAGTAACTCCAGCAGACACGTGACTGTACCGGTTCTATCCTTGGTGGCGCCCTCTTGATTTTCTGTTCTGCACGTGTGCAGAACAATCTTCATTGAAAAATGTAATTTTTATTCTTTTTTTGTGCGCATGCGCAGATTGTTTAAAGGGCAAATTTGCACACGCACAGAGCGCATGTCTGGTGTACACGCGAATGAAGTGAGAGCGCTGAAACAGTAGTAATAGTGGCCAGTACCCACCCCTGCTCAGTATCATGTTAGGTTAGTCTGGCAATGGTAGCTGGTTGACTCTAAGATACGATTGATCATTAGTATAGAAAAGACCATAATATTTCCTTAATAATCCATCATTTTAAATCTGCTTAATTTCCCCATGTCACAATTCTGCCATGATTCAAGATTTGTCTTCATCTCTCAAAGGGTTAGTAAATAAGCAGCATGGAAGGATAACCGAATAACAGAGTGGGGAGAGACCTTGGAGATCTTCTAATCTAACCCCTTGCTCAAGCAGGGAATCGTACACCATTTCAGGCAAATACTTGTCCAATTTCTTCTTTAAAAACCTCCAGTATTGAAGCAACTGCAACTTCTGGTTGAAGCAAGTTCTTCTGCTGATTAATTGTTCTAACTGTCAGAAAATTTATCCTTAGTTCTATGTTGCTTATCTCCTTGATCAGTTTCCATCCATTGCTTCTTGTTCTGCCATCAGGTACTATGGAGAATAGGTTGATTCCCTCTTTTTTGTGGCAACCCTTGAGATATTGGAACATTGCTATCATATCATCCTCAGTCCTTCTCTTCAGTGAAAGTGAGATAGTTTGTTCTTTTATGCTTCTTACATTGACAAATTTACCTATTACAATAGTATATTATTTGACAATAGTTCAAATCTATTATCTTTGGCCAAGTGTTATGTATTTTCAAAATAGCCCCAAAATGTTGATATCAGACAATAGGTTTAACCATCAGAATATCGCACAGTACACCGGCCAAGCACCTCCCACGAGGTCTTGTTGGAAGCTGAAATGGCATTTCTTAGTTATCCATCCTTTCTGCCATCAACAGGTAAGCCCTGATGAAGAACATTATTACAGGAGAGCATTATTTTTGGAGTGGGTCCAGGCAAAGTTACTGGAATTACCTCACGCTATGTGATGTTTCACAGGTTAACTTAACGTGTAATGTACATAATATACTTCTATTCGAACACAATAAAATACAGATATATAAAAAAATAACAATAAACCAAAAGATGTATTCGGGTTATCTTGAATCTCCCGGCAAGTATCAAAATAATTTTGACATAATGAGAATGTTGGCTAAAAATGTTAGATGTGAAGGAAGAGGAGCAGAAGCTATTGTTTCTATCAGACAAAGATATAGATCATGGCTAGTTAGCTGAGTCTGGAGGCAAAACAAAGAAAGGAAAAGATCTACAACCTTTGCAAGAAAACAATTTCATTTTCCTTTAGCCCTGAACATGTAAAAATTTAAGAAAGGAATTTGGTTGCCTAAGCAAGCCTATTACTTATAAGTTGAATATTGCAGCGACAAAAGAATTGAGTCTCCTGGAAATATCATCCATCAGTGGTGCTGAAAGTCATTTCATTCCAAAAAAAACATTGTCCTACAAGCTCAGAGGCAGAGAAATTGCTGGAATTCCAAGCGTACCTGCAGGCTTTCCAACACCTGTTCAGAAAACACAATGTAATTAAATATTTAGGTGCTACGCTGTTTGTTGAAAAATGAGCAATTCAGAATTAATTTAAGTGGGTTTTAATTTATCATATTTAAATGTAATAATATTAGAAAAATAATTATCTTAAAGTGCCATGTTTGTGACTGGTCAGGAAAAAAAAAACCCGAGGAAATGGACTTCTTAGAATAGGTGCTAATACTGCATAATTAAGGCTGGGCACCAGGGATAAGCAAATCAAATAATGCATTTCCTGAATAACTCATAGAGTATCTCTAACAAGAAAGACACATATTTCAGCAAATTACTCAGAAAACCTGCCTTGGAATATTTAGGAGTGTATGAGCCAAGTGAAGCAAGCGGAAGTAATTGAAAAGTATCTCTAAATCTTACAAGAGCTTTTATGCTAGGCATCATCTGGATTTGTACGCTAAGCTGAGTACACTAACTAGAGAAAAAGAGCCAATAAAGTTCATTAAGCAAAACACACTGTGTGTGTCTTTGTGTATTTGTGTGATTGAGTTGTTCATTCACTGTTCCATTTTAAATTCTATATTACATTATTATCTTACTAAGTGTTTTCCATGCAGGGAGAAAAGAAATTGCATATATGCGTGTCTGCTAAAAAAAATTAAAACAAGAAAGCTTCTAGCCTTTTTCTGATTCAAATTCATCATACTTAGAAACTAGAAGAATAATTTTATATGCTGTATAAAAGAGTCATATTTTAGCTACTGCCTCCCCTGCTTTTCAAAACAAAGCAGTGTTTATCCAGAGAGGTCTCAGCTATCTGATTTTGCTCAACTCTAGCAACAGCTAGTTAATAAACATAATAATATTGAGAAACATGTTCTTTCTAAGCATTGCAACAGGCATTGCCTATCAAAGGACTGAGATTATGTGTACAGTACTATATATATTTTTTAACTACAAAAGTCATGATTTGATATAATTGCATCAGGTGATATAATGCACTTGGTTCAAATGATATAACTGTAATCAGTTGGGCAATACATCAAGATCCATATACTATCATTTAGTAACATTATAATGTAATGGATCCCTGGAAACTCAGATATGGTATCCCAAACTTATTTATTGCATATTTGGTCATTTAGATCCAAAAAGATAAACTCTAACACAAAACTATAACAGGATACACATACAATGCTTAAATCTTTCTCCATAATAGACCTAATGCAAATCAAAATCCTATGTACTTCCCCTAAAGTAAGTGCTGAAAAAAAAACTACATGCATTGTATAAAATAATGTAAAGTATGGTTATCCAGAAATTAAAGAATATTGACAAAATTGAATATTAGTCTTATTTAATCCATGGGCCAAGGACCAAAGTTCATCCTTGCCTTTTGATTAGAAACATCAGTTGATGAGAGTCAGTCTGGCCTGATTAAAATATATTGTTAGTCTTTTAGTTACCTTTTCATCCTCCATTCCTATCTGCTCACTTTTCTGGTATGGTTTTACATTTCAAGCCTGAAGCAGATCTTGTTTGTGAAATTAAAAGTGTTAAAATATAAAGCAAATAACAAGGCAACATGCATGGAACCCTGTCTATGAGTAAAGTTAGGTGATGCAGAAACGTGTAGTGATTCATTTCGTGCATAGTAGGAAAAGGAATCTGGATTGCTTTAGCCCTAAGATAATATCATGAGGACATTATAGACCATACTGGTTCTCCGTTAAAAAAATCCCTTCCCTATCACTGGGAAAAAATGAATTTTCGGATGTGTTTAAACTTAAAATGAATCACAAAGACACCACATTTTCTTCATCCTGGCTTTTAGCCACAGATCTGAATGGATGATGTGTGAACTAATTCAGAATATGAATAATTTGCTGTTAAGTATCACATATGAACAGAGACTCTCATGTTCTACTACAGCAATAAACTATAAAGGCCAAGCTTCAATCAATGGGTTATCTTTATTAATACAGGATGGTATATAGTATTGTACGGCAGATAGTTAATCTATTATGAGTACATTCTTTATTCATATCACAAATTTAAGTGTATATAACATCTCTGACATTACCATTACTAGACCATAATGATGCTCTTGATAAAGTAAGTATATTAAGCATCAACCAGCTGATACTGTAGTACCAATAAATTACTACTGGTTCGGGCAAACCGGTAGCATTTTTACTACTGGTTCGGGCAACCCGGTCTGAACCGCTAGCATGTCACCTGTCTTAATCCCATCACCCTGGAGCTGAGGTGAGGGGCAGGGAGCTGCAGGGAGCTGCTTTGTCTTTAAATCTTTTTTTTTTTACTTTTCTCATCCAGGGAAATATAATATTCTGCCATTTTAATATTTCCTATAATATTTCATTCTTCTGGCGGGGTGGGTGATAACTTTCTCCACTATCCATAAGAGGGTTGAATGAAGGACAACAGACAGCAAAGAGTGGCTTTCCTGGGACTTCTTGCTGTTGCTGTATCCTGTTGGTGGAGGATTTTTGATTACAAATATGGTTCTTGGAGTGAAGGTAAAGTTGGGACAGATTTGGCTGGCCTTCAGGAAGTCTGCATGGCAGTGAAGCAAATGGTCTAAAGACTGGAGAAAATAACCGAGGCAAAATAATTAGCTGAGTTCCAGAAGAAGGTTCTTGGCAGCTTCCAGAGCAAAGTTTGGTACCAGAAAAACTGATGCTACCAACAAATAATACAAAAAGCCAAAAAACGTCACAAGTGTGCAATAGAGGATTGGAGGGGGGGGGGGAGAGACAGGGAAAAAACTAGAGAAAGTTATATTGTATGTTAAAGAAAACTGGGAGGAGGGGGAGAGTCCACATGTTTTTTATATAGTAATTTTATTCAAAATTACAATTAAAAAGAACAATACACTTACAAGAAAAAGTAGAAAGAAAAATAGAAAGAGAAGAAAAAAGAATATAAGCGTAGATACATTATTTTAAACAAAAACATATTTTGTACATTATTTTAGATTTTATATAGATGATGATAATGATGATGATGGATAATGGATGGATAGATGATGAAGAAAATAGGATGGATGGATGGATGGATGGATGGATGGATGGATGGATGGATGGATGGATGGATAGAAGGACAGATGGATGATAGGTAGGTAGGTAGGTAGGTAGATGAATGCTTGCAATAGTATCATGAATTGGACCATGGACAATATGTTACATATTCTTTATTTCTTAAAAATGGAAGATGAACTACATGGTTCAATAGTTGTCCTAATTTTTTTAAAATCTCTTTATCAAGTAGCTGGCTTCCAGGGATTATATTATAAAGATCTGAGGGAGTCCAAAGAAGCAGGGCAAAATTGAAATCAAATACATTTTAGAAAATTAATACAACATAACAGACCTTACATTGAATAATTTTCATTATAGAATACAATTCTCTTACCATAGCACAGCAATTACCCAGTGATTGTTGATGTTGGATGTTGCCATTGTTTCATTTTTAAGCTAGAAATTAAATTGCACAGTGATAGTTGCTCAGCAGCCGTAACTTTTTCATGCACACCTCCTACGGTTTTGGAACAATGACAATATTGTGATAACAAGGCGGCAGAAGTCTTTTCTGAAGCAAGATTCCTCTTGATATGGAAATCTATGCTGCATATTATGTATTATGTATGAAAGAATTAAAATAATTATTGCAATTAAGTAATGAGCCTGAAATAAGTGCTGATTTTATTTTTGAGAGTTCAAGCAAGTGAAACTAAAGGCTTCAGTCTGCATCAAAAAAAATTCAGAGCAACCTGACAAATTCCATATCCATAACTACATATATAACACATTTATTTAAAAAAAGATAAGATCAGAACAAAAATATACCCTTTTATTGTGGATTTTTTTTCTTATTCTGGTGTAACATCCATTTTTTTGTCTGCAAAGACGAGTTAATCTAGGAGGAGAAGATTACTTACTAAGAATTTTAGTTGCTGGATGTTGTAATCTTCATATCTTAAATTCCTAAACTTCTGTGGTTGTAAACAAAAAAAAAGGCAACTGTCAGATCTGCCCCAGTCTGATCCCATAGAAAAGAAAAACCCTTGACTCCATTTTTTTATTAAGAATGCTGGTTGCAGTAAAGTCAAGCTAGAACTAAATTTCTTGCATGAAAGCATAAAGGATTTTCCCTCAATCCATGCATTGGACCAGTCCAATTCCAACTAATGGGTGGAGGTCTAGATGTTTTGGGAACTTTCAGTGTTTGTAGCAATCAGCATACCATTTCCAAGCATC
The DNA here is from genome assembly GCF_964273705.1 of Natrix helvetica. Classification (NCBI taxonomy): domain Eukaryota; kingdom Metazoa; phylum Chordata; class Lepidosauria; order Squamata; family Natricidae; genus Natrix; species Natrix helvetica. The sequence continues at coordinate 69,457,739 of NC_138551.1, forward strand.
TCTGGCCTCTGAAGACTGTATCCTTGAAAATTGGCACGAACTGGTTCAAAGCATCTCTGGTGTTCCAACTGCTTTTCCGTCTCCCAATTTCCCTGCACTATCCTAATACATGTTTATTGCACATTTGATTCCCCATTCCTTTCCTTCCTCTAAATATTAATGGCAGGATTGCAATAAGGATTAGAGCCGAAGAAGGCAGAACTGACAGCAACAATAATTAACTCACAATCTGTTGCTCTGCCAGAGCTAGCAAAAAAAGTTGCCAAAATTAGTATAAGCTACAAAGGTTGGATATCTGAGTGAATTTCATTATTGTCACTTCCTTTCTGCAGGGTGGCATATAGGATCCTCCTCTTTACCATGACACCCTAGAATATAAAATTGATTAATAAGTCTATATATCTGGCCCCTCTCCTCCAAAGGCTTAAGGCGTTTCTGGCTTTGTGACTCTGTCTTTAAAACGAGAAAAAATCTGACTTATTTTTCAAGGTTGTTGTGAAAATAGGTTATATAAAATAGATACCAAAATTGTGGACTTTTGGCCTGAAAGTGGAACCTGTAGTATCAAACTGAGACACTGATGGAATATATAGAATTTTATAATAATTAGCCAAATGCTCTTCATAAAAATGAGGTTTTTTTAAAAAAAAAAACATAATTGATAGAATAACTAAATGAAAAAAAGAAGTATTTTGTCTACTTATAATTAATAAAAATAATATCAATGTATGCTGGATTTTTTTTCCGTACTACCCTATAAAAATTTAATTTACAATTGCTTACTGAATTTGAATGACTATGTTACCTGCCAGGCCCTCCATGAAGGAGCGTGTCAATCACTTGTCATAATACCATTTCACAGTTTCAAATCTTTCATCTGAAATGGTCCCAAACTTTTCAGAAATATGTCAGACTGAGACATCATCCATGCTTTCCCATTCTACTATCACCTCTTCATTATAACTGGGTCCTATATTCCAACTTTCTTCTTGTTACTAGTGTCTTGACATCTATGGCCTTCTTGAAAAGTTTCACATTCATAAAAATGAACTGCACATTAAAGGAATAATAATGAACCAACTATTTAAGTTTAAATTATCCAATCAAGATTAATGCTATTAATGTTCATAGGAATAATAAATTGTTTACTTGAAAGTAATATCTCTAATGTGGTATATTGACTGGACATGGATGGGATTATTACTGGGAATAGACAGGCTGATAAATCTTAAATGAGATTTGGGTGATTTAATTGAAGCTAACAGGTTTAATTTATAACTGTAAGCATAGAACATCTTGGAAATACAACTTGAAATAGGTATACTGCTTCATACACTATCATTATTTTTATATCATTAATATTTTTTACCTTCCCTATATACTTGACAATGTTCAGATCTCTTTTCCCATGTTATATACATGTTCCTATTGGAATATACTGGAATATTCATAATTTACACTAATACATATATTAATGGTATTGATGTTCTGCATACAAATTCTATGCTTTCTTGAGAAAACATTTTATTATATTTTGACCTTTGAACTTAATCAAAAATATATTGTGTATGTGTGTATAGAAGTATTCTTCATTTACAAGACATCTTCTGATTTAGCTCTTTCTGGCTATGTCTTTATTGGGGAAAAGTTATATCTTCTTTCTTATATATCTTCTTTCTTATAGACAAATATTCTTTATATTCTTTAGAATATAAATATTCTTTAGAATTGAGCTATCCCATCTTTTTTTTCTTTTAAAGACCCTGTAACTCTTGTATTGGGGTGGAGTCAGGGTGACTGAATGGAGCTGAGAGTTTAATAGCTGGATGCCCTTTCTGACACCTATGCGGAGCTCACAACAAATATTTTCTCTTTGCAGCCAGAGAAAGAAATATCTGCTGCTACCTAGCTTCCTGATTGTGAGCTAAGACCTCCATCTCTAAGCCACCATGCCGCTCAGCTATCCCATCAAAAATAGTTAATAAATAATATGTTAATAAATAATTAAATGTTAATAAATCATTCAAGTGTCACAAAGTATATCAATATGAACTGCACTGGACACAAAACAAGATGAAGCTAAAGTCATAGTGATCACTATGAAAGCTGGTGTTAAAATGCAGATATCTCCACCTTTAGAACTCAGGCTTCCGGTCTTTGTCTCCGTGTCTCCCAGAGGAATCTCTTGTGGATTGGTATTTTTTGAACTTTCTAGGGGAAACCTTTCATCTATTGCCAGACTTATTAGAGAGATTCTCTTCTGCCTGGTTCTTCTGCTCCCGGACCTCACCTGGCTACCCTTCTTTTCTAACTGTTTATCTTATATATGGACTGAACTTCTAATGTTATAAAGGATGGCATCCAAAAGACCACCTCCTGGGAAACCTGGCTTTGCCACGTCTGCTCCAACATCTGTAACATCCAGTCCAGCCACACAGTCAAAGATAACAGAATTGATGCAACCTAAGACTATAGAGATGGACTTTCAACAAATGCTTCAACAAATTTTACAGGGCCAGGAGGAAATCAAGAAACAGCTAAGGGAAATGAAAGATGAAATTAAAGAAAATCAAGCCCAAATTTATAAGAACTCACAGAGACTGGATCTTGTGGAAGGGGGGGTGGAGGAGGTGAGGGGGGGGTGGAAGCGGTGCAGAAAGGGAACAAAGATCTTGACATCCAACAGATGAAATTAGAATTTGAGAGAATGTCCTATTATCTTAGATTTCAAAATGTTATAGAAGAAGATGGGGAAAATATAAGGGACATCATGACAAACATTCTGGCTGACTTCACACACAAAGAAAAACAACAGATGGGGTGGGATATAGACCTGGTTTATAGAGTGAACTCAGCTTATGCTAGAACACACAATGTACCCAGGGAGGTTCACATTAAATTCCTTAGAAAAAGCACAAGAGATGAAATTCTGGGTGTACAAAGGGGGCAAGCATTGACATATCATGATATGGAGATAACCATTCTGAAGCAGATCCCTAAGAAGATTAGAGAAAAAAGAAAAAATTATTCGCAATTAGCGAATAAATTATACCAGAAAGGGGTGTGGTTTAGATGGTTGATGCCTGAAGGTATGCTGATATTCTGGGAGGAGACAAGAATTAGAATTAATTCACCCATAGAGGCGCAGGCCTTTATGGAAAAAAATAAAACACTCCTAGAGAAACCACCAGACACTACAATGGACACGCAGGACACGGGAGGGGCCAGAGCTCTGCCAGTGGAGGGAGATGGGGCAATAGCAAGAAGACTCAGATCACAAAAATAAACAAGAAAATCATATTATTATAAATTGACCGAAAGTGAAAATGGAATTATATTTGGATTTTATACTGTAATGTTTAATTTGATTGAACTTAATAATAGAACTAATATGTTGATTGTAATCAATTATATACTAATGCATTATATATGAATGTATACTATGGGTATGGAGGGAGGGGGGCCTCACACATTTTGCAACTGCCAAAATTTGTATACCTGTCCATTTACCCTTTTCCCTATAAATCTTGAAAAACCAATAAAATTTTATTCAAAAAAAAAAATGCAGATATCTGTGAAGCCTTAGAGTAGGGTTATCAAGCTGGCAGCCCACGGACCGGATGCATCATATGCTGGCCATGTCCATACCCAGTTTAGCGAAGAAGAGAAAAGTCATGATATGTCATGTGACAATGACATGATGATGTGAGTTTGACGCCAGTGCTTTAGAGGATTGAAGCATTTTTGCATTTCTACAGCGTTGCTTCTAATACACATTTAGTACACAGTAAATGTGTGAGTGAATTTACCAGATTTGGTGTCTGGTAAAACTTCCTATCATGGAATTCACTGCTTGCTTCCCTCCAGTCCTATAGTCTGGAGTCCACACCTAATTAGGGAAAAATTCAAACACATTGGCTTCTGTTACACATACTGCATTGTGTAGTGGTGACACAGCAATAGAGAATACTTCTTAGAGCCTTTAATAATCAAGTGCTATTCCTCCCACTCTTCTTTACTCACAGGTCACTTCTTTGACAGAATAAATTATGATCAGCCCCTTAGTTTAAATGTAAAATTGAACAGAACTACAGTGCCACAATGCACTGTGTTCTCCCTGTCAGTATTTCCCTTTCAGTAAAACTGCCTTTGAAATAGTTCATCCTCAACTATTTTTGTAGCCCAGCAAGAACATCATAATTTTGGAAGCTTTCTCTGTGTAGAAAAGAAATTGTAGTGCCTCAAAAAGCCAGCAGCGGTTGTTTTAAAAATATATTTAAAATGTTGTTACTTAGAGGAAATAACAGATAAAGAGCAGGAAATACTTTTGAAATAAATCTTTGGCTTCTTTTAAAGAAGAATCAATTTTCCATAAACTTGTCTGCCTCTAGCAAATTCAGTCTCTTCGTTTAAAGAGACAGTCCTACCTGGCAAGCTCCTAATAGTGTCCTCTACTATTACCTCTTTTGGAACTTGCTTTTGGCACCAAATGCATTTATCTTCCGCCAAGACTTTCTTTGTAAATTCCACATTTCAAACTAATACAAATAGGACACAACAGAAAGAGAAGTTGAGAAGGATTGTTGACAAACGTGACAGACAACATCAATTATTATTAGGTGAAAGTCTGCAATTGAAAAGGATGGGCAGCAGAGTGGAGAACAGTGTTTTTATCATATTTTTGAAATCAGTGGGAATAGTTTTCCTCTCTTTTGCTAAGTTCAACATTGCTCCTGCTTAGAAATGCTGTTGAAGTTATTGACTCAAAGTTTTAGTAGCAGCAACAGTGGAGTTACAGCCGATAGTTAAAACCAGAGAAAGCTAATCAATAAATCTCAGCATGGTCACAAGGGCTCAATAGTTCAAAGGATCAGAATACATGCACTGGACTGTACAAAAATCAAACCCCTAAAGTCAGTTTATAAGACCAAGGAATAAAACTTTACAGGGTCACACTTATATCTGATTTTGAAAAAAAAAACTCTGCTTGTATGAATAAAACCACATATTCTTCCTATAAAACATATGTTGTTCTTTATTATTATGGCTAATTTCCAGAAAAAAAAGAATGCATTTTACTTAGTATTCCATTCCATATCTATATCTATGTCTATGTCTATGTCTATGTCTATATCTATATCTATATCTATATCTATATCTATATCTATATCTATATCTATATCTATATCTATATCTATATCTATATCTATATCTATATCTATATCTATATCTATATCTATATCTATATCTATATCTATATCTATATCTATATCTATATCTATCTATCTATCTATCTATCTATCTATCTATCTATCTATCTATCTATCTATCTATCTATCTATCATCTATCTATCTATCTAAAGGTAAAGGTTCCTTCACACATATGTGCTAGTCATTCCTGATTCTAGGGAGCGGTGCTCATCTCTGTTTCAAAACTGAAGAGCCAGTGCTGTCCAAAGACGTCTCCGTGGTCATGTGGCCGGCATGGTGCATGGAATGCTGTTATCTTCCCACCAAAGGTAGTTCCTATTTTTTCTACTTGAAATTTTTACATGCTTTAGAACTGCTAGGTTGGCAGAAGCTGGGACAAGTAACGGGAGTGCACTCTGCTAGCAATTTGGACTGCGGAACTGCCAAACTGCCGACCTTTCTTAGCTACTGAGCCACAGTGTACACACACACACACACACACACACACACACACACACACACACACACACACACTCATCTTCAGGCTATAGTTTAATCCAATGGATAAAGTATACCCTGAATGAAAAGTATACCTTAAAGGATTTTATTTATTAATTAAACAAATGTATTTATTTATGAAACTATTCAACTCAGGCATAGGTTACTCCATATGACTTACAAAATACAAAATTAAATTGAATTTGAAATTAGAAAGCAAAAACAGTCTTGATACACAAAACCAGAGGTGTGTTTCTGCCTGTTCACCCCGGATCGGGCTAACTGGGAGTGGTGGTGGAAGGAAGTTCTGGGCACCTGCCTGGATGTTTCTGAGCATGCCCAAAAGCATGGGGCAAGTGTGCGCGCAAGTGAACCAGTAGTAAAATAAATTGAAACCCACAACTGTACAAAACATAACAAAAAGGGACTGTGATCCCGTGAGAAGTTCAAAACTGCATTTTATTTTGTCAAACATAAGTTAAAAGGAACTCTAAAGCACTTATACTAAGATCGTCCATATTCATCTGTCCAAGAATTAATGAAGCTGCTGTCTGTGTGATGTCCCTCATGTCAGAATTCAGAAAAGGCACAGCTACGGATCTCTATTTTTCTAAAAACTCAATTCTACAGCCAGGAACTAGGTAATAGCAAAAACTCAGTGATACAGTCCTTTGCTGTATTCAACACCAAGATAAATCTCGTGCACTGTAAATCAAGAGATCTACCTGCTAAAGAACATATAAACATCTGTAAATGATATTACATGATCTTATGCAATGGACTTATTCACTATTCCAATCGTAATTGACTTTGAGTGACTCACTGAACTACGACTAGCATTAAGGCTAAAATAATATAAAAACACCTCCGGAACAGTAATAATGACAACAACATTTCCAACACCAAAGAGTATCCCAGAGAGAAACATTCAGCCTCAAGAGAGAACAAGACAAATACCATCCTACAGATGCCAAAGGCCTGTGAAAAAGCTGGGTCTTAACAGCTTTGCAAAAGGCCAGAGAGTCAGTGCCTACCTAATGTCAGGGGAAATACTGATCCAAGGCAAAAACAGGAAAGGCCGAGGCCTCTGTAGATACCTGTTGTGGAGGGCGGTAATCAGAGCTGACACAGACACGCTACAGAGCCAAAAGATCCACCTTATTGTTATTTATCCCTGTTTACGATAACATATATAATCTGAATGCATGCACAAGGGAGGGCAAACATAAAACGTTTATTGATAATTAGCAGCATAAGTGAAGTCTTTAAAAAAATCTATTTTTCTTGCTTATTATTAATAACACACACAAAAAGCAGAAAACACAGAAGTAATATGATGGAGATTCATTACAATGTCAAAGAGGAAAAAAAGAGCATGTTAGAATAAGGGAAAGAGAGACAACCAAGAGAAAAGAAAATGCAACATGAAATGTTATTTTAGCAATAACCAGTTACAATTCTATATGCACTGTACAAACAGAATTGCAACTGGTTATAAATGTCTAATACAAATGTTATTCCATTGGGTATATATTTCTAATATTTTTAAATTGTCTTTTATGTTTTAGCCTATTGTATTCTGTATGAATCAGTTCCATAGTCATTATACTTGTTTTACAATACAATACAATAGTAGAGTTGGAAGGGACCTTGGAGGTCTTCTAGTCCAACCCCCTGCCTAGGCAGGAAACCCTATACCGTTTCAGACAAATGGCTATCCAACATCTTCTTAAAGACTTCCAGTGTTGGGGCATTCACAACTTCTGGAGGCAAGCTGTTCCACTGATTAGTTGTTCTAACTGTCAGGAAATTTCTCCTCAGTTCTAAGTTGTTTCTTTCCTTGATTAGTTTCCACCCATTGCTTCTTGTTCTACCCTCAGGTGCCTTGGATAATAGTTTGACTCCCTCTTCTTTGTGGCAACCCCTGAGATATTGGAACACTGCTATCATGTCTCCCCTAGTCCTTCTTTCTCTTAAGCTAAACATACCCAGTTCCTGCAACCGTTCTTCATATGTTTTAGTCTCCAGTCCCCTAATCATCTTTGTTGCTCTTCTCTGCACTCTTTCTAGAGTCTCCACATCTTTTTTACATTGTGGCGACCAGAACTGAATGCAGTATTCCACGTGTGGCCTTACCAAGGCATTATAAAGTGGTATTAACACTTCACGTGATCTTGATTCTATCCCTCTGTTGATGCAGCCTAGGACTGTGTTGGCTTTTTTGGCAGCTGCTCCACACTGCTGGCTCATATTTAAATGGTTGTCCACTAGGACTCCAAGATCCCTTTCACAGTTACTACTACTGAGCAAGGTATCACCTATACTGTACCTGTGCATTCCATTTTTGTTGCCTAAATGTAGAACCTTACTCTTTTCACCATTGAATTTCGTTTTATTAGATATTGCCCAATGTTCAAGTTTGTCAAGATCCTTCTGTATCTTAAGCCTATCTTCTGGAGTGTTGGCTATTCCTGCCAGCTTGGTATCATCTGCAAATTTGATGAGTTCCCCATTTATTCCCTCACCCAAATCATAGATGAAGATGTTGAAGAGTACTGGGCCTAAAACAGAGCCTTGGGATACTCCACTGCATACTTCCTTCCATGTAGATGCAGTTCCATTGAGGACTACACGTTGAGTGTGGTTGGTCAGCCAGTTACGAATCCATCTGGTGGTGATGCTGTCTAACCCACATTCTTCTACTTTATCTAGTAGTAGGTTATGGTCTACCTTATCAAAAGCCTTACTGAAGTCCAAGTTTTGTCTATGCAATGTCTTCATCTAGAAACAATCTGCACGTAGGTGGCAAGTGGAATCAGGTCTTCAATCCATTGAATAGATGGAGCCATACTTTCATCTTTCCAATACTGCAAGATCAAGTATTTTTTAAAAAATAAAAATCTCTTAGCAGGTCTTGTAAATGAAAATCTTCTTTTATCTCTTCCCTTATCCTCCTAGCTGTTTTGGGTCAGTTTTGCAGTGCTAATCGTATTTCTTTGTTACTTACTCTTACAAAAGAGACAAAGAAGAAGTAAGTATTCCTTACTCTGCTCCTTCCTGGCTCCAGCATGTGAATGGTGTTCAGTCCAATATTGCCTCTTCCAGCACTGTTCAGGGTCTTTTATTTCTCCCTCTGCAGGTGTCCTGGAGTTCCTTTGTGCTCCTTAACCGTGGATCATCTGGGCTTTTGGCTCCTCTAGTTTCCTCTCTTCTTCACATTTCAATCTGGTCTACTCATCATTCTCACTGGCAGCATCTCCTGAGAGAAGATGCAGGTTGTGATCACAATTGAGCCCCAAATTTCTATTGAGTAAGTGTCTAGTGAGACATTTATTAAGTGACTATGGAGATTCTCAGTCATCCAGGTCATGGTTGTCCCAAAGGTGCTCCCCCCCTTTTTTTTTTTTCAAGTGGCAACTCTTCAAAGAAAAATAAGAACGTCCACATTTGTTAAGTGAGTTTTGCCCCATTTTACAACCTTTCTTGCCACTTTCTTGTTAAGTGAAGCAGTGCAGGTGTTAAGTTACTTACATGGTTAAGTGAATCTAGCTGCCTCATTGACTTTGCTTGTCAGAAGGTTGCAAAAGGAGATCCCATGATCCCAGGACACAGCAACTGTCATAAATATGAGTCAGTTGCCAAGTGTCTGAATTTTGAGCATGTGACCATGGGGATGCTGTAGTGGTCATAAGTGTGAAAAACTGCCATCAGTCACTTTTTTCTGTGCCTTTGTAACTTCAAAGAGCCACTAAATGAACTGTTGTAAGTCGAGCACTCCCTGTACTTCCACACCCAGATTTGGTTTGAGAACTCATTGGCCTTATCCATCTTATCCATGCCATCTTCCAGGTGTGTCCCAAGACAGTAGATATTTTTTTCCTTCATGTCACCAAGTATTAGCCATTAGTTACCTCAGAAAGAAAATTCAAATTTCTTTCCCCTTAGATTGCATTTTCTTTAAAGAAACTTCCCATTCTCATGCCTGGTAGCTCATCCCTCCCCAATGACATTTTGTAAAGAATGAGATCCAAAAAAAAAAACCTCTTCAAGATCTTAATGGATGGACTGAAACTGCTGGGAATGGACAGCCAATATTATTGCCCAGCTGATTGTCAGAAATACTGGTTCGTACGAACCAGTAGCATTTATTACTACCGGTCCAGGTGAACTGGTGCAAACCGGTAGCATTTCACTCCTGATATTGTCCGTGGTCCAAGTCCTGAATCAAAGAAAGCTTTAAAGGAACAACCTGTATCTTGATTTCCACCCTGAAGAATACTGGTAACCATGCTGCTATTATGTATTTCTGTCTACCCATCTATTTGGCCAGGATTTCAACCTTATGCCTCTTCTTCCAGATTAATGGACCTTGGCCATTCTTTTCCAGTCATGAAGTTAGAAAGTATCTGTTCAGAGCACTAGTTTCTATCTTGTCAGTGTCAGCTCTTGAACCCTCAGTGGCAAATCAAATTTTTGCTGCTTAAAGAGGTATCAACACTGCATTCTTCTTCCCTAGAATCAATATGGAACAATTTTAGAAGCAACATTTATAAATTAAATACTTATTTAGATTCATGGCCCAATTCCAGTCAGATGAAAATGCTATAGAAGCCATTGGTTTGTGGTCTTTGCAGCTAATCTGCATCTCTCATATGCTAAGGAGGCCAATTAACTGTCCTATTAACACAGAAGTGTCAAACTGGCGGCTCCCAGGCCAGATGTGTCACATGCAGGCCACGCCCACCCCAGCTCCGCAAAGTAGAAAAACATCACGATACATCACGTGACGGCAATGTGATGCCACCAGTTCGACAACCATGTACTAACATATTTCACTGTTCTATCACAGATATTATATGAAAGAGTCCATAGTTTTACTGTTCTTCTCATGAAGCCGACATAATAAACACCAGAGGTATTCAATAGCTAATATTATCTCATTGAGAGGGATGTTGCTTAATTCATATGTATAGCAGAAATTCACACGACTATGAATAATCTAATCTAGTCCCTGACATGAAATTCAGCAACACTGGCCAAAGATGTTCAGAAGAAAGGAAGACTATTTAGAATTGAGCACTGCCAACATTGGACAGATAGAAAACTCGGGTGAAATCAGAGCAAATTCCTCATATTCAGAGTGGATGAAATAATATAATTTCTGACAATTGATAATTGTTGCTGTAATATACAGTAGTCATGTCTGATGCCTCAACCATAATATTGAAACAAAAATATTTAATGAGGTGGGTAGGAGCTATAATTATTCCCTGCTTGGGTTGGTAAATTTCTGAACCAGAGCCAAAGTTTCAATATTTCCTCTGCAGGTTCTCCGAGAGTTCCGAGGGTTGACTTCTGCATTGCTAGGTGGTGAACTGCATTTATTATCTCAGTTCTCTGCCTATGTAATCGACTGTCTTCTCATCATTTGACTCCTTTATTATTTAATTGGTAAGTGTAAAACTCTTTTGTTTTTCTTTGTTTGAATGATTATGATGATAAATTATGGGTACAAAGCAGGGGTGAAATCTGCTACCGGTTCGCTTCGCACACAGGCGCACCATAGACACTCCCATGCAGCACTGAAAAAGAATGATTAAGAAGCCTTTTCTAGTATGCAAAGGTAAGTAGAACAGTGAGGGGGGAACAGCTGTGCCACATGACTTAGATTCGTAGGAAGCAGGATTTCCTGCTTTCTAGTGAATATAAATCATGTGGCACAACTGATTGTCACACAGCTGATTGTAGGACCTACTGGTTCGGCCAAACTGGTAGCATTTTTACTACCAGTTCAGGCAAACCAATCCGAACCAGTAGCATTTCACCCCTGGTACAAAGTTTAGGAAATAATCCCCTTCTCCTGTGAAAGGAGAAGAAACATAGAATTGTGGAACAGTCAGAAACAGAATTATTCCCGGTGTACAAGAGAATATAGCAAAAAGAGTTATAGAGAAAGTTAGATATGTGGAGTTGCTTATCTCTTTTAAAGGTTCCCCACCCCTCCTGATTAACATTTTTTAAAAGAGAACACAGTGAATATAGAAAAACAACTATTTGAAATAGACTTGATTCTTTCAATCAGAAAAAAATGACAGAATTAAAGCCTTAGGGTCTGATTCACATGAAAAGAAAGTCACATGGCTTGAGAATTTTGATAAATAGTTCTATAAAACTAAAGATGTTCAGATGATGGGATCTTATTCCATAGAAATATTTCATAATATTTAAACTTTTCTTATAATGCTGAGCAAGTGCAATTTGTAGCAGACTTTATTCAAATCTTGTATGGGCAGCTAGAATACAAGGTTAAAATTAAAACCGCTCATTTTCATCCAGTACAAAGTTTAGTTTTACTGTGGATAAATTTTAAAGATCTACAACATGGGATCATATTCTGAGTTTATCTCGGCAATCACAATATTTTGAAAGATTTGTGATGTTTCTAGATCAAAACAAAATATACTGATTTTTTTTCTATACTATTTTCTAAGTTATATTGTGTATGGTGGCAGGATGTGGATCTAGTGACTGCAATAAAGTTTACTGATTTAGAATAATTTTAATAAAGAAGTTTTTTATTTAATACCTTAAAAATGGGAGTGTGGTCCAACTTGGCTTGTGCAAAGATATAAACTTCTTGCAACAGTATTTTATTCTGTCTCTTTCAAACATCTTTGTAGAATTAATTCTGTTTTTCTTTTCTTTTTTCTTTTCTTTCAATTTATTTTTCCCCTTCTTTTTATATTTTTGTAGTTCTATGTATTGAAACTTTACTTTCCAAATATATCATTTGGGACATATTTGATTTTTAAATTAATTATTAAATTATACATTATTAAATAATCTCTGGGTTTTTTCAATCTTTCAAAAGTAATTGAGGTTCTTTCCCTTTGAAGTAAATCTAGAAATTATCCATTAGTTGAAATCAATGGGATTTCTGTTAGTCATGACTTATTAATTAGTCAAACATAGTAATACAATCCTCTAGATATCTACTTTATGTAAGAAAAACAGATCCAATTAAATGCAGGTAAACCTAGACCTCGGTAAATGCATAAGAGTTTGCAGCCTTAACTGAAGCATGACTAACTTTCTGTGGTGACAACATATCCTTTGTTATGACAAACTAGGCCATTTCCTAATAATTCCTCAAATCGTCAATGTTTTTTTTCTGTTACCATTTCATTTTTCTCTTTCTCTGCAGCAGAGGTGTTCATAGCTATATCAGTCAGACTGATATTCAGTCAGACCTAAAACTCCTTAAAATGTACAAAATCAGTAGAGTAGCTTTGGTGTCATATAATTCTTAAACTCTTCTTGCGATGAAATCTCATTAAAAAGAGGTGTTGGAGAATTTTCTTGTGGGGTGGGAGGAAGAAAATGATATTTTATTGTACTTTCCTTGGCAATTTGTAAATAAATATACCTTGGAAGTTGTAATTAACATTTTTATTAGATAAATGACTCATACTTGGTAAATTACCATGTATAAATATTCCATTAATATGCAACACAAACTTATCATAGTTTACAGCTATCAACAGTGCAAACATATGTTCAGACACAGTGCCTCAGTGTATCCATATTTGAGGATTCCTTGGCAAACATATTGATGATTTAAGGATCTTAGAATTGCAAAGGGAAAGCAAATCTTTCAAGTGGGCTCGATATGATGGCAGGGCGAATTTGTTTATGCTGGAAAGAGGAAAGATTCATCATTGCCAAAGTGTTTTGTCTAGAGCTGTTTTTTACATACTAGTTGTTTTCCCGACATTCTTACTGTGCCATACAATAATCAGAAAGGAAGACAATTTACTTAACATTACTGAAAGAGGAGTAGGCTTGATTTGACTCCAAAATTGGAAAAAGCAATATTTTAATCATTGCCATTCCAGGAAAATTTAACTGGGTTCGTCTTAATGTCCTCTTTTACCATTTTGGATGTTGGGGGAATTTAACTGTGTAAGAGTAGAAAAAATAAATGGTAACCAGTACATCTGAATTTAAAAAGAAACAAACGCACCATTTCTGTCCTTCTAAGCCAGCTTCTGACAGTTAATGGGTGAAACTGGATTTGCTTAATGACTGTGTAATTCACTTTAGAACCATCTTTTTTAACAATAGAAATTCCAGTTCCAATTGCAGTAATAAGTGAGCATTAGAGAACACATTATTAAAATTTGTCATCTAACATGACTAAGCTTGCTGAAATGTCAGGTTATAATGTTCTATTTTTCTTTAGCAAAGCAACATAAAACAGGTTAGAAATTAGAAAACATTGAGAGAAATGAACCTTCAGGTATAAGTTAAAATACCTTCTTCTCCTCATTCTTGTATAAGTCCAATATCCTGGAAGAATCAATCATGTAATTACAGGCTTATGTACACTAATCAGAGAACTGTCCATCTCATTGAAGAGAGAGGTCCAAAACCATTAATCTTCTACCAATATAATATGTATGTATGTATGTATGTATGTATGTATGTATGTATGTATGTATGTATGTGTGTTACAACCCCTGGTATAAGGAAGTGAGCCCGTGGCTTAGTGGCTAAAACTCCTGCCTAAGATATATACAGCCCGGGTTCAAATCCCAGTAAGGGTATGGCTAGCTGATGAGAGCTAATTAGCTCGAAATAGATCTATGCTAGTCTCCCTTTATTTATTTATCAGTACAAATACAACACAAATATATATATATATATATATATATATATATATATATATATATATATATATATATATATATATATATATATATATATATATATATATATATATATATATATATATATATATATATATATATATATATATATATATATATATATATATTTATTTATATTTATATTTATATTTATATTTATATTTATATTTATATTTATATTTATATTTATATTTATATTTATATTTATATTTATATTTATATTTATATTTATATTTATATTTATATTTATATTTATATTTATATTTATATTTATATTTATATTTATATTTATATTTATATTTATATTTATATTTATATTTATATTTATATTTATATTTATATTTATATTTATTTGTTTTCGTAGATTTTCACGGGTGTAGGTATGCTGGTTTTGTTGTATTCGGGTCTTTTCCCGTGTAAGGTTGAGATTGTCTTTGCAACGTTTCGGCAACAGCCTACACCCCAAAATACAGTTCACCATGGAAACAGAAGCCAATAACCAACTCCCCTTCCTGGATGTCTTAGTCTATAAGAAATTCGATGGATCCCTAGGACACACCATCTACCAGAAGAAAACACACACAAACCGCTATTTGCATGCACTCTCACACCACCACCCAGCACAGATCAACTCTGTAGCCAAGACACTCATCTCCAGAACAAAACGCTTAGCTGACGAACAACACCTCAAAACCGAACTACACACTCTCACCAACGTACTAACATCCAACGGATTCCAAAGAAACAATATCACTAACCTAATCCAAAAAGAAAACCCCACTAAAATCCAAGACAGTGAACAAGAAAACGGCAAAGCCCTCCTCCCATACATAAAAGGCACCACAGACAGAATCAGCAAGATCCTCCACAAACACAACATCAAGACAGCATTCTACACAAACCGAAAAATATCCACCATCCTGAGAAACCCCAAAGACAAAATAGAGTTAGAAAATCAAGGAGTATATGAAATCCCATGCACCACCTGCCCCACCACATACATCGGACAAACCAACAGAAGAATAAAGGCACGCATTGAAGAACACAAAAACTCAGTCAGAAAGGAGGAACCAACTTCTTCCCTGGTCCAACACCTCAAAGCCACAGGACATGATATAGACTTTAAAAAGACCAGAACTATTGCCAAAATTGAACACTTTAACAACAGAATAATCAGAGAAGCTACTGAGATAGAAAAATGACCACACAGCATGAATAAACGAGATGATACCTCCCGCCTACCAGCCATTTGGAAACCCGCCCTCACTGACAAATGAGTCCCTAACACTAAGAATGATACCAGACCCACACTCACAAAAACCACACAGGATGTCACTATCACACATCCACGCAAAAAGCAAGCCCAAACCCACACCGATAATGACCACAAACCAGAAGCCCGACCACAAACCAGAAGCCAGACCACAGCTGCATTATTAGCCACTTTAAACTCCTCCAATCCATACATGAAGCAAACTGATGCCCACCACGGAGATGTGGCACGACCACAAACGCGAAGCCAAACAACAGCAACGCAGCTCACCAGCTCAAATCCCTCTGCAACTCAGACTAACACAAGCACAACCAGGCCCCCACCCAAACAGAACACGCCCCCATCCAATCAGAGCACAGCCAAACTCCCATCCAATCAGAGCACAGCCAAGCCCCCTACCAATCAGAATACACCTCCACCCAATCAGAATGCAGCCAAGCTCCCACCCAATCAGCACAAACCCCCACTGGCAGTTAAAAAGAGGAACCGGCTGAGATCTCACATTGCTCCTGGAAGCACCAAGCCAGAAGCACCAAGCCGGAAGCAGCAGCCTGAAGATGATGAATGAGACTTCATCGAAACGTCGTGAAGATACTTCCAATTCTACGCGGGAGAAAACCCGAACAACCAAAGACATACATACAAACACCCGCGAAAACCTCAGAAAACTATATATATATATATATATATATATATATATATATATATATATATATATATATATATATATATATATATATATATGTTTATATATATATATATATATATATATATATATATATATATATATATATATATATATATATATATATATATATATATATATATATATGTTTATATATATATATATATATATATATATATATATATATATATATATATATATATATATATATATATGTTTTATATATATATATATATATATATATATATATATATATATATATATATATATATATATATATATATATATATATATATATATATATAATCTATCTATCTATCTATCTATCTATCTATCTATCTATCTATCTATCTATCTATCATCTATCTATCTATCTATCTGCTTATCTACTTTGGTACTGTTGGATTCCAGGCTGATTCAGGATAGCTCACAATATAAAAACAAAGATAACAAAGTAAATAGATATTATTATTATTATTATTATTATTATTATTATTATTATTATTCACAAAAGAATTTAGCGAAGACATTGGTATGCAGTTTGGAATTGACAAATGTGCAACAATGGCAACCAAGGCAGGCAAGGTCCTAGAAGATGATGGAATACAACTTGAGAATGAAGAAATGGTAAAGGCAGTAAAACCAGAAGAAGGGTACAAGTATTTGGGGATTTTAGAAGCCTCTGACTTAATGCATAATAAAGTCAAGAAATTCACCTCAGCCAAGTAAATTCAATTTGCAAGATATTAAAGTCCGAACTGAGTGGAACAAACATCATAAAAGCCATAAATACCTGGGCTATACCTGTAATTCGATACTCTGCAGGAATAATTGACTGGACCCAGATGGAGTTGGGCAATTTGGACAGAAAAACAAGGAAGCTTATGACAATAAATCATGCTTTGCACCCCAAAAGTGATGTTGACCGATTGTATCTACCAAGAGCAGAAGGTGGTCGAGGACTCCTACAAGTACAGCAGACAGTGGAAGAAGAAAGACACAGCTTGAATGATTACATCCAGAAAAGTGAAGAACCAATGATTAAGGAAGTAAATAAAGGAGGCCTTTTGAAGACAATTAAGTTAAAAGCTGAATATAAGAAAGAAGTAATTGAGAAGCGAGCTGAAAATTGGAAAAGCAAAGCAAAGCTATGCATGGCCAATACTTGAAAGGTATTGAAGGCAAAGCTGACCAAAAAGTAACTTGGAACTGGTTAAGATCAGGAGTACTAAAAAAAGAAACAGAAGGCTTTATTTTGGGAGCTCAAGAACAAGCCTTAGCCACAAACTGCATGAAGGCAAAAATTCAACATGTTACCACCAACAGCAAATGTCACCTCTGTAATGAGAAAGATGCGACAGTTGACCACTTGATCAGCGGGTGCAGCAAAATTTCACAAACTGACTACCTACAATGCCATGACTGTGCTGCTAAGATTATTCAGTGGAAATTGTGCCAAAGGTTTGGATTTGAGGGCAGCAAAAACTACCGGGACCATCAGGTTGAGAAGGTTTTAGAGAATGAGAAAGTCAAGCTCTTGAGGGACTTCAGAATCCATACTGACAGGCACCTGGCCTACAACACACCTGACCTAATAATAATTGAAAAGAAAAAAAGTATGGTTCATTGACATTGCAATACCTGGTGATGCACAAATTGAAGATAAACAGAAAGAAAAAATCACAAAATACCGGGACTTGCAAATTGAGGTTGAGAGACTGTGGAAAAAGAAATCATGTGTTGTCCCAATTGTAATTGGAGCCCTTGAAGCAGTACCTAAAGGGCTACCTCACTATTTGAAAATTCTAAATTTACCTGACTTGAACATTCTGACTCTACAAAAAACCACCCTACTTAGGACCTAGTTACATGCAGGATCGCATCCTGCCCCACACATCCCTACGACCAATTCGCTCACACAGAGAGGGACTTCTCCGGGTGCCGTCCTCCAAACAGTGTCGGGGGGCGACACCCAGGAGCAGAGCCTTCTCTGTGATGGGCCCAGCCCTGTGGAATGACCTCCCCCGTGACATCAGGATTATTTCCGATCTCCTCTCCTTCCGTGCACAGTTGAAGACCCACCTTTTTCAACTATCTGGCCTGGCTCAACCGTAATTTTTTCGTTTTTCCCGACTGTCTTTTAAATTTTAAATTTTTTATTGTATATTGGGTTTTATTATTGGGGTATGTAAATGGTTTTAATTGTCTAAATGTTGTAATTTATTACCTCCTCCGTACATGTATGTCTTTGTATATATGTATGTTTATGTGTTTGTACACATGTGTTATGTTTTATATGTTTCTAGTGTACGCCGCCCCGAGTCCTGCTTGGAAAGGGAGCGGCTAATAAATTCAATATTATTATTATTATATTATTATTACTTGGAACAACTTATATCCTCCAACGTTACCTTAACAGTTCCTAGGTCCTTGGTTAGGACTCAAGCTGTTGAGCTACCAACCAGCCCCAAAGGCTGTGAATCTCACCAAAGATTAACCATAATAATAATAATAATAGGAAGAAGGAGGAGGAGGAGGAGGAGGAGGAGGAGGAGGAGGAGGAGGAGGAGGAGGAGGAGGAGGAGGAGGAGGAGGAGGAGGAGGAGGAGGAGAAGGAGAAGAAGAAGAAGAAGAAGAAGAAGAAGAAGAAGAAGAAGAAGAAGAAGAAGAAGAAGAAGAAGAAGAAGAAGAAGAAGAAGAAGAAGAAGAAGAAGAAGAAGAAGAAGAAGAAGAAGAAGAAGAAGAAAGCAGCAGCAGCTAGACATGACCAAATTGCTAAACTGGCCATTATGTAAAATATGATTTATCTGTATCCAGAAAGTCATGGGAACATAAAGTGGAAAAAGTTATCGAAAATGAGAAGGTGAAGATCTTGTGGGACTTCTGAATACAAACGGATTGTCATTTGGAGCACAACACGTCAGATATCACGGTTGTAGAGGGCCAAAGTGTACAGTTTATTGATATCGCTGTTCCTGGAGATGCCAGAGTCGAAGAAAAAGAACTAGAAAAAAATAATGAAATATCACGACTTGGCCATCGAAAATACACGGCTATGGTTGAAGCATGTAACAGTGATACCCATCGGGGCACTTGACACCATGTCCAAGAATTTTACAAGATATATCAGCAAATTGCAGCTTCCTGCAATAACACCAGCAGAATTGCCAAAAACTGCGCTACTCAGAATATCTTATATTTTAAGAAGGTACTTGGTTGATACCTAGGATGCTGGCAGCAAACTGTATCAACCATTAGCACCAGTCACTGGTATTTGTAATGAATTTTTGAACGTTCAGTTGGCTGAGTTTCATGTTTAATGAATAAAGTAAATAATAATAATAATAATAATAATAATAATAATAATAATAATAATAATAATAATAATAATAATAATAATAATAATAATAATAATAATAATAATAATAATTTGAAAAGGCGATGAAACAATGGAGAACTGAGTTGGCAGTAGGGAATGAGAACTATGGCATGGTTAAAATCAAGCAAGGAATTTTTCAGGGTGATCATATTAATAATATAATATTATTATTAATTATTATTATTATTAATAATAATATTTTCACCTCTTCTCTTCATCATCGCGATGATCCCGCTATCGGTAATCTTAAAAAAAAATGAAATTAGGCTACCAAACAGCCAAAGAAGCTGAAAAAATTTCGCATTTATTATATATGGATGATTTGAAACTCTATGGTAAGTCAGAAATAGAAATCCAATCACTGACAAACACAGTCCGAGTATTCAGCACAGATATTTCAATGCAGTTTGGCATGGAAAAATGCCCCACTGTATCCATAAAAAGGGGCAAAATCACTGCATTTGAGGGAATTGAAATGCCCAATGGCCAACTAATTAAATGCAACGATAATGAAGCCTACAAATACTTAGGCATTTTGCAGTTGGATAACATCAAACATGGAGAAGTAAAAACTATTGTCAGGAGAGAGTACACCAACAGAGTTAGGAAAATTTTGAAATCTAAATTAAATGGTGGAAATACAATCAACGCCATAAATACCTGGGCAATACCAATTATAAGATACACAGCTGGTACAGTTAACTGGACACAAGCTGATTTGGACATTTTGGACTGAAAAACCAGGAAACTAATGACAATGCACTGCAGTTTACATCCACGCTGTGACACTGATAGACTATACCTCCCCCGAAAATCAGGTGGTAGAGGATTATTACAAGTGAAGCAAATAGTCGAAGAAGAAAAACATGCACCGGCTGATTATTTAAAAGAAAGTCAAGAACATCTATTAATTGAAATAAAGAACAAAAATCTACTGAAGGCTCAACAGACGAAACAGAGTCACTAATCCTGGCTGCGCAAGAACAAGCTATCCGCACAAATGCCATTAAGACCAAAATCGAAAAATCCTCTGATGATGCCAAATGTAGACTCTGCAAAGAAGTTGATGAAACTGTTGACCACATACTCAGCTGCTGTAAAAAAATCGCGCAGACTGATTATAAATTGCGGCACAATTCAGTAGCACAAATGATCCACTGGAATTTGTGCAAAAATTATAATATTAAAACAACAACAAACTGGTGGGAACATAAGCCTGAAAAAGTCATCAAGGGTCAGATGGTCAAGATCTTGTGGGATTTTCGCATACAAACGGATAAAATACTGGCGCATAATACACCAGACATCACACTGGTTGAGAAAAATAAGGTTACAATCATAGACATCGCAATACCAGGTGATAGCAGGGTCGAGGAGAAGGAACATGAAAAAGTCACGAAATACCAGGACTTAAAAATTGAAATTCAACGATTATGGCACAAACTAGCAGTGGTAATTCCAGTGGTAATCGGCACACTGGGTGCTATTCCAAAAGCACTGGAATTACATTTTAAAAAGTTAAAACTTGACAAAATCACCATCAGTCAAATGCAAAAAGCTGCACTGCTTGGATCTGCACGTATATTACGAAAATATGTTACGACGTCCTAGGCCCCTGGGTGGGGCCCGACTAGTAATCAATGCCAAATCTGGCGAAACAACTGGCCGCTAAACAACTGGCCGCTGTGATACAATCGTATAATAATAATAATAATAATAATAATAATAATAATAATAATAATAATAATAATAATAATAATAATAGTGATAATAGTGATAATAGTAATAATAGTAATAATAGTAATATATTAATAATAATTTATTAAATTTGTGTGCTGCCTGACTATCAACAACTTCATATATGTCATAACAAAGAAATTACAATGAACTCAACAGAAAACAATAAGAGAACTAAAATGGTAAACCCAGACACTAGACCAGAACATCTAACAAGAGGGTTACTTATACTGTAATGTACCCCAGTCCTGGAAGAACAGCCTCGGGTGTGGTATAGATCAGAGGTGGGTTGCTAATTTTTTTACTACCGGTACAGACGCGATGCTTCTGTGCATGCCTACTGCCACCACTACTAGTAGTTCGGCCAATCTGGGCCAAACCGGCAGCAGCCCATCTCTGGTATAGATCCATGGCATCCAGATATCTCCCATCCTTTTGGTATTCTCAAAGTCTTTCCTTTGAGAATATCAAAAGGATAGGAGATATCTGGATCCCATGGAGGATCTATTCTATATATCAGGTGCAATGACAGAGCCCTGTCAATTGGAGTATACCACTCCATCAGCTATTATCAGCTGAGCAGAAGCCAAGAGAGACAGGTACGCTGTTAACCTTATGTCATTTAGGGCTTTATTGATGTTAACTTTGTATGTAAACTTGAATTGCACCCAGAAGTACAATGGTGCCTAGTATCACTTGTGAAACAGAAGTGTCATGTACACATGCTGATACAAGGTCACCACTTCCATGGGCAGAATTTGGGGGTTCTCCTATTCTAAAAGATCAGAGGCAGCCATGGCTAAAAAGATGTTTTCAAAATTACATCTCGGATGGCAGTTGTGCCCATTCATGAATTGGCAGCCAATGTTCACAATCATTGATACATTGCTTACCTTTTGGCTGTACTATTGCAGTGTGTTGTACATGGGGGTACCCTTGAAGAGGGTTCAGAAGCTTCCGCTGTTTTAGGGTGCAATGGAACAGGAGCTGTAGGGCGCCCCACAGTGCATCCACATAACACAGCTGTTTCATGAACTGCTGCTGTCTTGCAGTAGGCTTCCAGGTGCAATTCAAAGTGCTGGATGTCACTTTTGAAGACCTATGTGACATGGGTGCAGGTTACTTGTGAAACTGTCACTTTCTATGGGTTTCTTCCTTTCCCATTTACAGTTTTTATTAGCAATAGCACTAGCAACAGCACTTAGACTTATATACCACATCACAGTACTTTAGAGCCATTTATAAGCAGTTTACAGAGACGACGTATTGCCCCCAACAATCTGGGTCCTCATTTTACTGACCTCGAGAGGATGGAAGGCTGAATCAACCTTGAGCCAGTGAGACTCGAACTGCTGAACTGCTGGCAGCCAGCAGTCAGCAGAAGTAGCCAGCAGTACTGCATTCTAACCACTGCACCATCACACCTCTTTATATTAGTTTATAATGTAAAATACAAAAGTAAATAGTAGGGAAAATAGGGTGAAAAGGGAAAGGGGAAAGTGTAGAAAAGAAGGGGGCAAAGGGGAAAATACATTGATTTCTTACTTTCTCTTGTGTAGTAGAATAAGATAGTATTGTGAAACCTCAGCTTTGTACTCTTCCATAATATTATAAACTAGCCATTTATATAACAACAATTCTTTCTAAGCAGTAAAACTCAAAATCAAAGTTTCACTTTTTTTCAACCTCAAGCACAAAACCCAGAAGTGGTTTTCAAGTAGAAGCAAAATGACTTTGTCAATTTTTTTTCTTTGATCAAAGCAGTCAATTTAGCCATCTTTGCAACTCCCATCAACTTTTGCAGCCATTCGTCTATTGTGAAGATTGAAATATTTTTTTTCCATTTTTGTACATAAAGTAGACTTGCTGCCATCAACATGTATAACATCAAAGTTCCAATTTTTCCCCAAGTCTTTTTCCATTACAATTTCTGATTTTATCTTTATATTCACTTTTAAGAATTTTCTGCATTAGTATATGAATCCTACTCCAATGTCTCTTTGTTTATCACATGAAAATATATAGAAAGTTTCATGAATTTCCATGTCATCCTTGCACAGGGACCATGCTAATCTTCTCTGTATGGTTCCAATTTTAGTATCTGTATTGCCGAAGCGAGTACGCAAACTGTGCATGCTCTGAACCCCTATCAGGGAAGTAGTGTTGCTTGGTGAGTTCTCAGAAGCTTGCCTATCTTGTGAAACAGCCTTTCTCTGACATATGGATACCCCTGAATCTGCTGACCTTCTGATAGCATAAAGATCTGTCTACTCTCCTGGCATTGGGGCCAGAGTACTAAGGGATCCATTGAGGGTACACGTCAATCTATTACTATTATTATAAGAGGTTTTTGGAGCCTCAAATGTATTTGTATTTATTAGTTTATCAAATATGTACAAGTAGCAGGTATAAATGTAGACATGGACGAAAGAAGTGAATACAAATAAATGGGGACAGTAGGACAGGGACAGTAGGCACACTGGTTTGCTTATGCACGCCCCCTTTACGGACCTCTTAGGAATGGAGTGAGTGCCACAGTAGACAGCTTAAGCGAGGCTTAGAGGATGTAACAACAGAGTCAGGTAAAACATTCTAGGCATTGACCACTTTGTTGCTGGAGTTGTATTTTCTGCAAACGAGTTTGGAACAATTTACCTTGAGTTTGTATCGATTGTTTGCCCGTGTAATATTGAGGTTGAAGCTGAAGAAGTGGTTGACATATAAGAAATTTAGCAAACAATTTTGTGTATTGTGCTTAGATCATACTGCAGGCGGCACAGTTCCAGATTGTCCAAGGCCAAAATTTCAAGCCTGGTGGCATAGGGAATACTATAGTGAGTAGAGGAGTGGAATATCTCTTGTTATCTTGCTATCTCTTGTTTATGCAATTTTTTTAATGTTAGGAATTGTGATTGTTGCTGTTGCTGTTTATTATTCAGAGTTGGCAGATGGTCAGCCAAATAAATACGTTAAATAAGTGCAATATGTACTAGAAAAATTATATCTCTTTCTCTATATAGTCCATTCTCTGGTTCAATAATCAATCTTACTGCACATGGGCTTACATATAGAAAACTGCTATAATTAGCAACTGCTGACTATTCATACCTGATCAATGCTTAAATTCTACCTTCTTGTCTTAAGAGGAACAACCCTCTTAGAAATTACACTCCAGATGTAATTGCTACTTTCCCAGAATTTCCTACCACCAGCAGCACTTAAGTGTCCAGATACTATCAAGTTAGCTTTATGGGAGCCAAGGATCAAATATTTTTTCACCGTTTTATGTGGATAGTTTCATGAAAATTGATCAGGTCTAAAAAGTCACAATCCAAATGAAGCTAAGGTTAAAGATAATTTATACATGATATTCCTAATTTTATTCTCAGCCCTTTTATTGCAGCGTGGGCCTTTATGACTTTAAAGAAAATGTCAGTGGCAGCAAATGACATTGTACTGAATAATCTAGTTATGAGGAGAAAGACATTTAAAACTATTCCATATCAGCTTGGCTTTCTTCTGCTGAGCATACAGTTCCCCACCCCCTCTGCAGCTGTCCAAAATGCCTACTTCTATTTTGGAAGACAGTTCAGGGTTGCGAAATGAACTGAAGCATTTCTAGGTGCCTGCGCTTTCTCATTTTTTTTCCCATTTCTTTTATATAAAAAATTGTGTTGGCTTGCTTCTTCTGCTTAGCTCCATCAGTTTTCAGCAATTGAGGAGCCATGAAACAGATTTGGACCCTGAAATATTATTATGAGTATTCTTAATCAGGCCTATAAGCAAAGGCATATCATGAAACTTTCCTTCAACAAGAATGCCCCTATAGTGACGTTTTCTTTGTTTTAAAGAATTTTATTGGTTTTTAAAATTTATGGGAAAAGGGTAGGTGGATATTCAAAAAAAAAAAAATTTGGCAGCTCCATCGTGCTAGAGGTAGGAATCTCTCCAATTCTCACAACTTTTACAGAAAGAAAAAAAAATCAAAAGATAAAAGATAAGCAGAGACAGCATCTTATTATACATTGTATCAACCATGTGTTCAATCATCTCTTTTGCCACTTTCTAATATATCAACAATTACAATGATATTCCAGATATATTTATTTTTGTGACCTGAGTCTTTCCATTATTGTTCCCTCCCCCCTGTCCCCAGGCGGAGCCGCAGCCCCTCCCTCCTTCATGTCTTGTGTGTTGTCGCCTTTTTTACTACTTCTTATATTTCTGTCCTCTTGGAGGGCACTATGTTTTTTAATGAAGGCCTCTGCTTCCACAACTGTGATAATTCTAATTCTGTTTCCTTCCCAGAAGATCAGCATTCCTTCTGGCAATAACCATCTAAACCAAATTCCCTTATTATATAATTTATTTGATAAGAAGGAATACTTCCTCCTCTTATCTCTTATTTTGTTCGGAATTTGCTTAAGAATGGCAATTTCTTTATCTTTATATTTTAGTGGTCCCCCCCCTCTGAGCCCCTAGAATCTCATCCCTCGTGGTCTTCCTAAGAAACTTAGCATGTACTTCCCTTGGAACATTATGTGTTCTGGCATATGCTGAATTAATCCTATAAACTAGATCCATATCCCACCACAACTGTTCTTTATCTCTTTTAATATATTCTGCTAAAATTGTACTCATAATATCCTCTACAGTGACGTTTTCCTAACGGGAACATCCACTGGCAGGAAAAGTAGAGAAGACTTTGGCTTCTTTGGCCTGCAGACTTATAGTCTCTAAAGCATGGGTGTCAAACTGGCAGTCTGGATGCATCACATGCAGGCCATGCCCACCCCAGCTCTATGAAGGGATAAAATGTCATGAAATGTCACATGATGGCAAAGTGATGCCATGGGTTATACACCTGCATTCTAAAACATCTGCTTGATGGGAATCATGGACACACTACTATAGCATGATAGTGTTTAGGAAGCTGTATAGCATGGGTGTCAAACTCACATTGTCATAGCGACATCATATGACATATCAGGACTTTTTGTCCTTTGCTAAACTGGGCGTGGGCATGACCAGCATGTGACACATCCAGCCTGTGGCTGGGAGTTTGAAAGCCCTACTGTATGGGAATGAGAAAATTAATTGAAAAATTGCATTCTCTTTCCTTAATAGCCAAGTTATTGTTCATTTTTTTCTTGAATGCAAGGATTTTTTTTTCTATTTACAGAACAGATTAAGCTCCCTACCATTATAAGTAGCTGTCCATACGAAGGATGTAGAACAGGGCTGTCAAACTCGCGGACTGCAGGCCTGATGCATCATGGACTGGCACCACCCATGCCTGGTTTAGCGAAGGGGGAAAAGTTGTGATATGTCACATAACAATGCTGTGACGATGCGAGTTTGACACCCCTGATGTAGAAAGTTAGGATGGTGGCCACAACTACTTGATTGAAACCCTTCCATATACCTTGAACCTGCAGCAATAGTAGAAACGATAGCTTCAGTTGTACATTCAGCTCTGCCCTCCTGATTTTTTTCATCCCCCTGAAAATGCCCTGCATGTATTCATATAAGACTTATAACCATTCTATAAATTGTTTTTTTGCATGTTATAAAACCAGATTTTCCTTTTTTTTTGTTTATACCTCACAATTGGTATTCAGAACTTCTGACACATTTTATTTGCTTTCCATGCTACAAGTCAAGGACTGATCTATTTTAGCCCTGTGACTAGACAAAATTCAAAACTGGTTGGGGGGGGGGGGCTAACATGCAAAACATATTACAACAAGTATAAAATCAGACCCAAAGATTACCCCAGAGTTACAGCTTAAAAGCCCAAGTTGAAACCCTAGGGTCTCAAATTTCTGAATCCAGTTTTCTTAACCGTTATAGGGCTCATGGAGAACCCACAATGAAAAGTATGAAAAAGGTCAATGACTTTTCTTGGAGCCTCTCATTAAAAAACTTGAAATCCAAGGTCCCCGACTAAACTACTCAGAGTTGTTTTGGATAGCAAGATGAGTGGTGTTATGAATTTAATAAATAAAGAAAAATCTTGCAATCCCAGGAGTCTCCACTTAAAAATCTTGAAAATCTTGAAACCCCAAGTTCCAAAGTTCCTGAGACTAGTTTTCTCAACACTTGCGAGGTTCAGAAAAAATACACAATGAAAAAAAAATGACAACAAATTAATTCCTGGAACCGCCACTTAAAAATGTGCAGGAACTTTGATTTTTCAGTGATTTTTCCTAAATGCTTCATTAAAATTAGTTTCTTGCTAGTCCCACACATTCACCTCAGCTCTCTGATGCAACAGAAACGAAATCTCCTTTATGACACTTGAAGGCTGCTATCAGGCCTCCATAAGTATGATCTACATAGGCTGAGTTCTTCCTACTAACCTTCATAAGACTTGATTGCTTTATCATTCTGAGTGTCCTGCTTCTAATTCAGCCCACCTTTTCTCTGATCTTCTTAAAAGTATGATGCTAACATTGGACATTATATTTTGAATACAGCCCAGCCGTAATTAATTAATAGGATTTTTATAGAGACAGAGAGAGTTGCATTATTACTGCACATAAGTAAAAGCTCTAAATGTTTTCCGAAAGACAGAGGAAGCTCTAACTGAGTTCAAATGCAGGAACAGAGAAGAAAACATTGATAGTATTGGTATAGTATAATGATGATGGGAAGGAAGAGTGGAGTAATGATAGATTATTCAATAACATGCAGTCCCAGTTAATTAGGAACAACTGCAAATAATTTGGATTTAAGCTACTCAGCCTTTTCTATCAAAATCAATGCCAATACCTTAATCAGTATTTTTGCATATGGAGAAGATATTTGATGTTATATCAAACACATGATCAATTCAATGTATACACTTCTAGCAGGATTGTTGCTGGACCTGGAAGAAGGTAGACGCAACACTTAATGAAGAAGTTTGTTTTTGAGGTAACAGACAGGATGAGTACACATTTTTGGCATGTATACAATAATTGTTATAAATGAACCCAGTACTCTAATATTAATCCCTGCATTGATTTATTGGTGTCAAACAACGAGATTGCAACATGCAATATTTTCATATTGTTTCTAGGGATGCTATTCAACTGCTAATAAATAAAGCCATGCTGAAGAGTTTCCAGTATTATTTAAAAAATTTAAAAAATTGGTTATGTATACTAGAGGCCAAGAGGCAAGGAAAGAAATTAGCCTTTTTGTCATTAACTGTCCAAGTCTGCCATTCTCTGGATCAATGCAGCACCCAGAAGGGTTTCCACATGTTTATTTCAAAAGCAACTGTTATTATTGTCATAATTGTGTTCATAGCTGAGTAAACAGCTTCACAGGTGCAAGAGATCCAAACACTGTGTGAAGACATACAAACTTCCTGAAGTGACAAGCAAGCAAGCAAAAAAAGAGCATGAAAGAAAATCTATAATTCTCTGTTTCATAAACAACAGTTGATTAGTCTGAAAATCAAGCACCCACCCATCCATATGTACAAGATTTCATTTAATGCATGAGAATACTTGAAAATGATTACAAAAGTAGTAGCATCAGGCATATCTTTATTATTATTATTTCTTTAGAGCTTGTCAAACAATGAATGTTCATATTCCATTCTTTTATTTGCTGCACAAAAATGAAAACATTTCCCCCTTTTTTCCTCTCTTAGCTTCTCACATTCATGTACCCAGCTTTACGTCTTCTTAGAGCAAAGTATCTATATAATGGATTGTCTGGAATGAGCCTGTTTGTTTCTCCTAAGTGTGATAATAGATATTTTCTTAAGGTAAATAAGGTTGTTTCATTTCCATTCTGTTTTATCACAAGAAGGAAATTTAGATAAGCTGTTGTGAATTATACATGCCATGGCTACATAAATGCTGTGCACATGGTAGGATAACCAGTCTTCAGGTTGTCCTGCTTCAAAAGAGAGGAGTTTAAAAAAAGTATTTGGTATCATTTAGTAAAGGTAAAGACTTCCTAGTTCGTTGTATTTGTCTCTAAAGTGTGGTGCTCATCTCCATTTCTTGGCCAAGGAAGCCAGCATTGTCTGAGGACAATTTTTGTGGTCATGTGTTACCTTCCCAACAAAGTGATTCCTATTTATCTACTTGCATTTGCATGCTAGGTGGGGAGGATCTAGGGCAAGTAATGGAAGCTCAAGTGGAGCTTGAGTTTTGAACTTCAACTGTCAGCTGACAAGCTCAGCATCTTTCATGCTGAGCCATTGTGCCCCACCCCCTTATCATTTAGTACACATCCAGATGTTTGCAGCCCAGAGAGGACAGCCTTTAGGAGGAAGAAATGCATAATGGAGGAATAATGATTTTGTTAAGTATAAATGGAATGGAATCAAAATTAATTTTGGTCCAATCTCACTGTCGATTTCAGTGAAGTCTAACTTGAAAGCAGAAATAAACAGATATTTGGGAGAGTTCTGAATGTTCAATAATTTGCAACAATTTTTTTTTTGCA
The DNA here is from genome assembly GCF_964273705.1 of Natrix helvetica. NCBI lineage: Eukaryota > Metazoa > Chordata > Lepidosauria > Squamata > Natricidae > Natrix > Natrix helvetica. Next base: position 69,487,660 of record NC_138551.1, read on the forward strand.
ATACATCCAGTGCTGAGTTGACAAGTAAAGGTTTCTTCTGTCTTTGAAATTACAATGGATTATTTTTTTGTAGACAAGAATATATCATTGGGGTATAAGAGAACAATGGTAGAAAAAAAGAACGAAAAAAGAAAAAAACATTCTGAAATGGAAAATACTTTCTTCTCATGTATCTGCTATGCCTGTGATGACGGAACTATGGCATGCATGCCACAGGTGGCACACAGAGCCCTCACTGCAGGCATGTGAACTGCCACCCCAGCTCAGCTCCACCGCGCATGTGAGTGCTCCTCCCGATGGCCATCTGATTTTGGGTGTCTGCTGTGCATACGCGGGGGTGGGGGGAGCATGGAGGTATGTGGCACCCCCGCCCGCAGCCCATTTTTTGGTCCCAGGAGGGTGCAGAGAGCCTACTAGGCCCAAAATGCGGTGGGAGAGTTGTCATGAGAGCATGTAGGGGGAAGTGTGGGCGAGTGCAGGGGGTCACATGTGCACATGCAGGGGTGGGGCACGTGGTGGGGTGTCACGCGTGTATTGCATTATGGTGCAGGTGCATGCACGGGAGCTTCTTGCTTTTGGAATGACCTCCCTCCGGATATTAGGAATACCTCTGACCTCCGCTCCTTCCGTATTAAGCTTAAGACCCACCTATTCCAAGCAGCTGGCCTGGCTCAACTTTGATCTAACCATATCGCTCCTGACGGGTTTTTAACTGGGTATTTTAATTATATTTAATTTCTAGGGGTTTTAAATACAGTATTTTAATTGTTTTTATCAATCGACCTCCTCTTTATGTATGTTTTAGTGTACCTTTGTTATATGTTTGTTTTGTTTACATATTTATTTCGTATGTTTCGTTGTACGCCGCCCCGAGTCCTTCGGGAGAGGGTGCGGCTAAGAAATAAATATATTATTATTATTATTATTATTATTATTATTATTATTATTATTGGCACGTGACGAGAAAAAGGTTAGCCTTTTTCTGTGCTATACAGTGTAAGAGGACTTGTTGGCCTAAAGGGCCTCTTCTTTTGTTGGAATAGATGGTTGTTCTGAAACCATGGTCCCAAGCATTGGAGGATTGCTTGGTCAACAGTCATGAACATCTTAGTGTCCAACATGGGAGGCCTGTTTTTGTAGAATTCACAGCTACATAGAACTCCAAAGTAAATCCCTGAAAAACATGTTCAAATAGCTGCATGGTCTCCAAGGTGCAGGACCCCTCATGCAACCATAGATTAGGTTATGTGGTCATTTGAAGGGTGCCTGTTTTGGAAAGGGGATCCCACCAGGGTGGCTCTTGTACTGAATGGATGACCCTGTCAAGAGAGAAAGTGCAGGATGGGGGGAGAGACGTCGTCCCCTAAATGTAGATTTCCCAATATCAATGGATCAGATTAGGAGGCTAAATGTTCAGCAATCTGGACTTGGCTGATGTGGGAAACTTCTTGACAAATGGGCATGTCTTTTGTTTTGCTCTCATTGGTTATTTATGCACCACTTTTCTTTTCATGTTGTACATGGTTTCATCCAAACATGTTCAGCCCTTTGACCTGCAGGGTTTGGTTCTTGGCCTTTCTTGACCCCAGGATTTATTTGATTGTGCTGGGAAAGAAGGAAAAGTTGACCTCGGATGAGACAGGTGCCCCACCCACCCCTTACTCTGGCTTCTGATCAGCCTTCTTGGGGCCTTTGTCCTCCCTTTCTCTTCCCTCTTTCTTACTTTCCAAAGGAGCAAATCCTTCTGGAGAAGGAGCTACCTCCCAAGCTGGAAACCCAATCAATGCATATAAATGCTTCCCACAACCGACATAATTGACATTTGTCACTCGTGGTCCTTTGGGGTCCTATAAATGGGCTCGTTTTTGTCAAAAAAGTGGGGACATGTATAGCCATTAGGAGGCTTGTAGAGTGCTTCTGGGCACTGGAGGGAGAAAAACAAGCAAGAAATGGCCCATTTTTCGCTCATTTGTGCCCTCCCCAGCCCCCAGGAGCACTTTGAAAGCCTCCTAAAGGTTATGCATGGCCATTTTTGTAAGGGGGATAGGGTTTTGGGAGGCCAAAAATGCTGTATTCAGTGTATAAGATGTACCCAGATTTTCACCTTCTTTTTTTTGAGGGGGGGAAGGTGCATTTTATACTCTGAAAAATACGGTATTTAATTTCCTACTTCTAAAAGTTAGATCTGAAATGTTAGCCTTCTTTACACAATACACTTAATGAGGATTTACCCTTATGTTTAACTCAGCAACTAATTTTAATTTTAAAAATCACTCATTCAAAAGCTGTGACTGAACAGCTCAGGCTAAAACCTATACTTTAGTGTATCACATCTCTATTACATTCTCTCGTATTTTGAAAAAAAAGATAAGATAAACTTTTCTTCTCCTTCTAAATGCAAATCTTTTCTGTGTAATACTGTGCCTAATCTACTACAACTAATTAATCTGTTTGAGCTGATGAAATGTTACCTCTGCATTTTTTTTGTTTGTTCCTTGTATACAATTATTGTAACAGTGGTGAATAAATCAATATTCCCAATCCAACTGTAAAAAACAATCAAGAAAAGCAGTGCTTCTAGGGGGGGAAAACACCAAATAATATTTATTAACTCTGTCTCAATCCACAGCAGAGCCTGGTACCATTCAAGCATTTTCTGCAAGTGTAATAAGCAAACGCTGATACATGATGAAAGTGGCACATGCCAATAATTTCACCATTTTACACTGCAGAGTAATTGAAGGATTTAATGAGAAACAAACCAATAAAAATAAATAGACCATGTTAGAAGAGCAAAAACTGATCTGAAATGGAAGTGGCTCCATTGTGAGTTTTAGGGTTTTCATTTTCATGGTATGACCAAGAAAACAGATTATGTCAAAATATATATTATCAGTATTTACCCACATTTTTACAAAGACCACTTTGTTTAAATTTAGATGAAATTCGATCATAGAAAAGTATCTTTCTTATTGTGACTCATTTTAATTTCCATGAAAAGTGTAGATGAAGTTAGAAACTGCTTTTTATCACCTTGGCATTTAGAATCAGTGTAAAAAAGTTCTAGATTTTTAAATAGCAGCATACTGAATTTGATGTTTAAAAAAAAGATATATAAATAATGGATTTCAGATTAGGAATGGACTTCAAGCCTTGATACCTTAATTTTTCAGTGACACATGATTCTCTTGTGTAAAGTCACACTGGATATACTGAACAATTAACTTGGTAAGCAATGCCAGCATGTTTAAGTCCTCTTTCCATCCTTTGTCTATATGTCTTCAATTCTATCTCGACTCCTTGCCAACGTTTTTTTCAGCAGTAGTTTGCCATTACCACCTTCTTAAGAATGAGTGACCCAAAGTCACTCAAATGGTTTCATGTTTAAGATAGGGCTATAATTCATGATTTCTAGCCTAGGGTCTTTAACCGCTACTACAGCCAATTGTCAGCCTATTCTCACAAAAGTCTACTTTTACCTTTCCCTGCCTTTCTATTTTCCTCTGTTTATTTTGCTTCAGGGGCTGGCTGAGAGGAAGATCGCTTTGAAAATGTCCTGTAAAACCCTAGAAGTGGGAAAAGCAAGAGAAGAGAGAAGCTTAGAAGAGTCAGACCAAATTAACACAGACCTTCTAGGCTCCATTGGCAATTACATCTAAACACACACACACACACACACACACACACACACACACACACACACACCATCCTAGAAGAAGGCGGTGATAAACCGTTTTCTTAGGGTGCAAAGAAAAATACATATCCATGTCTTTATTGAGAAACTAATCTTAAACTAGAGGAGGCTGTATTTTTTAATCACTTGTCCCAGATACTAAATAGTGGTTTGTAAATATCCTCATAATGGGGTCCTTTGTGCTGTCTGAGCTTAGTGATTTTCTTGCAGACATTTCATGTAGTGATAGGACTGATGATGTTACCTAGTTGGGTAATGAGACGTCTGCAAAAAAAGCAAAAAACAAAAAACCAAGCTCAGAGAGCACCAATGATCCCACAGTTCAATCCTGAGCTACAAATATTATCCTCTATTAATATCCTCACCACCATAATGTGACAGAAAAGAAAAGGAAGGAAAAGAAAACTATTTTTATTCATCTTGCATTTATAAACTCAAACAAATAGGTACACAGAGAGAGGGATGCATAGAAGCCCAGAAACATGAATTTGACGGAGATTCTTCCTCTGTGAGGAAGTACAGGATAAATTAACCCTGGGAGTTTCCAACCACAAAACTGTGGGCAAAGCAGTTGAAGCTAGGAAGGAACATAGATGGCTTGATTGAAATTTACATTATATCGAAAATTACTAAACTCATTGCCTCTGTTTATAAATAAAATATGCTTTCAGTTCAGTATCCTGCGCGTGTATTCTCAATGTAACTGGGTAGCTGCATTTTGTAACACAAGTAGAAATCAGTGCATGTAGGGAGAAGAGCAAATAAATGTTTGTTTACTTCCTCCATTTTCCTCTCCCCCCCTCTCCTGTGTGTGCCCTGTGTAAGCAACTGATGACCTTCAGTTTTAATAAGTTATTGCTCTGCATGGTACTTGAAGAGGAAAAGGAGAAGTCAAGGTCAAATAGTAGTGCAGAGAGGTCCTTCCCTAGACAGCATATTCAGTGTACAGGTCATCAAAACTTTGATAAGCCTTTAAAGTATTCTCTTGGTGAGCATTGACAGAATGAGACATTTCATTTTAGATCAAGTTAAAACCGGACGCTTTTATTGGTTTAAATGCACAAATCCATAATTTTTCAAAATCAGCTCAGATACATACCTGAATGCAGTTGTTATATCTTCATCATCATGGAAGAAAGAGAGAGATTTATGATACCGGCTCCTATATGTAGTTGGTTTTAATATTCATTGTGTTAACAACCAAATGGAAACAACCACACTAAGCTTAAACGTTCAGTAGAAGAATTTTATTTTAAGGATACTTCTCATAAATGATAAATCACAGGTAAATTCCAGGGTTTTTTTTAAAGCTTGGAATATAGCTATTAGATGTAAAAAAATCTTTGATTAACCAGAAAGAGACTGAAACTATGTTAGCGCAGTACCAATATATAATTCACTTCCTGCAGAAATACTTGAATCCTAATGTTGTTGATTTAAGTAAGACTATTAATATCAAATGGTTTGTATATTGTACATTGGGACAGAGATAAAAACCCATTTTTCTAGTTACAGAGAAAATAATGGCTCCATTATTCCCTGCTGTTTATATGAACAAAAAAAGCATCTGCAAACTATTAATTCAGACCTAAAAGAAGGAAACAACCAGTTATTTAAATGATCCCAGTCTATGTTTCAAAAGCATACACTTTTTAGGAGATTGTTGTTGGTACTAGGAACTATTAGTACAACAACAACTATTTGATATATTGCTGCTGGTACAGAGAATCTTCTAAGACCAAAATAGTTAAAATTATTCCAGCAAATAGAGTTTAGAAGAGTTTAGAGCAAAGCACTTGATAAGATATCATATGATAACAGTAGCTTACATTTTATTTGCAATAATTTAAGGCAGGTATTCCCATGTACTCCCACAAGGAAAGAAGCAAAGCAAGGTTGTAATTTAGCCCCTTTACTACTCAATGTTTACATCAGCTAAATTATTTTTGCTACAACAATAATAACTTTAATTCACTTTCATTGCAAAGTGTCCAATATATCAATAGCAGCACTGTCTAAATTATTCAAGTATCTAGAAATAGTTTTCCATGCTTATGGATATTTTAAAATAGCAATAAGTTTAAGATCACTATCATAGAAGATCCCAGAAGGATGATGTTACTCTTCTTGGTTTTTCCCATTCCGAAAGTATCTGAAATGTTATTTTTGTAACATTTAATTCTGGAAGGTTTTTCCATCTAAGACTAATTTTAAGTCTACAGCTTCAGAAGGCCCTAGAGGAAATGGATTTTCTGGATCTTTTTCAGTTGGGATTTAAGCTGAGGTATAGCACAGAAATAGGATTAATTGCATTTGTGGATAACCTCTGGCAGAACTAGGATAAAGGTGTGATATGACTCTCTTGGACCTATTTTGTCTCTCAGCATTGTTTCAGTAACTTTCAGTATCATTGGTCAGCACATTCCTTTGAGTCATCTTTGAGAGTTGGAGTAGAGAGCAGTGTGTTACTATGCTACTCCTCTTTTCAGTTTCAACTGGTATGTTGTTTTATTTAATATCTGCATGGCATTGTTGGACAAGGTGATTTGATGGTAGAGATTCAGATATCTCAAATATCCAACTGTCTAGAAGTTGCTATAATTTGATGTGAAAGGACAGATTCAGACTCTATAATCTAGATGAAGTTATTATCAAGAACTTCCTGTGATGTCAATATTCATCTTAATTGAGATTTTATTTCTCCAGACAGAATTCATATGTAATTTGTGTATCTCTTGGCCCTTGGCCTTTGGATAGATACATAAAGTGAAGCAACTAAGTGGCGAGTTCCTACTGGTTCGAACTGATTCGGTCAAACCAATAGTGGTTTGGCATCCTGGGTCGCTGGAACAGGCAGCAACCCAGGCCTGCCACAACCACAAGCTGGTTCTCCAGGCGGCGCCATAGGCA
>NC_138551.1:69499263-69544263 GCF_964273705.1 Natrix helvetica
TGGCAGAAGCTGGGACAAGAAACAGGAGCTCACTCCATTACGTGGTGCTAGGGATTTGAACCGTCAAACTGCCAACTTTTCTGATCGACAACCGCGTTCCTAATGATAACCATATGCTTCTACCTATGATACTTGATGGCTACTGTTTATGTTCATGTAAACCTAGGCTTGGAGAATGTACATCCCAGTTCCAAAATGCAATTACAATTGAAATTGTAATCTTCACTTGATGCTGCCTTCATCAAGCAGTAGACATCAATTCTTCTTTCTGTATATAATATAAAAGGAATGAATCAAAATCATACTCAATGTTTCCATAAAATTAAATAATTAAATAAATAAATACACACACACACACACACACACACACACACACACACACACACACACACTGGACACTTTCTTGTTTATGCTTCAGAATCAAACATGGCAGCATGCACAAAATCGGCAAATAAGTATAAATCAATTTATAGAATAGAATAGAATAGATTATAGAATAGAATATTCTTTAGCGGCCAAGTTTGATTTCGCATGCAAGGAATTTGTCTTTGGTGCATAAACCCTTGGTTTACCTACAAGCAACACAGTGATAAATCATAAGATACAATTATAAATCATAATATACAACTAACAAAGTGATAGTCATAGGTAGGAGGGATAGGTAATAGGAAAGCTGTACTTTAGGAATAAGAATAGGAAAGTCCACTTATATAAGGGATCCTGGAACAGAGCTATTATGTAAGACTAGAACTGCCTATGTTCTCACCCTACCTAGTTTACATTCATCTTTAGTAGATTATTTAGTAGCAATGTTTATATTTATACTATTAAAGCATCAATGTGTTGTTTTAAAATGTACATATATTTGATAACAGAAATTCATTTTCTATGAAGATCTAAGCCATATGATATTATCTCTTTTTTCAGTATTCTTTAAAACCTTGCTCCTTTAAATTCACCTAAGCAAATTCTGCATTGTGACTACTTTCTTTTAGTTACAATTCTTTTACACTTGCACCTATGAATTTAACCTTCCTATACTGCCATACAACATATTCATGCCTTGCATGTTCTTAGCAGCTAGGGACGATCAAAGATTTATTTCACCTCATTTTTAGTGCCTGAATTTGTTCCTTATCTAAAAGGTGAAATAAGACTGTAGAAAAAGATCCAACAAACCTATAAATCTACAATCAGAATCTCTTTCCCTTTCTTCTGCTGAATTCCTTGATTCTCAGTTGATTAATAAACATCTATTCAACAGCAAGTGACAAGCACTAAAAACATATTCCAAACCCTTCTGTGTGTTGGTTGTGCTTGACACTGAATTAGGCTATTATTTTTATTAATAATATATATCACAGCTATATTTTGCAAAGTGGTTTATGTTCCTTCCCACCCAACAAATCTACAATTATTTCATTATTGTAATTCTGTAGACAGACCATTATGCAATGTTGACTCACAGTGGGTTCAAAACAATAAAGCTTGGGATTTTTCATTTTTTCTTCTTGCAAAACTACTTTTTTGTCTGTGATCTTGGAGAGATTTACTTATTTTATAAACCCTGGATATACTTTCCTCAAAACTAAATCTTTCTGTTTATATTTATATTTAGACTCTCTTTCTCTCTTTTAAAAAGAAAAGAAATCCAGAAAAAAAACCTTTGAAAATATCTAAGCTTTTTAGGATTGCAGAGTTCCTCCAAGTTTGTACAACTCTGTTTTGCATACCTGTGTGATGAAAAACACTTCACTTTTTAGGAAATGTAAATTTCAACCCATAGTAGAGGGTTATACAAATCAGTTTTACTGATTTCAGTTATCAAGCTACAGCAAAGACAAGTATTTGGTGATCCATTTCAGCTGATTGGTCTGATAAATAGCTTATTATATGAAGCCATCTATTTGGCTTGGTGATAAATCCATAGAGGGATTGTAACTGTAATATAAACATGTGAAAGGATATTACACAAAAACCTTTCTGCAATGATAATTAGTATAGGATTTTTCCGCAAATGAAATATTTATATTTTTGATTATTTTTTTAAAGTTCTTATCTTCCTATTAATTCCTACACTTAAATGTAACAATAAAAATAGTTAATGTATGCAGTCTCTTGTGCCAGGTGCCTTATAAAATTATTTATACCAAACTGTGAGAGAATGACTGCTCTATTTCCAGTGTTTCATTGTGTAAGCTATGAACGGGACCATAGACCATATTTAACTGGCTCAGTAATGATCAAAATAGTTAGCCTACCAAATTTGTAGAATTGTTTGACAAAGATTTAACCAAAAGTTTTCACTCCCTAATTGCAGGAATCATTAGTGATGCTATTCTTTCTATTTAATATTAAATTTATATTAAAATGTATATAATTGATAAATATAAATTTAATTTATATATTATTAATTGCTAAATTTAGCCAGTTCCATTGAGATCAATACATTTTTATAAAAACTTAATTTTATATATCAAATTCGAACCAATATACAATGTAGTCTATAGTTACAAATCAATATTTCTTTAAAATGTGACATTTTCCTGAAAAGAAAATGAAAAAAAGTGTATATTAGGATGAAATATACCCAGATGTATATTTTACATCAAAAAGATATTTTAAAAAGTTCACTATATCAACAGGTTCTAACACAAATGGATATATTGGCAAGCTTCTATATAAAAAAGAAGAAATTTTCTTATTTCCCGCATCTGCCATATTAAAAAAAGCTAATTTATCCAGAAAAAGAATATGACTAAGTACAAAGAAAACTGAATTGAAAAAAAAGAGATTTCTATCTGTTTATGTTTAATCTAGTTTTCTAAACTGCCCCTAATACACGCAAAGATACCCGAGTATATACACATACACAGAGAATATAAATGATCCACATAGAGGGTTAATTATCTTAACATTCAAACTCTTCGCAGATTGAAATTATATTTTACTGAATCTTTTTTTATTTTATTTTGTACTGACTAAATCAGAAATATGAATATTATGCTATGCTAAATATGTTTTAGATTTGAGTTTTGGGGGTTAAAAATTCTTTCAGGAGAAATTTATGATTGTATTGTGGTGGTTTAAACAATATTTTTATGTAGTCTAGATTTTAATTTAAATGTATTATGTATAATAAATTTATTAATTTATATTTATATAACATGTTTTTTCCTTTAGTTTTTCTCATAAATATTTATCTTATTTTAAATAAATTAAATAAACTATAAAGCATGCATTCTTTTAGTGTACTTTCACTAGTATATTAATCTTCTTTTGTTCAACTTCACCAATAATAAAAATAATGCTTTGAAAAACTGTTTTATGACAGTCATTTCTATTACTTCCCCAGTCACTCCTTTTTTTTCTTTATTTGAACCAATCAAAAGTGTGATCCCAGCCACTTAGATATAATATAGTGAATAAGATGACACATCATCACACAATTACATTAATCATATGAAGGACATATCAAGAAAGCTCAAAGCTTCCCAAATTTGGCAAAATTGCAAAAAGCCTGCTTTGTAAACTAATTTAAATCCAGTATCTTGCCAACCCATATAGTTCACAGAAGAAAACAAGGCCTAAATAGGGGATATGAATGAGAGCAAAAGGTTTTTAGAAATTAATATTCTCTGTATATTTGGTCTATACTGTTATTTCAAAATCAATTATAGATAAAGAGAGAGGGAAAATCTCTGACCCAGCTTGATAATTTGTCCAATTCCTTTTGATGCAATAAAACTTCAGCTGACGTAGTGTTGTTCGGTTTTCCTCAGCATTATTTCCGCATCCTGACCTCTGTGTTGCACACTCTTTTTCAGACAGTCCTCTACCAAGTCATCTATTTTGCTTAAAACGAGGAAGTTTTATTAATTTCTGTTTGTGCCCAAAAATAATCTATAGTTTCCATTTGTTAAGAGCAGTAAATGGCCATTCTGAGCAGCGTCTGTTGCAGCTGAGACAGAGAAATGTTACGAAAACACTGGAAAATATAATAGTGGAGCATAAACTTTATAGCACCACAACCTAGCTCCAGGGTACATATCCCCAGATAAAAGACAGTCACTTCATTGAAGAGACAAGAGATTTGTCAATGCTGCCCTTTGAAGTCCGGGGTGACATGATTTGTCCAGAAGGGGTTAAAAAAGGCACATGGTACTGTTCAGTTGCCTTGAATTCTGACACATCATGCTTGTGGTCAGTTGCAGTCTTATAATTTCATTAGATGTAAAATCCCAATTCTGAATTAGCAGTTGCCTATGCAGAATTATATTAAACACAGCCTGGACTGGAAATCAATATTCAGCTTAAGTAACTGGCCCTCCAGTAATTTAATGAAATGAAATTGCATTGCACAGAGTTAAGGTGGTAGGGGACCGTTTGGTCTCAAAACTTCCATTATACGGAGGTTGTACAGCTGTATGCCTAAAGAGAAATCCAATGTGTCCTGTTTCAGTGTGGCTCCTCGAAATTAAGAATTGTGCTGTTCGCAAAAGGCTTGACTTTTAACTTCCTTCTGTTTAGCGCTGCAATGGCTAATTGGTAGCTGAGAATTACGGATTCTATAATAAGAGGTGGAAGAGCAACAGAGTGAAAACTTAAAGAACTCAACAAGTAGATTTTTACTTTTAAAAAAGTGAATTTAAAGCGCTTGGAATCTATCACACTGCCACCCTGAATTAAATAAATCCATGTTCTAAACCAGGATAAAAAAGCAATAACTTAGAGCTATTTTTTAAAAGTGCTGTGTATGTTCATATCAAAATGGGGGGGGAGGTTTGCCCCAAAGCAAGGGTTTGATTTATTAATGGCTCACGGATGCCTTGTTCTGACAATTCAGTCTCAAGCAAGTCAAAGTTTTATTGAGTCCTGAAACATTTACTTACATCTCCTTATGAAGTGACTTATGATGTTGAAAGGCTGCGCTGAACATGCCAAATCATCCCCCATCAAGTGTCTCCTCATGATGTTCATGATTTTCCTAATTTTGGTTAAACCTGCCTGACAAGAACAAAGATGATCTGACAAGGGTGCTGAACACTCTTTTATTCATTATTCATCTACACATTTTCGTTGCCAAAGAACTCTAAGGAATGTGTATCTGTATGCAATTGTGCAGGCATGCGTCTATAAGAGAAACAAGATGATTGTGATAGGGAATGAGACAGTATTGTTTAGAGATTATATCCAGACTAAATCATTTCTTCCAGTGCTTCATAAAAAGTAGCACAAATTCCAGTTAAATGCAACTTTGCTGGCATATTTGAAAAAAAAAATGAAGGTAGGAGAAAAAACACACACACATACATACAAGATTGTAACTTGAGGAAAGGGATGGGTTGAGTGAAGTTGATTTGCACACTGAATCACTGTTATCCATTCTTGTCATGCCATCCAGTAGTGGGATTCAAAAATTTATACTACCGGTTCTGTGGGCGTGGCATGGCTTGTTGGGCGTGGATGGCTTGTTGGCCGTGGCAGGGGAAGGATACTGTAAAATCTCCATTCTCACCCCCCTCCAGGTGAAGGTTACTGCAAAATCTCCATTTCCTCCCGATCATCTGGGACTTGAGAGGCAGAGAATAGCTGGGGCAGGGCCAGGCAGAGGTGGTACTTACCAGTTCTCTGAACTACTCAAAATTTCTGCTACCGATTCTCCAAAACTGGGCAGAACCTGCTGAATACCACTTCTGATGCCATCCTGATATTCTTGTGATATTCTTCTCTTATTTGAACACCCTGTTTGCTTATTCTTCAGATATCTAGTTAAATGGAAAATGACTTAACAGCAGATATCTGCAATCAGGCCCATTTAGTGCAATAGAACTGGAAGAAATGACCAGACTGTACTCAAGGAAAGTGTCAAATGTATCATCAGTCATGAGTCCTTTCGTGCCCACAAGACATTTAAGCCTAGCCCACCTTTCTTATCTCCCACTAATTTCCCTTGACTGTTAGTAGCTCAGATTCTTGTTCAGAGCTTATGCTTGCAATAAATCATTTGAACTGACTGATTTTCCTGATTTCTCTGGCACTTGGCAAAAACATCACCTCTGAAAACTAAATTAACTAAACTATGGCAGTATATAGATAGGCTACTCTTTGAAAAAAGCAGAAAGGAGTGGACTTAGTAACAATATCTCAAAATTGCAGTGACAATTTAGGAGTGCTAATCAAGTATTCCATCAATATATTTAGATTTGCAGTGCAAAACAAAAGGAAATGGCAGAAATTACGTTAAAAAATCTAAAATGGTAAGTCTTCAGAGTCTTTGAAAAATCATGGTTTATTAAACTATTTTGTCCTTTTATACCTGTCATGAAGGAAAAAACCCACAATGAGATTTAAACTCATTTTAACAAATAACTTACCATTTAGAAATAAACTCTCACCTCGCCCCTCCAACCCCCAATCCCTGCTGCTTTTTTAATGCAAAAAGAATAATAATACATAAAATTGTGAATAAAAATTATGGGGAGAGACAACACAGGATCAAAATGTGCACTTCGTTACTGTTCTTTTCTCCAAATGTCCAGAAAAAAATGGGAATATATTCTTCTTCCTTTCTCTCAGTAGAATCTCTAGACTAAAAAAGCACATTTTTTCACAGTTATAAATCACACATTTCAACTGTAACATCAGTGGTGGGATCCTACAGGTTTAAGAACAGGTTCAGTAATTGCATGTTTTGAAGAAAATGTACCTTCCGCATTACTGCTGGAGAGGAAAATAGCTGAGGCACCGCAATCCGCTTTGCCCCGCAACTCAGCTGAGAAGATATAGGTAAGTAAAGGCAGGGGTGGGTGGGTGGACCCATTTGATCATCAGAGCCAACCAGTTTGCTTCCAGCTGATCGTCGGAACTACCGGTTCGCCGGAAATGGTCCGAAATGGTAGAATCCCACCTCTGTTAATACACTTATACTCTCCAACATTCAATCTAAAAATAATAGGATTAGGGAAGGATGTGCTCCTTTACAGTCCTAAGGATGGCAGGAACAATGATAAAGGATGCTGAGAATTGTAGTTTGAAAAACATGGAATGCCAAAGAGTCCACATCCCCGTGAAGGACAAGTTGGTTGACAATTGAAATTACAAACAAGAATTACAATGGAATACAACCACTTTAAACAAACTTATGACCTATCCAGAGGTATTTTTAATTTAGGCACCAAACAAATTCCAAACAAACTGTGCAAGGTGTGTCCAGATTATGACTCAGAAGAAACTCCAGGGACTGCTTGTTTCATACACGCAATAGAATGATATTTCCTTTATGGACTGTTAATACCATACATTTATCCGACATATAAGCAATTGAGGCTATTTGTAGCTCAACTGTGCATCTAAATTTGTACCAGAAAAATGTAATGTGTGTATTTTGATATAACTTGGATCCAGAAGTAAATTCTACTACTGTTCACCATCCCTTTTCTTTTTGGGAGGGATCAATTACATGGTAATGAAGTGGTGAAGAACATTCAGAGAGATGTATACTAAAATTGCCATTACCAGCAGCAGTAGCACCTGACCATGTAGTGGCTTTCATGAAGTAGCTGATTATTTGTGAATGAATCTGTTCTGAAAATAATCTTGGAATGCCAATGCAATTCATACCTAGAATTGCTGATGTAACAGAATTAAGTAATTAAGCTCCCCGTTAGAAGAACAAGTATGCAGAGAAGCGTAATGAGAGTGATATGGAATAACACGCACAAACCAGCATACAGAGACACTGAATAGTATAAATATATAGTAGTTTACTATGTAGAAATATAGAAGTATTCAGAGTCCGGTTAACAGTCCAAGTCATAAACGGTTCCGTAATTCAGTTATCAAAATAGTCAGTCTAACACACAAAGTATAGCTAAACAGTAGCAAACTACAATACCTAAAATACACCTGATCAGCTTCTAACAAAACAGAGAGAGAGTGATCTAACAACCATTCTGGCTCCCTCTTATGGCTATTTGAGGTAACAAGCCAATTTCATCACTGAATCATTTAAAGTAACAGTAAAGTAATCATGGCTTATATACATTGCCAAGCCAAACCTAGGGTTACATCCCTAACAGAATGTATCGAATGGGAAGGGTGCATGTTTTTGTTTTATTTTTATAGTTTTCTTATGTATGATGTACACTGAAGATGGCTTTTAATTTCGTTGTATGAGGTGCAATGACAATAAAATAAACCAAATTAAATGTAATACTTGTAGTTAATTATAAAAACAGAACTATAAAACTTTTGTGCAGAAGCAAACATGCTTATCCTTCATGCAATAGTGAGCCAAAGCACCAGACTTATTTTTCAGTCATGCTAAATGGACCAAGATGTGTGCTTTTATTATTAAGGCTCTGTTCATGATTCTACTTGTCATTGTGTTTGAGGAAAAAGGAGGCTGAGTGCTAAAACATGATGTGCATCAATTCTACATGTTGGTAGGATCCTTTCTTTGTTCATTTATTCTTATCCTTTACATTCCAATTTCCTTTTAAAAATGTATTCATCTGATTTATATGGTTATCCATCTCACATTAATGACATTGGATGGTTCAAGGATTAAAACAACAGCAATAGTATATAATCCATGGCCCCCAAGGTTAAAACAGTAAACCTCAAATCATAAAGCTACATCACTAGCACAGTTTGCCTGACGATTTGGGAGACAGACAGGTCTTCAGAGCCTTAGAAAAGTAACAGGGTAACATCTGGGATCTCAGATGGGGAGGGGATCCTGTTCTAGAAGACAGGTGCTGCCACAGAGAAAGCATGACTCCTGGGCCCAATAACACGACAATGTTTGATGGATGGGAATCCAAGCATGGTTTCTTTGCTAGATATGGTGAGCTGAACAGAAAAATTGGGAGACAAGTACTTCCACAGATTGCCTGATTTCCAGTTCCATAAATTCAGAATGACTGGCATAAAAATATCAAAAGTTATATAAAAGCATTCCATTTAAAAAGGCAATCATCACAAATTTAAAACAGCATCAGCTCAAAGACTTGACAATGAACTACCATCCAAGTAATCAAAGAACACGAAGTCAACATGAACTCTTGCTATTAATAAATTTAACCAAATAATAAATTCAAAAATACAAATGGGTTACTGAATGAGAATAAGGCTTGTCTCCCAATTAATCATGAATAATGCCTGGCTTTCCTTGGAGGTTGTTGCAGACGCTTTTCCCTCTTCTTCTATTTCAGAGATGTTTTACAACTTGTGGACTTTAACTCCCAGAATTCCTGAACTAGTCATGCTGACTCATGACCATGTGGTTAGGAATTCTGGGAGCTGAAGTTCACTGGTTGTAAAGGTGCCGTAGTTGCCCACCCCTGACTTAGAGGTATACACACATTCTTGGGTTGGCATAAAAGATAGTCAACATGAAATTGTTGCCCACATTTGACCATTTACTTCATTGCATCTGTGCTCAGCTACAACAGAATTGTGTTGTCCTAAAACCAGCACTCCTTATAGTTAAAATCATTGTTTTCTCCCATGGCTTTACTAGGGTTCTATTTCAGCACATCATCAGTCCACAAGGAAAATATTTACCAATTCAACGTCTTCCAGATGCAAACGGCATGTTCCTAAAATAGTTACATTTAACTCATTTAATCTGACTGTGTGTTGCTACAACCACTTGGAAAGAGATCTGATTGGCTTCCTAACTAATTAGATGAAACATGCTCTGGTAACACCAATAAGTATTATTAGCTTCCTAGCATTCCTTTATTTTTGTTCTGATTTTTATTTTTTGATTAGAGAAGCAAATCATGGAGAGATATCAAAAGTACAGTGAATACCAATGAATATTATAAAACAGCAGATTCTTTGTAACAATTCATATGTTAAATGATAGCTCCTATGGGGATTTGCCTTCAAAACTGTAGCTCAAATAAAATATTTTTTTAAAATGGGTTGTTTAGTTTAATTTAACCATTCTAGCCCTGTTTACATTAAGCATTTTCATGATGTCAAGTTGTACAAATGAGAACAGTTTCAAGTGTTCCTTTCAGCACTTCCTAGCTTTTGCTCTCTGATTTCTCTTGATTATGATGTGTTGTCCAAGTCAAATGCTGGATGTGTTGTTAAGCAGGAACACCTGGAGGAATTAAAATTTATTTGGTAATACAAACCAGCAGTGGATTGACTAAACTTTTTGTGCAGTATGGATGTCCACGATTTGTACTGTGGACCAGTCACAGAGCTCCCACTGTTAACTGAGGCGCTGGAGTCCAATGAACCAATGATACACACTGGCTCAGGAATTCTGGGAGTTCCATGGTTGCCCATCCTTGATCTAAAGCAAAAAAAACCTCTGGCACTTTAATTTAGAATTACATCCAAATTATTCAACAAATTTTGCAAAATTTACCTAAATTTGCTTCTGAAAAATATCCAAACCCTCTTCCCGCTCCCTCATGTATTATTTTTGAATTTATTTCATGTAGCAGATATATTGTGAACCTTCATTTCATCGGTAATCTCCCCACAGGACCATGATACATTACAACATAGCATCTAGGGCAGCGATGGCGAACCTTTTTTGGCTCGCGTGCCACAAGTGGGGGGGTCGTGTGCGAACGTGCCGCACGCATAATGCAAAGTGCGACCCCCCCAGTGCACATGCGCACACAACAGGCACGACCCCCCCATTTTTACATGCTCTTTTCGCCCTCCCCAGGCTCCAGAGGCTTTATAGGAGCCTGGGGAGGGCGAAAAGAGCCTCTCCCGCCCCCGAGGAGGCCCTCCGGAGGCTTCAGGGACCGTCTGGAGGCTTCCCTGAAGCCTTTGGAATGCTTAAAACGACCCTCCGAGCAAACCAGAAGTCATTTCCGGTTTGCTCGGAAAGCCGTTTCAAGCATTCCGAAGGCTTCAGGGAAGCCTCCAGACGGTCCCTGAAGCCTCCGGGGGGCGGGGGAGGCTGTTTTCGCCCTCCCCGGACTCCTATAAAGCCTATGGAGCCTGGGGAGAGCGAAAAAGGGCTTTTAAAAATGGTGAACTCAGCTGGCCAGCGCGCACATGCGCACTGGCCAGCTGACAGGGCAGTGCCTTGCGTGCCCTGACAAATGGCTCTGCGTGCTACCTGTGGCACGCGTGCCATAGGTTCGCCACCACCGATCTAGGGTAACTTAGAATGATGCAATGTTAAGGTATAGTATCTTTCAAAAAGTGGCATCATGGGGAAATATGCTGTTCAGTTTCTTACAATCTGCAATTTTTTCTAATTGCTTTAAGTGCCCTTATATCAATGTTTAGTCAACAGGGATCATTCTCATGATTAAGTTCAGCCTATGGACAGAATCACAGGAAAAAATGCTCTTCATAGTGATGGCCTATTGTAGTTCACTCATGCTTCTGTCATTTATAGGTTGATAGCATGCATTGGCCTGAATCGGTTTTGGCACATTTAACCCAATGCTTTTGTACAGTGGCATGCCAAAACTGCATCAAAAGGATTGCCTGTCTCTGCCTTTGGCATGCTTAAATTGGCTCAGAGAGAAGGAGCAGACATTGCTCATTCCTTAGCATTAGTTCAGTGGGAGAAATATACTTTTCTACTACATATATATGTTTTCATATCAAAGCAAAGGAGTTTTTAGAACAGTGTCTTTCAAACTTGGCAGCATTGAGGTCTGTGGACTTGAAGGCATCAGAATTCCCCAGCCAACATGCTGGCTGAGAAATTCTGGCAGTTGAAGTCCATACATCTTTAAGTGCCCAATTTTAAAGAGCTTTACAATGTCTTTGTGCTTAGTTTTCTAACCAATGAATTACATGAGGAGAGGAGAGGACAGGACAGGAAAATCCACCCATTCCCAAAAGACCAGCCCATAAAATGCATCCTTTTCTCTCATTTCTATATCCTATACTATTCTTTCCTGGTATATTATCTGTCAATTCATTTTATTCTTTTTCTATTTCCTCTCCTGCCCTAATACACTTGCACACATTCTCAAGACAGATGTTAATTATTTTTCAACACTAAATTTTACTTGGCAGTGAATATAAACTAGATGGCATTTCCTAAACCATTATTACTTGTCATACCTTGTGACAATATTGCTTAAAAGCTGCTTTAGTCCAGCATAACCATAGCTTCTGTCAATTCAGAATTTTTGAAGTACCCATTTGTGGAAAGTTGTTTTAGCTTTTGTGTATCATAGTTTTTCTTAAGTTTTGTCAAATTCTCTTCTCCAAGATTATAGCAACCTCTCTCTGGCCCTTTTGAATTATCTCAAAATGATCAATTTATAAGCTTGTTTAAACTGCCTTACCAAGAGATCTATTTAATATGTGTTCATGCTTGAAATGGTTGCATCTATATCTGCCTTTTGTCATTTGTGTGTGTGTTTGTGTGTTTGTGTGTGTGTGTGTGTGTGTGTGTGTGAGAGAGAGAGAGAGAGAGAGAGAGAGAGAGAGACAGAGACAGAGACAGAGACAGAGACAGAGACAGAGACAGAGAGACAGAGAGACAGAGAGACAGAGAGACAGAGAGACAGAGAAAGACAGAGAAAGATTTGGCATCTAGTTTTTCTTAGGGAAAAAATACTGTCTCAGATTCTATACTTTTCTAAAATATTTTCTGGCATCTGTTTAAAGTTAAGTTTTCTAATTTCCCTTTCCCAAACATGAGCTCTTGATACACTTGTTTTCTTCCCTTGTCATTTTAATTTATTTGTTATGGTGATTTCCCCCCTTTCTTCAAATAGGCTCCCAGGATGGTTTACCAAATCAAGAACATATAACAAAAATGCAACAAATCAATTTATAAATGTAAAAATGCAGCCACACAGAATTTTTAAATGATGTTAAAAGCCATTTAGAGAAATAAAACAGATAAAATATCAGGAAATAATAAGAACTTTTCATAGTGCCAACAGTACAAGGGTATCTTTTTCTAGTCAGAGTACTGCTGCTAAAAATCTAATTTTTCAAGTAGCACAACTCATAATATTTGATTTTGGTTAGAAATGGGGCTTGAGTTTGCTTGATTTCTGGTGTGTGTGTGTGTGTGTGTGTATTTCTGTAATAGATAAAAATACTATATTCCCACTTATTTCCATATTATATCTCCTTATGCCCAAGAGTTTCGTTCTGGCAAATCATTTCCCATAAAGACAGACCTTCTGATGTAGTTGCTTGTTCCTTGTAGAAATGTTGAGATATAAATATAGTTAACTGGAAAAATGCTTCACAAAACTTTTCATGTGAGAACTTTGGTGGGATGATAAATGCATCTTTAGCAAAACATTATCATCACATAAAAAAAAATTAGGAGCCCCATAAGATCAAATTAAAGCTCCTGAAAATCAAGCATCCTAGTTGGTACCAGAGTCACCAGATTTGTCTAGGAAGTCACAAACAAGTGAGGCATTATCTCCCCTTTACTCTGTCTTCTCATGTGCCTCTAAACTTTGTGGTTCCCTATGAACACCCCAATAAAATCTGTTACTGGTTTATGCTAGTCTTCAAACTTCAACAAATTCCAACTAATTTGTTGAAACTGCAGCTGTTAGATTGGGTAATGGATAGGCACACATAGGCTTAACGGTAACAACAGCTCTTTATGAAGTACAACAAGTGAGAACAATCCAGCGAAGGTTGAGTCTGACAGCAGCCCTTTTATAGGGAGCTGTCAGACCCTTCGACCAATAGGATTAAACCTCTGTTCCCACCGGAACAGAGGACCTTGATAGAAACCACTGTAGTTAGAACAAGTATTTTACTCTCCTCCCCTCTTGGATAGAACAATCCTACTTGTTATATAGTCATGCAGGTAGGTGGGCATTTGGGTAGCTCTGCCTGACCTGCACAGTTCAGTAGGAAGGGTTTCCTTGGACAGGTCATACGGACCTGTTTACTCCGCAGCTCCACTTGGTGGAAGCTCCTGGAACCCTTCACAGGCCGCAGCTGGAGCTTCTAGAGCCGGTTTGCTCGGAGCTCGCTGCGGGCCTGCAACATAACCAGATAGGTTTCCCAGTACCCTCGGGCTTGAGCTGGCCATGGAAGGAGTGAGTGTTTGCTCCATTTGGGTAGGGCTTTGGCTAACTCATGCAGGAGTTATCTCTGGTTGTCTAAGAGTGGAGTTGGACAGGCAGCCATGGAGTTGGACAATATGCCTTCTCCAATTCCATCTGTCCTCGAGCTCTACAAGATAAGAGCGAGGCCTAGTGATGCCTATCACTGTGGCAGGAATCCACAGAGTTCCTCCGGCGTAGTTGTGGGCATATACAGAATCCCCTATGCTAAATGTCCAAATCTTGCTTGTGGAGTCTGGTGGTGATGAGGCAGAATAATTGGGGTGTAACCGGTCTAAGTGGGACCTTAGCCGGTGACCCATGAGAAGCTCAGAGGGGCTTCTCCCTGTAGTGGCACTGGGTGTGATGTGCTGAATTAGCAAATAGTGGTCAACCCATGTTTGCCAATCTCCCGGGCCCATCCTAGAGAGGGCTTCTTTTGCAGATCTCACCATTCTCTCTGCCTGACCATTAGAGGCCAGATGGAATGGCGCGACCAGGGCATGCCTGATTCCCTGAGCTGCTAGGAAGGTCTCAAATTGCATGGCCATGAATTGGGAGCCGTTGTCAGAGACCAAGACATCAGGCAGGCCGTGCATGGAGAAAAGTCTCCGTAGCACCTTGATGACCGCTTCTGCCATAGTGGAGGTAATCAGCACTACCTCTAACCATTTCAAGTAGGTGTCCACAACTATGAGGAATGTCTGTCCATGAACTGGGCCAGCAAAATCAATGTGCACCCTAGACCACGGTGCTTGAGGTTGCTCCCACTCCTTAGTGGGCGCCTCTGGGAGAACTGGTCTGGACTCCTGGCACAGTGTGAAGGTAGCCACCCATTCTTCGATCTCCCTGTCCATGTTAGGCCACCACACATAGCTCCTAGCCAAAGATTTCATCCTGACAATTCCAGGATGTCCTACATGTAAAGTCTCTAATATTGCAATGCACCGTTTGGGTGGAACAACGACCCGGTACCCCCACAGTAAACAGCCATTAATAAATGATAATTCATCATGTTTGGTAAAATACATTTTGAAATCAACCCCAACAGGCCCCTTGGGCCACCCCCTCCACACACCCTTCATAATTTGCTTGATGGTGGAGTCCTTTGCAGAGTGAACAGCAACGTCACTGGATGAGACAGGCCCAGTGTTAGGGTTCTAAATACCATGCAGAAATAAATCATTGTCCAAGGCAAAACATCCTTAAAAGTCCAATTTATTCTACAGGCAAGTTAGCACTCTATGGAATTCCAACTCTGATTTGCATCCTGGAATTCCACCCAGTTGAAAGTTCATAATTTATCCCCACACCCACAAATCCATCACATGTTCCAATCATCATCTTCCACGCTGGCATCTACACCCCTCTGCTTCCGGTCAGGTGTCGAGGTGCGGAGACAAAAGATGACCTTGAGCTTCTATAAAAGAATGTCAACAATACATTCTACAATCCTACTCCTTTCTATTCCCCCCTCCCAACTACTACACTATTGAAACAGCATAGAAAATTATAAGAAAGTGTGGCAGGCCAAAGATCCTAAAAAGAATATAACTACAGGCCTGACACCCAGTCTCAAGGCAGTCAATGAGGAGTACTGGCATCTCAGGGGTAGGATTAGTGAGAAGTTCCAGCAGCGGGCAGCGGCTTAACGCATCAGCATGCCCCAAAGTGGAACCTGGTTGGTGTATGAGGTGGTAGGAGTAGGCAGCTAAAAAGATGGTCCACCTGGTTATGTGAGGTGATAATGACATTGGGTAGGTTGGTCCCCAGCCAGTAAACCCAACAACAGCTTGTGGTCTGTAACCAGTTCGAAGTCCCGACCATATAGATAGTCATGGAACCTCTTTACTCCAGCCACTGCAGCCAAAGCCTCACGGTCCAGCTGGCTGTAGTTCTGCTCTGCAGCAGACAACGTCCTGGAGTAAAATGCAATAGGGGCTTTGGTTCTGTTGGGCATGTGGTGGCTGAGGACGGCGCTGACGCTGAATTTTGAAGTGTCACAGGTGAGCACCAATGGCAGGGTCTGGATGTATTGTACTAGAAAGGAGTCCACCTACAGAAGTCGTTTTACCGCAGCAAATGCGGCAGCCTCGTCTCTGCCCCAGGACCACTTCATATTCTTAGCAGGAGACAGTGTAAGGGCTCAGCAATGGCGGCTTTCTGTTTGAGAAAGACACTGTAGAAATTAAGGAGCCCAAGGAACACCTGCAACTCGGTTTGATTGCAAGGTGTGGGGGCATCCTGACTAGCTTTAATTTTTTGTGTGGTCAGGTGAATCCCAGAGCCATCAATTAGGTACCCAAAGAATTTAACCCTTGGCACATTAATTTGGCATTTCTCTTTTTTGAGACAGAGGCCTTTGTCTCTAATTCGAGCCAAAACTGTTCGTACATGTTTCAAAAGTTGTACCTCATTTGCAGCCGATACCAAGATGTCATCAAAATAGGGGACGACTCCTAGAATCCCCTGCCAAAGCCGTTCCATGATGCTTTGGAACAGTCCAGGGGCGATACTAACACCGAATTGCAGCCGGTGACATTTGAATGCACCCCTGTGTGTCACAATGGTTTGGGCCTCTACCATAGTGTCATCTACAGGCAATTGTTGGTATGCCTGTGCCATGTCCAATTTTGTGAAAAACTTTCCGGGGCCTAATGAATGAAGGAGGTGCTTTACAATGGGTATAGGGTAGGCGCTTTGTTGTATTGCTTTATTTATTGTGCACTTATAGTCTGTGCATATGTGGACAGACCTGTCAGATTTGACAGGTGTCACAATTGGGGTCTCCCAGTGTACGTGATCGACCAGCTCTAGGATTCCCTGGCCTATGAGCTTATCAATTTCCCTGTCAATTTTTGGGCAGAGAGCAAAAGATACTCTCCTGGGTTTTAGCCTTATTGGGGCTATGTTGGGGTCCAAACTAGAGCGAAATTGGAGTCCCCACATACTTATCCAGACTGGTGCTGAAGACGTCTTCAAACTCATTAAAGATGGCTTCAGCGCCATTGTCTTTCAAGGTGTTGATACCGGTCACTTCTAGCCCAGGGCATGGAACCAATCTAGCCCTAGGAGGCTTTGCAGGTTGCCGCTGACCACTGTCACTGGGAGTTTCCCACTGAACTGCTTGAACTTCACCTGGAAGGTGCCTTGGCCCACAATGGGGACCCGGTGTCCCTGGTAATCACGTAGGCGGATGTCATGGGTGCGAAGATGCTAGGGATACCCTGCTTTAGGGTAGACCATAGCATGATTGTCAGTGATGACCTGTGTTGATCTCCATTTCACATGGAGAGTCCTCGATGAGGACTATGACCTTCAGATTTTTTGGCCCCCTGGTGCGGACTTGGCTGATCAATGTATGGTAGGTGGCTCTATTGTCGCCCTCTGATCGCCAGGGTGGCTTCTGCCAAGTCCCTTGGTTAGGCCTCTGTTGGCGGTTTGGTGCGCTTCTAGGCTGCCAGGCAGTGGCAGGAAATTCACTCCGGCATACCTTGGCAATGTGCCCCTTTCGTTTGCAGCTCTGGCAGGTTGCGTCGCAGAAACGGCAAGCTGATATGGCATGGTCTCCTCTGCAGCTAGCGCAAGGCAGGGCATGCTGTTTGAATTTGCGTGCCGGCTGGGTGCGGCTACTGCACATGTGGCAGCTGTCATCTTCTTCGCTTTCTGAGCTCTCGGGCTCTGCAGTCTCACGATGTACGCATGTACTCTTTCGCGCATCTTATGGAGTACGTTGATGCTGCAGAGTCTCAGTAGATTTGACGGCTGATTCAGACGCCTTGGCTTCGTCCAAGGCAATCTGCAGAATGAGGTTAGATTTAGCGAGTAACATCCTCTGTAGGTTAATGTCCCATACGCCGCAAATTATGCGGTCCAGAATCAGCTCGTCCAGGTCTCAAAATTCGCAGTACGCTGCGGCCTTGCAGAGCGTGCAACGTACTCGTTAATCGACTCACCCTCTTTCTGGTATATGATGTTAAACTCATGCCAGCGAACATGCTTGGACGGCCTGGGGGTATAATGGGTCCTCAGCGTTTGCTGGAGCACGGACCAGGTAACTGATTGCAGCGGTGTCAGCTCAGAGAGGTCTTTTGCCGTCTCAAACACTTCCCGACCACAGTATCTGAGAACTGAAGATTATATGTTGATTATATCAACACACATACACTCCTCTGAATCATATTAAGTGGTGGTTGCTAACATTAACAAATATATGTAAATCAGTGGTGGGTTTCAAAAATTTTTAGAACCTCTTCTGTAGGTGTAGCCTGCTTTGTGGGAGTGGCTTGCCGGTCCTGTGACCGGGTGGAAGTGGCTTTCTGGCCATGTGACCGAGTGGGAGTGACTTGGCAGTCATGTGACTTGGGTGGGCATGGCCAACTTGTAAAATGTGATGAAACTCATTCAACAATGCTCTTGCTTAGCAACCAAAGTGTTGGCTCAGAAACTCTGACATTTGAAGCACGCAAGACTTAAAGCTGTCAAGTTACAAGACCCTTGCACCCCTAACCCTTTAGAAAAAAACACAGGGATGTTCAAACTTGACAGCTTTAAGACTTGTGGACTTCAACTCCCAGAATTCCTCCTTCAGTCATGTTGGCTCAGGAACTCTGGCATTGAAGTGTGCAAGTCTAAAGCTGTCAAGTTACAAGACCTTTGCACCCCTAACCCTTTAGAAAAAAAACTCTAGGGGTATTCAAACTTGACAGCTTTAAGTTTTGTTGACTTAAACTCCCAGAATTCCTCCTCTCACTCTTCATCTTGATGATGGGTGGATGGGGGGGGGAGGGAGGAGGGAGGAGCTGGAACCGGTTCTAAACGGCACTGTAGATTTGTGGAACCTCTTCTATAGAAGAGGTTAGAACTGGCAGGAACCCACCCCTGATGTAAATGAAACATGAGCCTAACAATTCTTTCTCAGTAGGTCTCACCAAATTCAAAATGGTTGTTTAAGTAGCAAGAGTTCTCAATGCAACTGGAACCTAACATTGTGGGTTTTTTTCATTATTACAAACATCAAGATGTGTAACCATGACATTACAGACAATCTTTGACTGACAACTGCAAATGAGACCAGAATTTCCATTCCTAAGCAAGGGAATTGTTATGTTGGTCAGGCTCAATTTTATGATCTTTTCTGCCACAGTTGTTAAATGAATCAGTGAAGTTGTTAAGTGAATCTAGCTTCTCCATTGACTTTTCTTGTAAGACACTGGTTGCAAATGGTGATCACATGACCGCAGGACACTGCAATTGTCGTAAACACAGGGTAGCTGCCAAACACCTGAATTTTGATCACGTTACTGTGAGGATGCTGCAGTGGTCATAAGTGTGAGATAGTTATCCTTTGAAATTAAAATGGCATTGAAAAACTAACTTATGATCAGTCCTCACACTTATGACCATCAGTCATAAATTACTTTTTCAATGCCATTGTAACTTCAAACAGTCACTAAACATATGGTTGTATAGGCTACCTATACTAAACTTATTTAGAGTTAAAGTCATGTAGTTTCATGTATTGTTCACCACGATGTAAAAAAAAAAGTTGAGACTCTAAAAGGAGTGCAGAGAAGAGCAACAAAGATGATTAGGGCACTGGAGGCTAAAACATATAAAGAATTATTTTAAATATTATGTCTAGTTTGATGAAAAGAAAGACTAGGGGAGACATGATAGCAGTGTTCCAATATCTCAGGGGCTGCCACAAAGAAGAGGGAGTCAAGCTATTCTCCAAAGCACCTGAAAGCAGGAGAAGAAACAACAAGTGGAAACTAATCAAAGATAGAAGCAACCTAAAACTAAGGAGAAATTTCATGACAGTTACAACAATCAATCAGTGGAACAACTTACCTCCAAAAGTTGTGAATGCTCCAACACTGGAGTTTTTAAAGAAGAGATTAAATAACCATTTGTCTAAAGCAGTGGTGGGTTTCAAAAACTTTTAGAACCTATTCTGTAGGTGTGGCCTGTTTTGTGGGAGTGGCTCTGTGGTCATGTGACCGGGTGGGCGTGGCCAAATTGGAAAATGTGGTGAAACTCACTTAACAATGCTCTTGCTTAGCAACCAAAATGTTGGACTCAATTGTGGTCATAAGTTTTTTTCTTTCTTTCTTTCTTTCTTTCTTTCTTTCTTTCTTTCTTTCTTTCTTTCTTTCTTTCATCTCTCTCTACCACTTTCTTTTTCTTTCTTTTTTTCTTTCTTTCTTTCTTCCTTCCTTTCTTTCTCTTTCTGTCCCTCTCTGTCTGTCTCTCTGTCTGTCTGTCTCTCCCTCCCTTCCTCCCTCCCTCTCCCTCTCTGTCTCTCTCTCTGTCTCTCTCTCTCTCTCTCTGTCTCTCTCTCACTCTCTCTCTCACACAAACAAAGACACAGACATACTGTGGTCACCTTGTTGAGTGTTCCAATCACATTTGAAGCACTCAACAACTGGCCTGCCTTTATGGTTTTTTGCAGCATTCTGCAGTCATAGGATCAAAATATATGATTAAAAGTACCTGGCAGCGGCATTTTTCCCTGGGTGACTCCGCAGAACATCCCAAGACAAATGCCAGCACATCCGCCCTCTTCAGGGACAGATCTGAGGATGAGGTCCCGCTGGTCCTCTCACGTTCCTTGTCTTCTGGCCGTGGCCACACACCATGGAAAACATAGGCGCATGCACACCCACACAATTACAGCCCAGAGCAGGACCAAAGCCCCTCTCCCAACTGGCCCTTCCTCCCTCGGAAGGCTTCAGAGGGCAGCTTCTGCAGAAGCCCAGACAAGTGAGAACAGGTTCCTGCTGTTACGAAGTCTCCAAGGCTGTAACTGTATGGGCTGTGCATGTGCGCCTATGTTTTCCATGGTGTGGAGCCCCAGCAAGGCTCTATGTGTCCGGCGATGACTCCGGAACCCATCCCTAGGGGGCAGTGTCCCCCTTGCATTTCTCATCTTCCCGGATGGGCTCCGGCTGCGCAGACCCTTGACATGGCTCCACGCCATGGAAAACATAGGTGTGTGGTCACAGCCCATACAATTACAGCCTTGGAGACTTTGTAACAGCGGGAACGTGTTCTCACTCTCCCGGGCTTCTGCAGAAGCTACCCTCCGAAGCCCTTCAAAGCTCTCCAAGGGAGGAAGGGACAGTTGGGAGAGGGGCTTTGGTCCTGTAATTGTGCAGATGTGCGCACACCTATGTTTTCCATGATCTGGGGACACGGCCGGAAGATAAGGAATGGGAGTGGGCCAGTGGGGCCTCATCCTTCTGAAGAGGACCTGTCCCCAAAGAGGGGAGATGTGGTGGCATTGGTCTTGGGATGTTCTGCAGAGACCCCCAGGGAAAACTGCTGCAGGGGATGGCTTTTTAGCCAGGCAGCTGTCAGAGAGAAGAGGGCAGTGCGCACCCATGGGCTTGTGCAACAGCCGCTGCACAAGCTCACGTGGCATGCGCTGCCCTCTTCTCTCTGATAGCCACCTCGTTTCCAATGGAGGAGGTGGGGAATACATGTGTTTTCCTCCCTCTCAATGGATTTTACACCCCCTATTGGTAACAAGGTGGCTGTTGGCAGGGCAAGCATGGTACGGACAGGTGGGGCAAGTGAGTGGTGACTGGGCGGGCAGGGGGAGTGAGCAAGTGGACAGGCAATGGGAGGGAACATTCTGGTATGCTGAACAGGTACTAGAAGACATGCTAAATTTGACCAACTGGTATGGGTATATCGGGGCGTACCTGAAATCCACCCCTGGTCTGAAGTGGTGTAGGCTTTCCTATAGGGGGTTGGACTAGAAGACCTCCAAGGTCCCTTCCAACTCCGCTATTCTATTCTATTCTATTCCATTCCACTCCACTCTACCATATTCTGCTCTATTCTACACTATTCTACTCTATTCCATTGCCATGTAGTTTCATGTATCCTTATTTCTGGAATTTTTCTATGATAATGATATTATCATAGAATATTATTTATAAAATAATGATATAGAATAAAATCTATATTATGATATAGATTTTACATCATTTGGAGGGAAGATGAGGAGGAGAGACCAGAACAGACAACATAATGCCATTCAAAATTATCTCAGATCCGAAGAGAGTTCATTTATTTCAAGGCTCAAATAAATAAGGATACCTTTGGGTTAGTTATTAACTTATTAATATGTTGCTTAATTTCTGCAGCTACATTAATGTTTTGACATATATCAGGGAGATTCAGAACATTCCAGGAGGGAAGCTTAAGAACACCAATCAAATATACTGGCAAAAGCATATCTTGGAGTTCTATGTGCACTCAACAATTTGCCAAAGCCCAAGCAATGCTTCAAATCCTCCAAAGAATTCGGCATTGCCAGTGCCCAAAACCTCTGGTTCTGGTTGGAAAAAAAACCCCATGACTTTTCAATCTTTCTTTAGTTTCTGGAAGTTAAATTGATAGTACTGTTTTGAAAGGGATACTGAAAGACATTTCTACCTATAACACTATTTTTTAGCAGTCTAAGGAGGTGGAGAAGGGGAAAAATGCTTTGTTGAAATACTTAATGCTGCATGCAATATGGAAAGCACCCAATTTTAAGTCAAATGAGATTTCCAAGAGATGTGCTATTTAATTCCAATAACAGAGAGGATGTGTTTTCTCCTGCAAACTTAATGACTGTTGCTGCTGATTGCTCTTTTTACTATACTGAAAAATAACATCTGGGTACTTCTGGAGTGTTCTTGTTGCGAGAAAAAACTGGAAAAGATATTCATAAATAGCAATAGCATTTAGACTTATATACTGCTTCACACAGCTGTACAGTCCTCTCTAAGCGGTTTACAGAGTCAGTCTATTTCCCCCAACAAACTGGGTCCTCATTTTACCCACCTCGGAAGGATGGCATGCTGAAAGAGTCAACCTTGAGCCTGGTGAGATTTGAACTGTCAAATTATAGGCAGCTGGCAGTCAGCAGAAGTAACCTGCAGTACTGCATTCTAACAACTGCACCACTACGGCTTTCCTGAAATAGTTCAGGAAAGTAACTTTATTTTTTATTTATTTATTTGCATCCCAGCTTTATTATTTTTTAGAAATAACTCAAGACAGTTAACATATTCAACAGATCTTCTTCCTCATATTTTCCCCACAGCAGCCCTATGAAGTGAGATGGAAATTGACTACCCCAAAGTTATCCAGCTGGTTTTCACAGCTAAAGCAGGACAAACTCACAGTGTCTCACTTTCTAGACTGGTGTCTTAACTACAACACCAAATTTTAAACAATGTGCTAGAATAGGGGTATCAAACTCAAGGCTCAAGGGTGAAATCTAGCTTATATCTGACTCTGTGGTGCTGACCTGGAAACAGTGAAGACTGTGCAGCCCTTCCAAGCTCCATTTTCACTGGAAGAGTGTTGCAGAAGGCTGTTGTGAAATCTGGGGACAGTCCTCCCGAGCTCTGTTTTTGGTGAGAGAGAGGGATTTAGGAGGCCATCACAGCCAAAAATGGAGATGCAAGGGTTGCGGGTGGCACTCTGGAGTTCCTTTTTTTTTGCTGGCAGATGGTTGCGGGAGGCCGTCACAGCTGAAAACAGAGCTTGGGAGCCCATTTTTGCTGATGGAATGCTCGGGCTGCCACAAGAGCCCCTGACATGAGTGATGTCAAGCTGGCCACACCCACCCCGGCTATGCCCACTGCAGCCCCCTGAGGTCAAACACAACCCTGATGCGGCCCTGAATGAAATTGAGTTTGACATTCCTGTGCTAGACAGAACATTATTGCAGAGAAATGGCAACATTCAAATCCCAGTAGCAATTCTGTGGTTTCTGGGCATTATAATCATTCCTCTCAGCGCTATTCAGGTAGCATTTCTTCATACACAAAAATAAATAACAATGCCTCAAAACACTAAGATATTAAAATAATTTCTTAAAATAATGGATAACTGTGTTAAATATTATTTCTATTGGCTTTGGATAGTTGGCAGCCTGTGCCTGCAAGGGAGTCATTCCCCTATATTTTCTTATAAAAAGTTATTACTAAAATGTTTGGGTTCTGTAAATTGTTTTAAGAAGACTCCGTCAGCTGCTGAATGGAAGCACTCATGATTAACATTTTGAATGAAAAAAACCAGATTCATTGGAAAACAAGTGGATGCTTGAAAAATGGCAGCACTTAAAAATAGACTGGCAGAAGATACCATGCTGATGATTGAAGCATGAAGTAATAAAAAAAAATCCAGGCAAAATAATTTCCATAGGATCTCAATGATCATATAATTGAACAGTAAATTACTTTTTTCCTTCCTTCCTTCCTTCCTTCTGTCTTCCTTTCTTTCTCCTGAAGGAATTATTTGAAGGCAGAGATTGGTGGAAATTATATGGTATTTAAACCCATAGTCTACTGAAAGGATGTGGTGAATTCCTGGGTTTAAAAAAAAAAGAAATATTATTTTAACATTATTTTGTCTAATTCAGAATTCTAATATTCATAGTCAATGCAATTTAAACCAACATGTACATTTATATCAATAAATGTAATATATGATAGGATTCCTTAAGATAAGTACCCATTTCAAAATTATGTAAGATTATGTTATTAGAAAATCCCCAAAGATTTAATATTACCAATAATTACCAGCCGTTGCAATCATTCTCAGAAAAATGTATTCAATGCTACGGAATTCTCATATCCATAGCAAGCTGCCTTTTACTGAATCAGACCATTTGTTTAACTAGTTTAACGTTATTCGCAATGGACTTTTTCCAATGCTTGCTTAACTGGATCATTGGAAGGTTATTGTGTTGTGGAAACTCAAAAAAAAGTTTAACTGACACATTCAAACAGCCCAAAGATCTATATTTAGCCCTAAATAGATCAGTCCTGCAAAAAAAAATTAAACAATATAAGTTAATGATGTGATAAGAACTGATGATCATGATGATAAACCTTACATCTTGTGTAAATCATAAGTCCTTCTCCAGGTAATATAATCTGTCATGGGAAAACACGCACATGGGGAAAGTAAAAAATGAATAAATAAAAACTGTAGGGAATCAAAGTAAAATTCCCTTTTTCTCAAAAAAAAAAAAGGGGGGGGGGCTCTGATAGCCTCCCAGTAATGGTTGGGAAGAACATAAAGATGCCCAGTTCAGCACATGAACAATTAACCCTGATTATGTGCTGCTAGCACATAGTGGTGAGTCCCTTGACTAGGGTAAGAGTCTGAAAAAGGAATTGGCAGCTTTTCAAAACCTAGAAAATCAACAGCATGTATGTCAGTTTTCTTAAAAGAGGCATGAGCCCTTCATTTAAGGGATGTGGGGGAAGAATGATTGACTCCAAACAACTGTCAGAGAACTGGCCTTAGTATATCCCATAATAAACGACACATGGCAATTTATTTAGTAACTTGCCATTGTTGAATCACAACAAGGGTTTTCCGTCCCTAAACCACTGTACTTAAGTCATCTTTAATGTGCTACCTATTAAACTGGAAGGCTTCATAATCACCATGTTAACCTCCCAAGCAATGCAAACTACCTCTGTTTCTTCCCAATTCCATACAAACTAATCCCCAGAGACATGTGTTTCTCCATTAAACTCCATACTTGCCCCAGCTGTTACTTGGCCCATCTAAAGGTCACATCAGTTAGGCAATTAAATTCATATATCCAGATCCTGCAGTTCCTTGTTTGCTTTCTGGACTACAAATGTTAAACGTGAATCAAGTTTGCTGCAGACACTTCAAGGCAAGGCAAAGAAACATTTTCAAGACCTCCATTCTAAAAGCTGGCAATCTCTTCCCTGGTGCCAGCTGCCATTTGAGTGCTGAATTCCAAGGCTAATGTCCAAATTAAAAACACCAATGTTTCTTTTTCCAAAATGCCCTTCCCTTCCCTCTTCCTTCCAAACTAATCATCAGCCTGAAATGTGTGGTTTATCTCCAGTGTACTGGCCCAACTGACAAAAACACTGTCATTTGCTTGCTCATCTTCCATTTTACTAGACCCTGCGGCTTTGATTCACAGTTCAAATTGCTGTTTGAACCTTTTCCAGATATCCTCAGCATTCCCCATAATTTTTAAGACTGGTGGGGGATTTACACATTGCAATCACACAAACTCAGGCACAGTTACTTTTATTCTACCTTCCTCTTTGCTGGAGTCAGCACTGAATTCCTCACAATATTTTTAACCAAGTGAGTTAGGTGCTGTTGTTGTTTTTGTGGGCCAACATAGCATTTCAGGAGAAAGAGAAGCGCCTTTTAGATAATTTCGTTACTTAGAGTTAGAGAACGGCTTAGAGAGACAAGGTGCATTAAGATGTCTCCGGAACACACACAACACAGCAAGTAAAACGCTGTTGTAGGTGATTTCGTCTCTCAGTCAAAATCTTTGCTTCCCAAATTCTCCTGGGGCTGTAGTACACGAAACAGTCCTTAGCCTGAGCTATCAGCTGCTTTCTTTTTTTCCCCACACACGTATGCCATTTAGCCCTTAATTTTAAATTGGACTTTTTTTAAAAGCACAAAATGGGTCCTTGTATTCAGTTTTTGTTATAATCATTGCTATAGACAGAGAAACATTCAGAAATATTTAGTAGCCTGATGGGT
The DNA here is from genome assembly GCF_964273705.1 of Natrix helvetica. Taxonomy (NCBI): domain Eukaryota; kingdom Metazoa; phylum Chordata; class Lepidosauria; order Squamata; family Natricidae; genus Natrix; species Natrix helvetica. The sequence continues at coordinate 69,525,870 of NC_138551.1, forward strand.
ACCAATAAAGTAATGCTACTTGCTAAATAAAATAAAAATGCTGCGTTCTAACTATTGGTGGTGCAGTGGTACAGGCAAAGTCTGCCCACAGCCAGGAGTTCGATCCTAATGGGCTCGAGATTAACTCAGCCTTCCATCTTTCTGAGGTCAGTAAAATGAGGACCCAGATTGATGAGGGCAATATGCTGATTCTGTAAAATGGCTTAGAGAGTGCTGTAAAGCATTTTGAAGCAGTATGTAGGTCTTTTTCCCAAATGTTCTTTTCCCAGATCTTCCCGTAATATGACTCTACCTGTCATAGGATATTGCAGAAACCCCTTCTGGTAAATCATAACTTTGGTCAATACTATGAGGTGCACTATTTCAAATATCAGGGTCCTAGACCATTGCAAGATTTAACAGCAGTTGCAGAGACTGTTCTGATTAGTAACATAAATCAGTCAGACGATTATTTTAAGATTGGGGCTATACAAATTCTAATTATCCTTTAAATCAATCCTGCATTACAATCATTCAAGTGTAAGGTTAACAAAACATGGGCTACGATGGCCAGACCATCCATGTCCAGGAAGAAATTCAGCTGCCATATCAGAAATAATTGTCTGAATGTACTCTGGGCATATAACCATTTATGCCTGAAATGACAAGAGATGATGTCACTCCAATCCGAAAGATGAACTTGAGGAGAATAGGCAACCATTGTATAAACAAAGATGACTAAAACATTTTTTATGTTCTGAAAAAGGTAGTATTCAGAAAATAGGCAGGTTCTTCTCTGAATCACTGGTATATAAAGGACAATCAGCTGTCACAATTCTGTTGTATATAATAATATAAGATATATTATATTGTATATTATACAATATAATACACACAGATGCACACATCAATAAAGCAAAGTTCTAGTCTCCCTGTAATGTTTGTTTTCAGTCATAAGAACTGATATGACTGTCGTAAATCTTGGGGTGGGGGGAAGGGACATATACACACATATACACTGCCCTCTTTTTAAAGTAATATGCTTTAAGAACACCTGTAGTTGCTGATGCAGTTATATTTTGTTTAAATATTACAATTGAAATTATATTTGAAAGAAAACTGATTGGGCGATTCATTATGACATTTGGATACCTAAAATGGAAAGGGAGGATGGGAAGCCAAAGTTAAAGTAAAGTTTCTGAATAGTGAGGAGTTTTCATATTCCTAAGTTTTCAGGCAAACTTTGAGGATTTCCAGCCAAAAGGGAAAACAAAATTAGTTTCAGGAACTAGTTTCATAACTGAAATCTCATGTGTCTCTCTTTGTGTGTTGCACACCCTTCAGTATCACATTATAATGGTACTTTCCCAACAGTGGCTATTGCAATATGTGAGTCCTAACTTTGATATCTTTTTGCCAGAAATTTGACCAGAAATTCCAACTGTCAGCCCAGTAATATAAAGAATGAATTTCCTACAATAAGTGTCAAAATCTATTTATATACTATTAAAAACTCTTGTTGTCATATTTAAATAGGTGAAATTATGCATCATAGGGCAACAATTTTTGAACCTGTGCAGTAACTGTGACACACCCCTCCAGCCCCTACGCCCATGATGGTGAACCTATGGCACGCATGACACAGGTGGCACGCGGAGTCATTTCTGAGGGCATGTGAGGTATTGCCCTGTCAGCTCCAGCGTGATGTACATGCTGGCCAGCTAATTTTTGGCCTTGATTTTCGGCCATTTTGCTTCCTGAAGCCTCCGGAGGTGAAAAACCTTCCAATGCGCAAACCGGAAGTTCAGGAACAGAATTCAGGTATGCACAATGGACTGTTTGCCCTCCAGAGGCTTCAGGGAAGCTTCCTGAAGCCTCTGGAGGGAGAAAAACGGCCCAATGGGCAACTTGGAAGTCCGTTCCCGGACTTCCAGTTTGCGTGTTGGGCCGTTTTTCATCCTCCCCAGGCTCCTAGAAAGCCGTGTGTGCATGCGTGGGGTAGGGGGTCTCACACACACATGTGAAGAGGGCATGGCATGAGGGGCATTAAATTATAGGGTGTGCCCACAAGGGTGTGCATTAGCATGCACATGTGTGCTTTTGGCACCCAAGGCAAAAAACGTTCACCATCATTGCCTGTGCATTATTCTTCATCCATGCCACATGTGCCCTATTTGAACTGCATGGCAATTTCACTCCATGACTTCTAAACACTTATTGACATCTATGCTACCTCACTACACATTCTGCACAGTACCTTCATACACCCCGTGCACCAGTGACGTGCGGTGAGGTTTATGACTGGTGAGGCACTGACACACCATTTAAAGTGACAGCATTTGTTTTTCTCCTTTGCTCCTTCTTTCTTTTTCTTTTTCTTCTCCTTCCCCTAGATTTTTATATAGTTTTATCCAGCTGTGTGTGTGAGAGAGAGAGCAATGAATGGGGGCCTGGGGAGGAAGTCACTACACTTGGGGAGGGAGAGCACCAGTGAGGTTAAGCAGAGTCATCCACGGTGAGGCAGCAACTAGCTCAGCTTTTTCCTTTTACTTTTTTTTCATGATGAGAGTGGTGAGGCTGTGCCTCACTTGCCTCACCTGACTGCACGTCACTGCCGTGCACCCTTTCTACCTACTGCCTACTATATGCTGCCTACCCATAAGCCCTTGCTGATCTATCAACAAAATATAACTGCATTAGCAGATGCATTTGGCTGATGCAGTGAGGCACCTCTCAGACAACTTTCATGTACTCTTTCTGACCCATTTCCCCATGCAACCCCTTTCTTCCTTCCCCCACTAGCAGCAGCTACTTAGCTGCCTGTTGACCTTGTAATTCCTACTGGCTTCTCAATGATTTTCTCACTTGTCCAAGCAAAGTAAAAGGGGAGGGCAACAGCAATTATAGGGAGATAGGAAGGCCAGAATGTGTCGGAATGGGAAAACTCACCACAGCCAATTTGCCATGGCCAACTCACCAAGGCCAACTCGCTGTGGGACAACTCAACATGATCAACATGGTCAACAATTATTTAAAATAATTTAAAAAGTGATTTTAATTTTTATCATTCACATTCATTTTGTGCCTCGCTTGGCATCTTTTCTTTAATGATTCTATTCTGCTATTTATTCTATATTAATGAAACTCTTGTCTCACGGCAAGTTTCCTGCAGTGAGTTGGCCATTGCAAATAATCACTCGGTGAGTTGGCCATAGTGAGTTGGCTGCAACAAGTTGACTGTGATGAGTTGGCCATAGTGGATTGGCCATGGCAAATTGCTGTAGATCCAAAGTAGAGGTGTGTTGCCGCTGGTTCGGCCTGGTTCAGCCAAACCGGTAGTGGCAGCATAGAAGCGCTGCGCATGCAAGTACATGCGCGAACATGGTTGTAAACTGGTTAGCTGATCCACTGATCCAAAAAGAGGATAGAAGGGAAGGAAGGAAGGAAGGAAGGAAGGAAGGAAGGAAGGAAGGAAGGAAGGAAGGAAGGAAGGAAGGAAGGAAAAAAGTAATTTACTGTCCAATTATAAGAAAGAAAGAAAGAAAGAAAGAAAGAAAGAAAGAAAGAAAGAAAGGAAGGAAGGAAGGAAGGAAGGAAGGAAGGAAGGAAGGAAGGAAGAAAGAAAGAAAGAAAGAAAGAAAGAAAGAAAGAAAGAAAGAAAGAAAGAAAGAAAGAATTTCTGATCTCCCTGCCACTTCCCATAAGAAACTCAGTGGGGGAAGCCGACTGGAGGTCAAGGAGGAGGAGCTTCCGAGGTGGATGGCAGCTGCCGTGTGAGCTCCGCAAAATTGCGGAGGGGTTTTTCATCTGGGAGAGGTACTGCCGACCCTCAATGCCACTCTGAGGGTCGTGCTTTGTCGATGACCACCCCCCGACTCTGCCCTGGCCAGGAGGGGTCGGGCAGGGCGTTTGGGCGGTCAGCTGGCTAGCGGGAAGCTGGAAACACTGAGGATGCCGAGGACGCCGAGCGCGGATTAAGCATGACAGCACTGAACGCCGAACACCGTTTACCTCTTGCTGGGCGCTTGGGCAGAGAATGGAGCGGAGAAGGAGCTGTGGAGTGCCTGTCTGGTTGTGGCTGCCCATCTGGCTAGTGAGAGCGCCAGATGTGGAGCGTGGAGCGTGGAGCTGAGCTGAGCGCCAGGCGCTGAGCAGAGAAACGAGGCTAGGAGACGAGGCAAGAGAAGAACGGAGGCATGAAGTGGGCGCTCGTCTGGCTGTGGGTGCCCGTCTGGCTAGTGAGAGCGTCAGACGTGGAGCGTGCCTGTCTGGCTGGTGAGAGCATCAGACGTGGAACTTGGAGCGGAGCACCAGGCGCTGAGCAGAGAAACGAATGTGAGAGGCGAGAGGCGTGGAGAGGTTGGAGAGACAGAAAGATGGCAAGCATGTTGGTTTGTTGGTGTGTTGGCGTGTTGGCATGTTGGTGTGCTAGCCAGGGCGTTGGTCAGAAACCTGGAGGACTGCCTCGTTGTGTGAGAAGTGGGAAGATCTGAACGAAGCAGCTAGAGGAGGGGTGAGACGGGTAAAGCACTTCAGAGCAGAGACAATTGAATGGCAAACCTGGAAACTAGGTTTGAACTTTTGATGCTACCATCGCGTCTTTTGACTTTGCCTTTGCCGTTGCTTTTTAACATCTTTTAACATCTGCTTTGCCGGCTCCTACACCATCTTGAAACCCTCCTGAGTGAAACCCGGTTAGGCGACTAGCCCACTAACTCACCATTTCATCTTGGGTAAGGAAAACTTCTTCGACAAACAATGATTTTATGGTACATCTACATCTTCAGCACCTGTAACCAATTAATTTTGTCCCTATGATTTCACTCTTATGTACACGAAGCCGGAATTACTGCGGCTGCGGGAATCCCCTTTCTCGCAGGTTTGGCCTCCAGCCCTTTCGAGGGCCCACCTTGAGGATGGGTTTATTAACCCTGAGAGGTGGAGGAAGCGTAAATTAAGGGGTTTTTTAGTAAAATGTTTTTTAAGAATTTGTAGGGGTTCTGGTGTTGGGGGGTGGGAGGAGGTCAGGAGTGATGACAGAGCCAGGTCACTAGGTGTGGTCGCGAGCGGAAGGAGTGGAAGGGAGGAGGAGGGGGAGGATACCATTCCTATACAGTGCTCTTTGATTCCAACGGTCGTAGGGAGGGGCAGATGCGAGGACAGATCAAGAACACGCAGTCGGTTGGGAGACCGTGGTTGTTGGTCACACCCGGTCGTTTGTACCAACCCCCGCGTACTAGGTGGTCAGGAGCGGCAGACCCAGGGCCTGAGGCTGTTGTTATGCAACGCGAGGTCCGTTGTTAACAAGGCCCCCCTCATTTTCGATCTAATTCTTGAGGGGGAGCCGGACCTCGCAGGAATAACGGAGACCTGGTTGGGCCACGAGGGAGGTTTACCCCTCGTGGAAATGTGCCCTCCAGGTTACCGAGCATTTCACCAGCCCCGGGCCCAGGGAAGGGGTGGTGGGGTAGCAGTGATTATTCAGGAGGACTTAGAGCCGAGGGAGTCCACTGTGCCGCAGACATCCGGGTGTGAGTCCCTTGTCGTGAGGTGGGGCCCTGGGAGACAGTTGGGCCTGCTGATAGTATACCTGGCTCCTCGCTATACATCAGGGGCCTGCCTGAACTCCTCGAGCTGATCGCATCGGTGGCGGTTGAGACCCCCAAACTGTTAGTGATGGGGGATTTTAACCTGCCATCGATGGGAGAAGCTTCCGAGGGGGTTCGGGAGTTCATGGCTTCCATGACAGCCATGGACCTGACTCAATTGATTCAGGGCCAGACTCACGAGGGAGGCCACACTTTGGACCTTGTTTTTGTCTCTGGCCAGTGGTTGAGTGATCTGGGAGGAGGGGATTTAACCATCACTCCCCTGTCATGGTCAGATCACTCACTCCTCCGACTTGACTTCCCTGGTGCTACCCCCCGCTGCGGGGAGGCGGAACCGGAGAACACCAGATGGTTCCGCCCCAGGCGCCTGATGGAACCAGATAGGTTCCAGATGGAGCTTGGGCCACCTCCTGTAGCCCTGACCCGCCCCCGGGTAGAGGACCTGGTGGTCGCGTGGAATAATGCGACCATCGGAGCCTTAAACCGGGTGGCGCCTTTGCGGCCTCTCCGGCGGCAACGATCCACCCTAGCCCCTTGGTTTACCGAGGAGCTAAGGGTGATGAAGCGCCGCAAGAGACGCCTAGAGAGTCGTTGGAGATCCTCTCGTTCCGAATTTGACCGAACACAGGTACGAACCCACTTAAGGACGTACCTTGTGGCATTGAGAGCGGCCAAACGTCAATATTGTGCTGCTCTCATTGCATCCGCAGAGAACCGCCCTGCCGCCCTGTTTCGGGTGTCCCGCTCCCTCCTGTTTCAGAGGCCGCGGGAGGCCCCTCTACAGGGTAGAGCAGAGGAATTTGGGAAATATCTGCAGGATAAAATCGCTCAAATCCGGAAGGATTGGGTCCCTTTCAGTGGTCCTGGCGAGACGTCCATGGCGAGTCTTGAGAGAACAGTCTGGGAGGAGTTTGACTTGGTTGACATCGAGGATTTGGACAGAATGCGTGGACGGCTGCGACCTACCACATGTTTATTGGACCCGTGCCCCTCCTGGCTTGTACTGGCATCCTGGGAGGTTACACGTGACTGGCTCCTGGGCCTAGTGAACGCTTCGCTGGGTGCGGGGTCTCTCCCGGCGGCCTTGAAAGAGGCTGTGGTGAGACTCTTACTCAAGAAGCCTTCTCTGGACCCTACGGAGCTGGCCAATTATCGTCCAGTCTCCAACCTTCCCTTTTTGGCGAAGGTTGTAGAGAGTGTGGTAGCTTATCAGTTTCCACGACATCTGGAGGAAAATGATTATCTAGACCCACGCCAGTCCGGCTTCCGCCCCGGACACAGCACGGAGACGGCCTTGGTCGCGTTGGTGGATGATCTCTGGAGGGCCAGAGATAGGGGTTGTTCCTCTATCCTGGTCCTATTAGACCTCTCGGCGGCTTTTGATACCATCGACCATGGTATCCTGTTGCACCGACTGGAGGGGTTGGGGGTTCGGGGCACCGTTTTGCGGTGGTTCGGCTCCTACCTTTCCGGCCGGATGCAACGTGTGTTGGCAGGGGAGCAGAGGTCGACCCTAAGCCCCCTCATCTGTGGGGTGCCACAGGGGTCGGTCCTCTCGCCGCTCCTGTTCAACACATATATGAAGCCGTTGGGTGAGATCATTCGTGGTTTTGGGGTGGGATATCATCTGTACGCTGATGATACTCAGCTGTACATTTCCACCCCGAACCACCCCAACGAGGCCGTCGAAGTGATGTCCCGGTGCTTGGAAGCTGTACGGGTCTGGATGGATGACAACCGACTCAGGCTCAACCCCTCCAAGACGGAGTGGCTGTGGGTTCCGCCCCCCTGGTTCAACCAGTTACTTCCATCTCTGGCCATTGGGGGCGTACAACTAGCCCCCGTGGAGCGGGCGCGCAATTTGGGCATCCTCCTGGATACCCGGCTGTCCATGGATGACCATGTGACAGCCGTGGCAAGGGGGGCGTTCCACCAGGTTTGCCTGGTGCGCCAATTGCGCCCCCTATTGTACCGGGATGCCTTACGCACAGTCACTCATGCGCTGGTGACATCTCGCCTCGACTACTGCAATGCTCTCTACATGGGGCTTCCCTTGAGATGCACTTGGAGACTTCAGTTGGTCCAGAATGCGGCCGCGCGGGTGATTGTGGGGAGTACAAGGTACTCCCATGTGACACCTCTTCTGCGCGAGCTGCACTGGCTTCCTGTGGTCTATCGGGTGCGTTTCAAGGTTTTGATAACGATCTTCAAAGCGCTCCATGGCTCAGGACCTAGTTACTTGCGGGATCGTATCTTGCCCCATACATCCCTACGACCAATTCGCTCACACAGAGAGGGACTTCTCCAGGTGCCGTCCACCAGACAGTGTCGGGGGGCGACGCCTGGGAGCAGAGCCTTCTCTGTGATGGGCCCAGCCCTGTGGAATGACCTCTCCCCTGATATCAGGACCACCTCTGACCTCCGCTCCTTCCGCGTAAAGCTTAAGACCCACCTCTTCCAAGTAGCTGGCCTGGCTCAACTATAGTTTTATCATATCGCTCCTGACGGGTTTTTTAATTGTGTATTTTGTATTGTAATTGAGGGATTTTAAATTGAAATTTTAATGCTATTTTATTCATTTGTTTACCTCCTCCATGCACATGCATATGTATATGTTTATGTATTGTTATATTTGTATATTTTTATGTGTTTTAATTGTACGCCGCCCCGAGTCCTTCTGGAGAGGGTGCGGCTAATCAAATAAAATTTGATTTGATTTGAAAGGTTGCTCCTGCTTCCATTGCTTTTTTGTCTATGCATGGTCCTTCTGTTTCTCTGTTTAGGTAAGGAAATTTCTCTGAAATGATGGTCCAAAACAGCAAGTTATATCTAGTATAGTAGTAAAACTCTTCTGTCTGTTTATTTGTAACCTTCAATTTGCAACAATTATTGAGCCAAGATAAATCAAATGACCTAACTTATAGAATGCTGGCATCTATCCTTTAGAAATTAAATTTTAAAGCATTCTGGCTACTTCGGAGCTGCCATACCTCCTAGAAATACCTATGTTGTGTGGTGCAAGGAAAGATGGAAATGGTCTATGCTCCACCCTCTTTATCACCTGCCTCTAGCTCCTGTGCCCAATCAGCTGACAGTAAGGCCAAATAAGTGATCCACCATTAGGAGCTGTGGATATGAAGCTGAAATTTGAAATCTTTTAACAATGGTGATCCCCTTGCCCTAACAAAGTGGCAGGCAATTCTGTGGGTTATTGGAGGAGGAAGAGGAGGCTTGGGTTAATAGACTAAACTATTATTTAAGTAACCACGAGTAATCATGTCAGGCAAATCCAGAGTTTTCAGTGTTTCTACAGTTTGATTTATTCATTAAAATAAATAATACTTGCCCCAGTTCTCTAATTACAAGTGCTCAACTTTTTAAGGAAAAGCAGTTACTTCAGCTACCCTTCACAGAGAGATTTAATGCAGATTTTCCCCCACTAAAATTTCAGAAGTAGTATACTTACTCACTTCTGAGAAGATTAAAAAAAGATTCTGGGCACAGTTGCCTTTCCCCTTGTTGGGATGTGCCCTTTGCCATTACTGATTTGTGGAATCTAACAGGTGTTGCTCCTCATAGATGGAAACATAATTTCCTGCTAATCTCTCCTTACTGGTAGCCTCCATAAGCAAGTATAACTGTCTATCTACAGAACATCACAAAGGGCATATTTGCTATAAGGTTAAACATCAATGTATCTCAATTTCAGATGGATGATGGCAATATGCTGATTCTGTAAACTGCATAGAGAGTGCTGTAAAGCATTATGAAACAATATGTAAGTCTTTTTCCCAAAGATTATTTTACCAGATTTTCCCATTATATGACTCTACCTGTCACAGGACATTGCAGAAACCTTTCTGGTAAATCATAACTTTGATCAATACTATGAGGCATCTCAAATATCAGGGTCCTAGACAGGGCTGGATTTAGATGAAAGAGGCCCTAGGCTATTCTACTTATGGGGCCCTTTCACCTGCCATTTTTAAGTTTGTAAATTACATGAGAGATAATAAAATACATAATTACTGTGATATATATCAATATATTAAATGAAACATGTTGTAATTGGTACTAACCTTTATAAAAAATGTGGCACGGATAATAAATAAAAATAAAAGGCCCCTCTTGATCTTGAAGCCCTAGGCTGAAGCCTAGTTATCCTATAGGAAAATCCAGCCCTGGTCCTAGACCATTGTAAGATTTAACAGCAGTTGCAGATACTGTTCTGATTAGTAACATAAATCAGTCAGATGGTTATTTTAAGATTGGTGCTATGCAAATCATAATTATCCTTTAAAACAATCCTGCATTGCAATCATTCAAGTGTAAGGTTAACAAAACATGGGTTACATGAGCATCCATGTCCAGGAAGAAATTCAGCTGCCACATCAAATACCATTGGACAGCACTTTTACTTGGGTCTCAGACTGATCATCACTTAGTTTTGTTTTTCAAACCTTGGAGTGGTTGGGGAGGGGAGGATCATCATTCTTGCACTCCTTCAAAAACATCTAAACTCTTCCATAGCTGTGCTGCTCTAGTCATTGTCTGGGACATTCCACTCTGATTGCCTCTAAAGCAATCAACAAGGAATGGATAAATTAACAAAATAGTTCCTGATTCTTTTTTTTTTAATTTCCCCAAACCTGATAAAGTGATTTCCTGAATGGACATTAGAATGATGGCTATTTTGCTCCTTTCATTTATGGAGGACTTGGAGAGAAATCTAAACATCTTTAAAGCTGAGTTTGAATTTGAAACTCTGGAACCAGTATAGTCTCTTTCAAAGTGCTTCAAATCTTATCACCCTCATTTTTAAGCTGTTTGAAATATCCTTAGGGTATAATTAGTGCAATATAGTCATACTGATTATACCCTAAATGCAACTGAAGTGCATTACACAAGGCAACAATGGAAACATATGGTTCTTTCTTATTTCATTCTGTTCACTTACGTCCATAAACATAGGTATTTGACTTCGCAAGGAAAAACAGTTATTTCAACCATCTGAAATAGTGAGATCACATCTTAGGCAATAATTTTCTATAGTGTATTGAAAAGATGTTGTGATCCATCATAATGAAATCAGAACTTCCTTTAGTGATAGCAGGTGATTTGTTCTTTGAACTGTTTGTTTCCAGGACTGCGTTTTTGGGCAACTGGAGACTTATCTTTTCTCTGAAATGGCTTAAGATGCTTCATGAGTTTTTGCTTAATGCTTTTTGTTATCTAAAATGTCCAAGTTCAAATTCAGCAGTAAAATGTCTCTGATTATTTAAAACCATCTTTCATATGGGTGCCTTTAAAAAAAATGATACAAAACAGATTAGACATGCATACTCATGTAGAAGAAACCAATAAAGTAAATTGATATTTTTATTTCAAAATTTGCTAATTTGCTAATCATTAAGGTTTAGAATGAAATTACTATTTTTACAGTTGGGTGTCAAACCAGATCCTCACATGAAGAATCAATTTAACTGATTTATTGCTAAAATCCTCTGCACAGAAATTTTCTCAGCTAATGGTCGGCACCCGGTTATAGTTAAATAAGGGTAAGGGCAATCAAGGGGTGGGAGTTGGACTCAGTTCATTTGTGTCTACATAAAGATTCTAAGCTGAGTCCTTTTTTTCCTCCTCCACTAGCTCTGTCATTCCTTCTTCTACATTGGTAGTTCTTATCACTGAAGGCAATATTATACACATTTCTACATCAATAAATATTTATATATCTGATTCTTTTTTCACCGTGCTTCAAGCTTCATAAGGAAATAGCTAGACTGCACTTTTAGCTAAAAGTACACAAACATGCATAAACACACACCCAGGCACAATCACCCATCCTTAATATGTTGTGCTCATAAGAGAAGCTCATAATGAAATGAAAATATCCTTTGTCTTAAATTTTCCTTTTGTCCATAATCACAAGGCTTAGTCAATCATATTTTAGCATTTCAGCCAGCAGAAATGAATTTAATCCTGGGCATCAACTTCTGAAAAATATTCTTTTTTTATTCTTTTATGGAACCAATGTAGTTTTACAAACTTATTCAAAGATTCATGATTGTTGTAATGCATTGTTGGAGGTCTAACATTTGAAGATTTTCTTCACTCATTCCAGTGTCATGAACAGAATTGTTCTAGTTATTGAAATGAGTGAAGAAGATCTTATTCCCCAAAATATGTAAGTTTGGAATTACATATTTGGAACCCAATGAAACATCATCTGTAATATTTCCCTTACCCTTTTTAATAAGTAAGATGTTTTTAAATGATTGTATTACTTGCATTTTCCAATGTGCTATTAGAAAACAATCAAGAAAGTTTACGTAAAATTGTTTTTAAAACACAATATGAAAAAACAGCATTGGACTCAAGAATTTTCAGCCAGCCATAACAGTTGATTATGCAAGCCTCTACAATGCGTTTCACCTATTTAAGCAGTTATGTGTTATTTTAAGTTCAATTGTAGTACATGACCTTATGTCTAGATCAACAGTTTGGTTAGACTGATTAAACTCTTACCAGCCTTTTGACAAGAAACAAAAAACTTGAAGAAACTTTATAGAGAGAGGTCCAAAAGATGAAGTGAGTAACCTCATTCTTCAACCTTCAGCCATTCTGTACAAGAATTGACTCAAAACAGTTCTGCTTTGAAACGTTGTGCAATATTAGTAGAAGAACCACAAGATCATGCTTCTATGATCTAGGAATAGCGGGAGGAACATACTATGTTTTACTTTCCTTTTAAGATGTGCAGACATTTCCAAACTTCCATCTTTTATCTTTGATTCCTATACATGTGTTTGGAAGTGACTTTAATTTTGTATACATGCATACATACATACATACATGCATACATACATGCATACATTCATACATACATACATACATACATACATACATACATACATACATACATACAACTTGAAAAGCCATCATACACCTTGCTCTCCCTAGATCTTCTCATCACTGCCATTCTATTTTCATTCTATTTTCTCACTGGAAAATATGTAATTTTTCAATTGCTGTCTCTCACCTCATCCCTTTCTCAAGCCCTACATCGCTTTCTTGTCTTTTCTTCCCACTTCACAGATTTCCTTGGGCTGAAGAATCCAGCGGTGTTAAATCCCTAAGTAGGAAACACAAATCTCATCCTGACAACATAGAGGATATAAAAACTCAGAAGCCAAGGACACCTGAGACAACTCCCTTTTCCTGGAGGCCACTTAATTTTTTCTCCTCGGGAAAAGAGAAAAATAATCGCTATCTCGGGCAGGCAGGCAAGCAGGCGTTCTTAGAAGTCCCAAGTGTGCCTGAATTACTTGGCCAACTAACTAAATGTATGCCCTTCTGTAGGGTTCTGCCAGATGCCAGGAGCAGTGCACAACTGCCAGAGGGCTAAGCACGGGGCGGGCAGAGCTGGTGGGATGGGAACTGACTCTCAGGAGGCTCCAGAGAGAGAAGGAACTAGAAACAACCACTTAGCATCTATTTAGAGCCTGGGAGCATTTGTGAAAGACATCCCCATTACTGTTGAAAAGATGCAAATTTGGTGAAATAATCAGCTGTATGGCTTCAGGCTGTTTCTGAAGTATCCTGATTCTTTACCAGAGTGAAAGTATTATTATAAGATACACAGCAAGGCCGAGTTCATGTTGCTCAGAGGAAGCCCCTAACCAAACTCCACCAAGGGTTGTAAAAGGAGATTTGTTACCCTGGGAAACATTGATATTTCTGCCAATAAGATTTTTTTTTTAAAAAAATAATAAAATACGATGGGGGCGGGAGGGGGGCAAGAATCCTTAAGGCAGGTTACAGGGTTGCCAAACAAGAAAAAGAGAAAACGAAAAAGCACAGCTCACAGGCATAATGACAAAGGAAAGATTCCTTGTTTGTGAATGTTTAGAAGCCATCCAGCGCGTCTGTTGTCAAATCACTGCAGAATATGTCAATTAAGGCTTCAGATCTCATATCAGGTTCTTCTTACTCATGTGTGGGGAGCCACTGAGCTACATATGACATATAAAAAGCTAAACCATGTTTCGTAATACGTGCAGAGGAGAGGAAGTAATTAAAAATGTTTCTGTTTTGGAAATCATTGCTATGTTTGCTGCATAAAATGAAACAACAGCCTGTATTATGTCTTTCTCCTCCCTGTTGCCACAGATTGCTCTTTATTAAATTCATGTAGTTAAGATTTTGAGCTAATGTTTTTTTTTTTTTAAAAAAAGAGCATAGATACATAGGCAAAAGTTTAACACATTCGTTCCTCCTGAAAGTATCATTGTTTTAATCTGTTATTTTAAATAATTCAGTTATGGTATGTTTACAAGTCCACAATGTCACAGATTTTGTAAAAAAAAATCTATTAAAAAAATACTTTCCAGGGTTTAGTATTAGAATTGTAGTATTAAATTACTGTGTGGTAACTGAGAGCAAATTTAAAATATCTCTTATGAAAAGCAACATTTTACATAGCCATTCCTTAGAAGGTAGATACAAAATTATTGAAAGAATACATTCTATATGCTTTTTCTTTATCTTTTTTATTTATGGTACTTGAAATCTGAGGGGAAGAAACAATAGTTCATAAATTTCATAGACAGAAAATCACGAAGTTTTGTAGATATTGCTATGGTTATATATTATATATTCTTTTGCCATGCATTTTTGGACAGATATTCCATGCTGTTCCAGAAAAAAACTTATTGGGAGAAGACATTGTAACAAATGACATTACTGTTCTGTGCAGATACTATGTCACAAAAGAGAGAGAGAGAGAGAGAGAGAGAGAGAGAGAGAGAGAGAGAGAGAGAGAGAGAGAGAGAGAGAGAGAGAGAGAGAGAGAGAGAGAGAGAGAGAGAGAGAGAGAGAGAGAGAGAGAGAGAGAGAAAGGAGAAAAATAAGGGAGGAAAATCCTTGCCTAGTGTCTTTTCAAGCATCCATTTCCTTTCCCATTTTTCTATAGCAACATAAAAGGCACTGTTATGACAAGTACTCTGCTAGCTATTCTTTCATTTATAATTTAACCTCAGCCTATGTAACCTAATCAGAAAAAAAAAAAAAAGAAATGTGCAGCATGAATACGACAATAATCAGACACAGTACAGGTTCTCTAACCAACAAAAGCAACAGAAGAAGCTGAAAAATCTATAAGAAGATGGGAGGAAAATAATAGCAGGGAAATCTGGAACTATGCGATATTTCTTTAATATTTTATTTTAAAACTACCTAATTGTGTTTTTAAGCTTCGGTTCCTGTAATTTTGCAAGATGAGGCATTCCAGTGAGAAAACATATGGTAAGGGATTTTTAAACCACATAGCTAGAGTACATCATAGACTTATCTGCTGCTTTAGTGTCGCAAAAAAATCCACCACTGAATTTATCCAGTCCCCCAATAAAGAAAGAAAAGAATTAAAAGCAAAAGGGCTTGTACAGAATTACTGCTCTAAAACTATTAAAAAGGCTAATCCATGTTCAAACCAACATTATGAATAGATCTTTTATCACAGGAAGATGTATACCAATTATATATCCGAGTGCTTCATTTGAAATATAATATTCAGCATTTTAAATGTTCTCATTATTCCTGATTTATGAGGAATATCTAAATGAAATAAAATTTGACATAAAATCAGATAATTATTGTATATAGTGACCCATTCTCTCTGCCCAAACTCCCCCCCCCCAGAAGATTTAATATAAAGTGCATGTACTTTTTATTTGTCAAACAAAATATTAAGACATACATTATTTTGACACACATTGAAAGACAGTTGGCCTTCAAGGATATATTTTACCCAGAAAAAAAACTGAATCAGCACTTTCATGTAGTGGAAATATAAAGATATGATAGTGATAAAGTTCAACATTTGTATGTCACATCAAGAAAGGCTCACTAAACCTTTGAAAAAAATGATAGACATTATAAGACAGGTTTAAAAATTAGAACACTGCTATCTTCAAAGTTTCATAAAATCCACAGCTTCAGAGAATATTTTGGGTGAACACAGAACAGTCAGGAATTTAAGATCAGATGCCGCTAAACAGATTATCATCATGATGTATCTGGGTTAATTTTAACAAACATAAACATGCAATTGCTATGTAATTAGTATAACCCTGAATTGCATACCTAAAGGCAACGCTATCAAAAATTACTGAGCACATTATGGACAAATTGACCCTAATAGTAGATATCTTGGAAACAAGCATGAACACGGTTTTAAATATATATATATCAAAATATTACCTTCACATTTTCTTTTAATAGCAGTAGGAATAATTATATTAGCTTAAAACAAGTAACTTAGGAAATACTGTCAAGCATTTAATAGTGTCTGCATTAAGAAATGTCAGGCAGTGCAACATTTCTGATTGTCTTATAAAGCAGGAAAGGTCTGGAATTAGTTTCTACTCTAAATGAACTTTTCCTCCTTCAAGTGTCTGAGAAAAATAAATAAACATCTCTTTCTCTATTTTTATGCATAAAATGCATTCTGCATACAAGTTTCAAAATCTTACTTGACTAATGATTTTATTAGGTTCAGCCAAAATATTACAAGAGAATGTTGGTCCTAACAAAGTGTTATCCATCAATGGATTTTGAATTTTTTTCACGGCTACGTTTAGCTATTCATGATCTGAAAGAATGTGGATATAAATCTATGAATTATGTTTATAAATTTATAAATTATGTTCATCATGCTAACAGGTTTGGTAATTATCAGAATTTTTAAACTAGAACAGATCTATTTGAAAAGTGATATTTCCTATATATTTTTTCTGGAATGATTTTTTTTCCCGTTTCGTTCTATATTTGTTCTATATTTTCTCAGAGGAAAATAGCTTTCAAGAATTCTGATTTACTCCCTGTTTAGCCACATCTTTGTGGCATATCAAAATGAAGTCTGAACAGAGGAACCGGCTGTGGTCAATGTATTGTGCATGTGTTTTTCTAGTGCAGTACTCTAAATGTAAGGCCTGACACTTGTATAAGTAATTAATCTTGATAATGAGCGCACACACACACAAAAGCTAATTAGGAGAGAGTCTACAAAATTTAAATCATATAAAGTTTTTTGTTTGCTTACCTTATTAAGTTAAATATCTGCCTGAATTAATTAGTAATGAAAGCAATGAAGGTTCAGGAGCTGTTGCCAAATAACAGTTGGGTCAAATGCATTTTGCTTGATACCAAACCATTAGTCTTAAGCTAAGTTGCTAACCAGAGATTTGAAAAATCTAAGCATCTACCAAGGAGTGACACAAAATTAGCAGTACTCAAGGTTAAATTTGCACAGGACTCAGTTGAACATAATTTCCTTTTGATAATTTGCATCTTCTTATCTTTAAGAGTAAAAATGTATTTACATGTATTCGTTTAGTAAATAATAAAGCAAAATTACACAATTGCATATGGAACACAGGAATTTAAAACAACATATATGAATATCCTGCTTGAAAATTCATTGCTGGTTAATTAATTCCATCCTTTATTATCACCTTGTATAATAATTCTGGAAGAACACACAATTATTATTCTGCAAACTTTATTACATTTTGTTCTTTAAGCATAATTAAACTATTTAGATTTTATGTTCTATATACATATGCTGAGTGGATTTAGGGCTACTAACATTTCTGGATAAAATTATATATTATGTTGTTAAAAATAAATAAATCATGTTCTTGATTCATTATTCAGATCATAAATATCAGCATTTGCACATGTCAGCTGTGTATCATTGTTATGTCCATTTAAATGTTTATGCAAGGTGTAACAATTCTGCAGATTCCAGTTTGTATTTCATATATGTTTGACAGGAGATGAAAGTAGACAAAAGTCTGGATTAAATAAGCTTTATTATTTCTTTTCATGTAAATTTAGGGCAGGGTATCTGTTTTTTTTTTTAAATATATAGAATGAATTCAGTTTATTTTAAACATTTAAAAAGCAATTTAGGAAATATTATGTTTTCATATTCAAAGGCTATTGTTACATAGTAGAGAAGAAAAAGATTTTGGGTGTCTCAGTGTGTATATATGACTGGGCTGTTAGAAAGGATGAATATCATAGAGACAAATCCTACAGAAAAGTGAGAAACACTTATATATATATATATATATATATATATATATATATATATATATATATATATATATATATATATATATATATATATATATATATATATATATATATATTAACATATTTGGGCATACCAGGGGTTGTAACACAAATACATATATATATGAAGATTTCCTAAATTAATGTGAATAAATACTGTGTTCATTAAATGGGAAAAATAATATCTTTGCATCATGGGCAGGATCTTCTTTCAGGGATAAAATCTAAGTCTAGCTGGCATTTTCTATTTGTATTGGAATTTAGCATCCATCTGCACATGTGCAAAACACATTCTTCCCCCCCCACATACACACACATACACTCATCCACACAGACACACTCACACATAATTCTGTACCTGTGTGAGTAAGGCCATTTTCTCCCTCTCCTCAACAACATGAGGAGTGATAACCTTCCTGAAGATATTCTGTCAGGACATCTGATGGTAAGAAAATAAACAGCTACTTCCATTTTGATCTGTTTCATTGATTATTTTGTGATAACTCAGCCGGGGGCGGGGGGGAATCACTTGCAATGCCTATTTTAAAAATAAAAATCAGGGGTTCTTTTTTTTTTTAAAGAAGAGAATATACTGAAGCAAGCATTGAAGTAATTGCAATTATCTCAATAAAAGAATGTGGTGTTGTGGAAAAAAGTCCCTTTGTAAA
>NC_138551.1:69549263-69569263 GCF_964273705.1 Natrix helvetica
ATTGCCATCTCTAGATCTTTAGGACAGCTCCAGAGGTGGCATTCAGCTGGATCCGTCTGGTTCAGACGAACCAGTAGTTCTGGATCTCTCTGGTTCAGGCTCTGCCCACCCTCCCTGATGTAATGTATGACCTTCTGCGCATGCACAGAATGTGGCGCATGCAAGCGAAGCATGCATGCCAGGCATGAAATCCTCTTATCTTCATTACCGGTCCGGTAGCAGGAGCACTCGCGCATGAGCAGGTCAGCAATGATGTGGGTGGGCGGAACCTCATGCCGTTGCCACTACAGGTTCTCCCAGAAGAATACCACCTCTGGCACACGTGCACAGGCACACATTTGTGAACCGGTAGGGAAGGTAAGTGAATCCCACCACTGGATAGCTCCCTATACCAATCACCTATACATCTACCCCTGATGCAAAGAAAGGATGGGTTTTTCTAACGTCCTGGGATGAAGGCCAGATTTGGTCTTTGGTGTCACTGCATTTTTTTGTTTGCCAATTGTGCTTAAACTCTAAGACATACGGTAGACTGATCTGATTCTTATCACTAAGATCACTACGCACGTCCACATTCTTTTCCACATTATTCTTCTTTGTTCACCTGCCAAGAAGGTAGGCAGGAACTCGCCCAAAATGTAATCATTAGCTAGTAAGTTTTGTTTTCATTTTCTTTACAGTAAAATGTGTTTCTTAGAATATATCTTGGGTTTATTTTTCTTAATTATGAAGTATACTTCAAGGAAAAATCATGGTTCATCCTTCATTAAATACAATTACCCCAGGAGAGGAACAGGGCTGAATTTCCACCCTGACATTTGGAAGGTGTCTTTAAAACTGCCTCCCAAAATATGTGTTATGACACTAGGATAAAACTGATGTTTCCATTTTGTTTACAATTCTAGATATTTCTATATATATATATAGCTAATATGTAATGTATAGTTGATACATTACTCTCCAGTTGAATATTTAATGATATCCTTCAATTACTATATCAACATTTATAATTTTCTAGCAACTCTCTAGACTTTATTAAAGGCACCTGGGAAACACCTGTTGCCCTGGCTCCTCAGACAATAGCCTGAGTTAATACCAAACTAGAGGGAGGCTCAGTGGCTAAGACACTGAGCTTGTCGATCAGAAAGGTCGGCAGTTCAGCGGTTCGAATCCCTAGTGCGTGCAACTGAGTGAGCTCCCGTTACTTGTCCCAGCTTCTGCAAATCTAGCAGTCTGAAAGCATGTAAAAATGCAAGTAGAAAAATAGGGACCACCTTTGGTGGGAAGGAGCAGTGTTCCATTCACCTTTGGCGTTTAGTCATGCCAGCCACATGACTACAGAGACGTCTTTGGACAGCGCTGGCTCTTCAGTTTTGAAACGGAAATGAGCACCGCCCCTTAGAGTTGAGAAAGACTAGCACACATGTGCAAGGGAACCTTTACCTTTACCTAATACCAAACTGTTTGAGATTGTATGGGCTTATTGTTAATATATTTTATTGGAAACGCTACAAAATTTTCAATTGAGAAGAAATTCGATTTGATTTCTGCTTAGATAGCTAATTAACTACAGGAAACCTGATTCATCCACTTAGATAAATGTATCCCTCAATGTTAATGGTCATATGCTCCTGCCCTTTTTTGTAGCCATGGGTATTATGTTAATTAAAATGAAACAACAATGCATATCCACATATGTAGACCCAGCTACATCAGCAGTTTATTGCTGTTCCCTTCACTGGCTACCTCTCTGGCATTTGAGGTTCTTTCAACTTCAAAGGTCCTAGCTGGCATAGATTTTTCTGCCAAAGTCTATTATGCAGAAATGAAGGAAAAATGGAGAAGTACAAGGATCAGCTGAGAATAAAAGATAGTTTATGGGTCAATACTTAAGTAACAGAGCAAGTTACTAAATCCTATTCATGACAGAACTGAGTCTTTTCTCTAGAATTCAATGAAAGTCCGAGTACAAAACTATTATAGACAAATCTGCTTGTTTTCTATATGTCATATATTCCTTCAACTAGAGCCCACGACTTCACTTTCCTTTTATTATGAGAACAGGATGAAATGTTCACATAATGAGATCTCATGCATTACTGGTATGAATTTCTGAATCAGAATTTCTGATTAAAATAATTTAAAAGAATCTCCAGGTGGGATTTTGAAAATGAAATCAGTGCTTTTCAGTCAACCTCAGAGATTACTCATAAGGAATAATGGTCTTTGTAGTCATGCCTATGAGCCCTTTAGCGGTTCAGCAGTAAGTGGGTTTATCATATTTTTGGGAGTATAAGATGCACCTTTCTCCCCAAAAAACGAGGGTGAAAATCTGGGTGCATCTTATACACTGGATACGGCATTTTTGGCCTCCTGAAACCCCTTTGCAAAAATGGATGTACATAGGGTTTGGGGGGCCTGCAAAATGATCATGGGGGCTGAGGAGGGCAAAAACAAGCAAACAGGATGCGTTTTGCTCATTTTTGCCTCCCCAGCCCCCAAAAGCACTTTGCATGCCTCTCAAACTCTCTGCATACCCCGTTTTTCACAAAGAAATGAGGCGTGCAAAGGGTTTGGGAGGTCTGCAGACTGCAAAAATTTGTTTTTAAATTTACTCTTCAAAATCTTGGTGCATCTTATACTCTGAAAAATATGGTAGTTCTTGGAAAAGATGGCACTCCATGAAAAAAGATGGCACTCCATTGATCAGGGTCTCTGCTTTTGTGGATTGAAGAACCCTGTCTTCATTATTTAACAGGGACAAAAACAGAAGTGGTAGTCTACTGGATCGGACCAGTTCGCCCGAACAAGTAGCAGAAATCATGGGTGGGCCCGCTCACCTGCCCTGGCTCTATTTCATCCTATTTAGGGATGTTTTTTAAGCAAAGTACATGCATCAAAGGCCGGGCGCGTGCATGGACACATTTGCGAACCAGTGGAGAAGATAAGTGAAAACTACCCCTGGACAAAGACACTGTCTGCATCCTCTGCCTTACTTCTTCTGGTTCTTCCAATGAATCTTCTGACCAAAATACCCAATTTAACAGAGGATGAAGCAGGAGGAAGGGAAATTACAGAATATTTTGCATCATAATTTAGGATGTCCTTTCTAACTTTGAAAGTCTCTCTCAAGTAGTCCACTCTATTGTACTCTCTGTTTCTTGGATATATTTTTTTCTACAAAAGAAGCTTTACTATTAGAATTGTGGTTGGCAGATTGCTAGTCCTGATTTTCCACACTGCAGAAGCAATCGCTGCCTCTGATTTTGCACAATGGAACTAATTAAAGATATATGTCACAGTCACAGGTGAACCAAGGCATCCTAGTTTTGACTCTACTACTTCTTTGAATTATGAGTTAGGCCAATACTAAAGAGTTGCTCTCTTCTAACAGCTGCGATTGAAATTGGTGTGGTTGCCTATCAATCCAACTGGAACAAAAGAAGGAGAGATAATGTCCTGATTTAGACAGGTATCTTAATAGGTCAACAATTATATTATCTTCCTGTGTATAACGATCAGGTCTTGTCGGGTTATAAATAGTACAACTCTATCTTACTTTACCAGTCTTATAATAGATCAGTGTAGTGATTTATTTAGCACAGTTTTGTCTACAGTAGCTATTATTCTCTGGATGTGTTGGATTCTAGAATTCCCAGGACACTAGGCTGGGCTCTCCAATTGCATTAACAGCAGTTGTTCATGCATCCACCAGGAACCTGAACCTCTCTTGATGGCACCTAACTAACTTCATGGCTTTATTCAAAAATACCAGGGACTTAATCTGCAATCTCCATGTACAGTTCTACCACAGCAAACAATTTTTTAAAAAAAAAAATCAATAGCATAGCTAAGAAACAAGAAAAAAACTTATTAGAGGCCAGTATTATATATAAGAAGAGTGCTTCTGTTTGCTCAAAATGGCAAACACAATTACACACCTGTATTTTGCACTGACATTGTGTATGTGAATTTGTGGACATTTGTATTCTTATGTGTCTAAGGATTCAATTGAAACTGATAATTATATACAGTATCTCAAGCCACTCTTACTGATATATCTCCCATTCAGGTGCCAGAGTTAATCTGAAATCCCAGACATACAATAGTTGAATTGGGAGGCTGTACATAATTAGGAAATTTATTGATATTTTGGAATGCTTTTTAGGATGACACTTGGGATCTGATTACAGCATATGCTTCATGGAAGAAGAAGAAATCAGCAGTAATTTGTGGGGAAACATTGGGGAACTTTTAAATCATACTTCAGAACTTTATAAAGCTTTTATATGTGCTACATTGAAATTTTGTTATTGGAATGCCCTAGATAATGATTTCTCATGAAATCAATAGCTGAACTGCAATTTTTAGAAATGTGAAATATTTTACAGGAGTTCAGACAGCTTCCCTTCATTCCTTTACATGTGATTGGGATGCATAAGCTAGCCCCCAACCCACAACAGATGCACAAGCCACATGTTTGACAGCTGTGCAGAATAGATACATTTATGGCAATACATAAATAGGGCTCTTCAAAAGGCCAGCAAATGCATGAGCTTTGTGGTGCCTTGTTCATATTTGCATGTTGGCATATATGGCTATTTAGCAAAACTTTGCAAACCTTTCCCACCAATGTTCCTATATAAAAGGAGTTTTATAACCCATTGGTGCCCTGGCTTGAATTGTCAGCATAGTTCATTCCTGACTCAAGAAATCCTTGAAAAGACATCTTTATATAGATGTATGTATATGTGTGTGTGTATGTATGTATGTATGTATGTATGTATGTATGTATGTATGTGTGTTACAACCCCTGGTATGCCCAAATATGGGAGGAAGCTCAATACTCCCTCTTTCTGTCCTTCGGCTCATTACAGAAAACCATCCAGGCTGATAATCTAATTTATCAGCACAAATACAACACACACACACACACACACACAAATATATATATATATATATATATATATATATATATATATATATATATATATATATATATATATATATATATATATATATATATATATATATATATATATATATATATATATATATATATATATATATTTGTTTTCGTAGATTTTCACGGGTGTAGGTATGCTGGTTTTGTTGTATTCGGGTCTTTTCCCGTGTAAGGTTGAGATTGTCTTTGCAACGTTTCGGCAGGATCGCACCTGCCATCTTCAAGCTGTGGGCTTAAAATGTGATCGGAGCTGCCGTCTTTCTGTAAGTCTTGGTGGGAGGGGATGGGGTGCTGGCTTTGTTTCAGTAAGTGGAATGATTGGTTGTGTGGTTGTATCATGATTGGTAGATTGGTGCTGATTGGTGCAGGCTGTGTGTGCATTGTTGTTTTGTATTTTAACGGCTTGGGTGGTGGGTGGTGTTCGTTTGTTGGCTAGGGCTGGTTTCCAGATGTTTGGTAGGCGGGAGGTATCATCACATTTGTTCATGCTGTGGGGGTGTTTCTCTATTTCGATGGCTTCCATGATTATTCTCTTGTGGAGGTGTTCTGTTTTGGTGTTCTGTTTTGGAGATTAACCTGGCTCCTTCAAAATTATATATATATAATTTTAAAATATATATTATTGCCACCAAAATTACTTCCTTTTTAAAATTGTATCTTATCCATCTCCAAAAGTCTCCAGTTTATTCTTTACATGAATTATTAGTAATAATGGCATATTTATGGGGAGATTCTAAAGATGACCTGAAGATTAAAAGTAGCTCTATATTTGGCCTGGTTCATTTAATACGATTTCCGTCGCCTATAAACAATGAATTTTCTTGATCTACCTTGTTCCATTTCTGCTCTTACTTTGCAGCAGAGGTGGTTTTCAGCAGCTTCTGACCAGTTGTGGAGAACCAGTAGCAGAAATTTTGAATACTTCCGAGAACTGGTAAATACCACCTCTGACTGGGCCTGCCCCCATCTATTCTCTGCCTCCCGAGTCTCAGCTGATCGGAAGGAAATGGCGATTTTACAGTATCCTTCCCCTGGAGTAGGATGGGAATGGAGATTTTACAGTATCCTTCCCCGGCCAGGCCCACCAAGCCATGCCATGCGCACCAAGCCTAGAACCGGTACTAAAAAAAATTGAATCCCACCACTGCTTTGCAGATCTCAAATTATAAGTTCCTACATAATTATTTACATATTCACTGGCTATCATAGACTTATAGCATACCTTTTCTTCAAGAAGCTACAGGGATCTTTACAGAAATGTTAACTTCACATAGGACAGACCAGAGACAGAGTAGGGAACAATAAATTGTTCCTTGCTATATAATACACATACACTTCATGGTGCATGCTACACATAGCCAGTCAGGTTGATCTGGCACATAGAGCAGATAATTCCTCAAGCATTTTTTTTTTCATTTCAGCTTTCCCCATGTCCCCTGCTTCCATTAAAATTAGCTTATTACTTATCGTGGAACTCTTTGGGAGAATATGGAAATTCTTCAAAAATGTATCTATCCAAAGTAAAGTTTACTTCAATTGCTTGCTGTAAAGAAATTTATGTGAAATATTTAAAGCATATTTATAAATAGGATAATGATATATTTTCAGTTCTCTCCTACTGGTTAAATGGTACAGAACCACCTTAAAAGTGATTAAATTTCTGAACACCATTGTACTTTACTTTTTTACAAAATGTGTACCAATTTCCAAGGTCTTTTAAATGACTCCCACTAATAAGATATATAAAAGCGTCAGAGTAAAATAATAAATAGCAATAGCACTTAGATTTATATACTGCCTCACAGTGCTTCACATCCCTGTCTAAGTGGTTTACAGAGTCAGCATATTGCCCCAAACAATCTGGGTCTCCATTTTATCCATCTCAGAAGGATGGAAGGCTGAATCAATCTTGAGCTGGTCAGGATCGAAGGAATCGAACTCTTGGCAGTGTGAGCAGAGTTAACCTGCAATCCTCAATTGTAACCACTGCTCCACTATGGCGCACTGGTAAAAATAAAACTGCAAAATAATGCAAGCAATAAAACCGTGTAAAATAAATTAAAATATTAAAAATCATGATAAAATGATCATTCAATGATCATAGTCAAAAAAGAAGATTGTCACTTCATCTTAAAAGCTGAAAGAGTATAGCAACTTGTCAACCTTGTGAGGTAGTCCTGACAAGAAACATATCCATGAGTGTTTGTTCCATCTTTATTGTGAGGTTATATTAATGGAATCTTGCAAGTCTGAAAGTTTAATTCCCGAACCTTCATCTGTATAGTCCAAGAAACTTAGGAAGGCTATTTGTTACATCATCATTTCTTCTGCAGCAAAGCTGCCTTTTATCAGAAGGTTGATTAGTCTGTGGTCCTTCCTTCTGTCTCCAAGGTCAGGGGTCCGTGGCCCTGGTACCAATGAGAGTATAAGTGTTCGAAGCTCCATTTGCAAAAGCAGTGCGTGTGCACTCGAACCATCCCCTCTTCTCTTCCCCACCATGCTCCCCACTACTGGTCCATGGGCAGGAAAGTTTGGGGACCATTGTCCAAAGACATTTACAAGTATCATTACACAGCTACATGCAACTGCTAAAGTAACATCTTCAATACTTTAGGAGCAATGCAAGAAAAGTCTTTTTCAAAATTGTGAGGTAAATGAGCCTTCAAATAAATCTTTAAAATCACGGCATCAATGAGAAGGATTATTTGCTGACATTGTGCCCTGATATTCACAAGAAATATTAGATATATGTGTCTAAGACTCTCAAAAACTGTAACTTCCTCTTTCTTAACCCCAACATAAGGCAACCAACATAGTCATAGTTTCTCTAAGAATACTGTGGTACCATAGAGGTTCTTCAAGTTCAAATGTCCTTTTCCATCCATCTCAACATACAATCTGTCTTGGTCTTTAAAGTAGATAAGAGAAACTTTGGATAAGTTTCTCAGATTTTCTAAATACTTTGTTTCAATTATTTGGTTGTCATTGAACTTTAAATAGAGGAAGCTCACCCAAGGCACCTTTTGAAATTAATCTGTCCCATTCTGATTCAGCAGCATTTACTATTATGGCAGAAAGACTAAGTAATTCTCAGTAGTATTTCTCACACTTCCATACAAGTTCCCTGTAGTTATGCCTTTAGCTGTTTAGGGTTTTAAAGGTTAATTGTACCTAGAAAGCAACTGATAATCATTGCAGATCTTTCAACAGGATCTTAATATAAACTCAACATCACTCTTTAGTTATTGTCATGGCTATCACATCTTACATCAGTTGAATCTTTTAATAGTAGAGCACACTGCAGTAGTCTAACTGATGCAAACGTGGCATCGATAAAGTTGACTGACTCAAGTGCACTCACAATTCTGTAGCGCAAGCTGTTCCATTGACTAATTATTCTTACTGTCAGAAAATTACTCCTTAGTTCCAGGTTGGATCTCCCTCTGACAAGCTTCCAACCGTTGCTTCTTCTCCTGTCTTTATGTCAGGGGTGTCAAACTCAAAGCCCGCAGTTTAGATCCAGCCCACAGGGTGCTTAGATCTGGCTTACAGGCCCGCCCTGGAAACAGCAAAGGGCCAGCCCACTGTGCATCTGCCAGTGAAAATGGAGCTTGGGAGAGCCGCGTACAGCCCTCCAGGCTTCTGTTTTTGGCCATTACAGCCTCCTGCAACCTTCTGCCAGTGAAAATGGAGCTAGGGGATTTTTTCTGGCAGAAGGTTACAGGTCTCAACTGAGAGGAAGCAGTCTCAGCTGAAAAAGGAGGCCAAGCAGGCGGTCATGACTGAAAATGGAGTCTTGATGAGTGATGTTGAGCTGGCCATGCCCATCCTGGCCATGCCTCTTGCCCCCCTGAGGTCAAACACAACCCTGATGTGGTCCTCAATGAAATCGAGTTTGACACCCATGCTTTAGAAGCTCTGCAGAATAAATCAACTCCATTTTCCCTATGATAGCCTTTCAGATGTTGTCTAAAACACTGTGTGATTTTCAGATGATCTCATAATTAATGGTATTAAAAGCCAACAAAGATCCAAAAACTCTAGAGCTTCTATTCCCCCAAACTACCAACACCAATATATGCATCACATTTCCTGGTGGATCACCAGTAGAGGAAATTAAAGTAATCTCCATTTCATATTGCTGAGTAGCTGATCTTTGGGTTCTATGTAAAATAATAATTATTAATAATTTAAACATTCACTTGGGTTTTTTCTTTAATTTCAAACATTCCATTATAGATTTAGGATTGAATTCTTTATTTTTTTTAAAAAAACTGTTTTGAACTGTATAATATTCCTTTCCATGCAGAGAAGTAACAAAGAGAAATATGTCATCAGGATATAATACAATTTTCCTATTTTTTCTAGAAAGTAATTCCCAGAAACTTGTTAAAAGCAAAGTATATGTTAGCCAAGGATATTCAATCACTCTAATTTTCAGTCAGTGTCATATTCAGATATTTCTACTAATAAAGCTGTTACACTACCATTAATTTCCTTTAAAAAATCTGAAAATATTATTTAACATTTATTTAATAGAGAATTAAATTTCACCTTGAATTATAGGGGTTTAAACATGTGCTTTTATCTGTTTAAACTGTTGAAGAGGACATAATCCAAGGGATGGCATATATTCCCATCCACATATTAGCCCAAAAGCCATCAATCAGAACAGTTCATTTACAAAGATCAAGTTCTTCATGCATTTCTAATTATCTTAGGGAGGGAGTATTGTTTGCTTGTCTGTTTAGTATTCGTACCTGCTTGAAGAAGCTTCCCCCCCCTTTTTTTTTTCTTTTTAACTAGTTGTCTGTCTTTCATAGATTTTCAATGATGCAAATCAGGTTAAAAAACATCAGTAGGAATGTGAATGATGTAAGATCCTTTCAGGGGTGGGTGCCTGCTGGCATTGCTACCAGTTTGGCACGCAAAACTTTTTGCATGTGCATGCAAGCATTAGAAAAGGAGAAAAAAATTACATTTTTGCAATAAATATTGTTCTGCACATGTGCAGAACTGAAAATCAAGATGGCGCTGCCGCTGATAGAACCAGTTTGAGGGCGTCGCAGGCCGAGTTACTACCTACTCAGCTTAACCAGTCCGAACTGGTAGGAACCCACCTCTGGATCCCGTATTTATTTGGCCACCCCTCCCTCCTTCCCTCCCTCTCCCTCTATCTCTCCCTCCCTCCCTCCCCCTCTCTCTCTACCTCCCTTCCTCTGTATTTGTGTGGGTGTTGCTAGTTTTTTTCTTTACAAACCTTTAAGTAATACTGTTTTCACTTCTCCCCACTTAAACAAAATACATAAGAAAACAACTTTTCTTCTTGTTTCTTAGGTACAGAGCCTAGGTGGAACTTATGTTTGTGGAGACACACATATTGCAAAATTGAAAAAAAATACTACTTCTTCTTAAATGCAAGTGTTTACAGATTTGCAGTCTTGAAAAATGTCATTATGATTGGAACGAGCCTTGTTAGAATATATGAAACCACACAGTAAAACCCGTCAACTTTACAAATGGCCCGGCATAGCCTAAGCATTCTCTAGGTTTCTGTTACATTTGTTAGAAAAGGGGAGAGAGGGAGGTGAAATCATGAATGGTAGTAAAGGGATTAAAAATGAGGTAGGTTTCATGTTATATGTGCAAATGATCTGGAAATAGTTGTTTCTCTTGGATGACTCTGAGGAAGTGACATCATCTTAGTGTGCCTGTTGGGATATTAGTTCTGCATTTATCAGGCCAGATTTTGGCTCTAATTCTGGTGAAATTAGGCAGTCATGTCAAGCTGATTTTCAAGATTCCCACTTCTACACCACACTTATGACATGATTCAAGAACAATGCGTATTTGCATTTTATAGCGCAGGTGTGCTTACATTTATTGAAATTGCAAAATAATGAAACCATGCTGTTAAGTAAAGCATTTTTATTACAAAAGAAAAAGGAAATATGTAAGGAAAACTATTTCTTAAAATCTATTCATTACAATTAATATCATGGTTCTTTTGTCAGTAGACTCTTCACAATATCTTCCACAAAATCTCAATCTTTCTAAAGATTTAAAACTTTTCACTTAGAAATGGGTTGTGGATGGAAGACCTCTGTTCGGGCAAGAGTTACGATCAGAATGTTGGTAGTTATAATTTAAGGTTGCTTTGGTTCCTTCTCCCCAGTCCTGCAGAATGAAACCGGTGGGGGGGAATGGAAGTGTAAATAGGAAATCCCATCTCAAAATTTATTACCTATTTCCTCCAAGAATGTGGCATAGTTCCTTTCCCACTTGCAATTCTTTAAACAAAAACAACAAAAGAGGAAGTAGAGCAGAAAAAAAAGTCTTGTGATAGATATCCTTCAAACACTGCCTGCTAAGAAGCTGTTATTATAGTATTTGCCACTACCAATACAACATACATGGTTTACTTTAAGCATTACATTTTACTGCTAAGGGTTTTACTCCCTTTGAAAAATAGTATTGAAGTAATCCTGTTTTGATTAAAGGATTGTTGTCTCCAATGTAGTGTCTTAACACAATGCAATATACTTTTTGGATGGGAGGGGGGATTAATTCCTTATCATCATCAACAACAACAATGAAACCTCATCAGTTCAAAACTGGATTTCATAAAAGCCCACCTGTTTAGAACCTTTAAAAGTATGCCTTAAATTATTATTAGAAAAATAAATATTCTAAATTTCCCCATATTTTATTTCAAACTCCAGCAAATGATTCCAGATGCAAGGGGGAATTGCAATCATTGAAATTCTCAGTCAGAATTTCCAGACAGTCATAAGCCATTTTAGCTAAGAATTGTGGCAGTTGTGATACATCTGGAGGACATCAACTTGGAGATGGTTGGGATAGATTATATATAATAGCCCAGGTCTACACGTTGAGCTATAATAATTATTGGATACTAAAATATGACTATTATATAGTGTTCTTTCTAAACTAGTAACTAAAATATGAATCTCATGAGACAAATTTTATGCACAGAATGCAGCTCTTGCTTCACATGAACTTCTAATGTTACTATGAATTTCTTATTGGCTAAAGGGCCCATTTATGCTACAAATGTCTTTTAATTTTCTACTCCATATAAGCAAAAAGTTATTTATTTACATTGCTTGAGGGTGCTATGTGTAGTTCAATCTTGTGTCTGAAACTGGCCTCAGCATTTTAGACTACAATTTGTTTTTGTAGAAGGAAAGTCCTTCCTTATCTTTCTGGCATTCAAAGCACAAGTAGACATAACATTAAACAGGCCATTTTCATTAGTTAAAATCAGACTCAAAGACTATTGTAGTCTGGATCAAGTGTCAACGTTTCATCCCAAACCACAACCTCAGTGAAAATTGCCTAGCCAGCTATTTTTAGCCCAGGGAAGAAAATTCTCACTTGGAAATCAATGGGAATTTCTTAGACAACCAAAAAGCATATTTAAAAGCATATTTCCATCCCCATGATGGAGAATGAACAATATCCGTAACAAACATGGAGGTCACAATATCTTGTTTTTCTTTCATATGGAATATAGCTTAATGGATTTTTGTACTTAATAACAGTAACAGAGTTGGAAGTGACTTTGGAGATCTATTAGTCCAACCCCCTGTTCTCTGTTCATGGCATTAAAAGAAGCACTTCAATTTGTTGTTTCCAAATTACCACTCTCTACCAAGATCTTCTTTTTCTTAAGATATCTTCTTTTTCTTAAGCTACCAATATCTTGTTTTTCTTTCATATGGAATATGGCTTGGTGGATTTTTGTACTTAGTAACAGTAACAGAGTTGGAAGAGATCTTGGAGGTCTTCTAGTCCAACCTCCTGCTCTTGGAGGAAACTTATAATATTTTTAATAGATGGTTGTCCAGTCTCTCCTTAAAAGTCTCTAGTGGGGGGGCACTCTACAATTTCTGAAGGCAATTTATTCCACCGCTTAATTGTTCTCACTATTAGGAATTTTCTCCTTAGTTCTGGTTCCTCTCATTGGTTTGTTTCCATCCATTATTTCTTGTCCTGCTCACAGGTGCATTGGTAGGGCAAGAAACAATAGATGGAAATTATCCAAGGAGAACTAAGAAGTGAGAACAATTAACTGGTGGAACAAATTGCTTTTAGCAATTGTATATTGCTATATACACTAAGGTAGATTTTCCCAATCTGACACCTCCATATATTCCAGATTGCAACTACAAGAGTTTTCTAACCAGGGCAGGAAATGAAGTCCAGCACATTTAACAAGGGACAGCTTAGACCAGCCTTTCTCAACTCGGGTTGCATGTCTCCTTAGGGTCCTGTGAGAAATCTTTAGGTGTTTTGTGAAAAATGTGACTGCGGGGGGAGGGATCATTTTTTGTACTTTTCATTCTGCATAATACTAGTATAGGGGTGAGATGTTTATGCACCATGACATATTGCCAGTGTTTTTGTTGTTGAAAATATTACAAGGTGTGGGTTGCATAAGTTAGAAGTACATTGCATTGTGGTATTTTCATATTTTAATGATTTCCATCCTTGAGACTTGAAAATAATTTCAAGGCTTCCTTCAGGTTAAAAGGATTGAGAAAGGCTGCCCTAGAGAATGCTAAAGAGGGAAATAATTGGACTTCCTTATAGAAAGACTGAAAGTTAAACTTTGGACTCTCACTGCCAGCCAATGAAGTTACAATATATGCTTGTTGGCTTACTTATTTATTTACCAGTTTTCTATTCCACCACAATCCAGAATCTCTTGGCAGCATACATAAATTATAAAAACCAAGTAACTCACCCACAATAACAAGTATAATAACCAAAAGACATCACCAAGCAAACATACAGTAACAATTATAAAAACAGAAAATGAAGATGCCACAATATCCTCAGGAGAAGGCTGTCTGGGACATCTCCCATATTTAGACACTTACATCAATAAGGAGAGAGCTAACCCGATTTCAACCTCAAGGCTATTTCATTGCCTCAAAGCTGCCACGGAAAAGCTTCTTGCTTCAGCCCTGAGACTACTCAAAAAAATGTGAGGTCAAGAAGAGTTTCTGTTTGCTTGATTTAATTGTTTGGGCCAGTATGGATTGGCTTAGAAATCAGAGTATACCAGCACAAGAATTTTGGAGTTGTCATTCTAGTCATGACTAAATTATTTTGTACCAGCTGGCCAGTCTTGAACATGTTTACTCAGGCATCAGTCCTGCTATGTTCAGAGACTTACTCCTACTTAGAAGTGCATTAGATTGTGCTCTCAGAGATGCTGAGCTATTGTGGCTAGATCCTAAGCTAAATTAGAAATTTATGAAAGTAAACATGGCCCATCTTCTCCGCTCTCTTCTTAGCTTGGAGTGCCTGGGATTCTGACAATGTAGTATGTGTTGCATGATGCAACTAGTGAAGGATGATATCATTCATAATCAGCTTCTATTATGGGGATTTCTTTATTGAGGCACTTGCAGTATTACAATTCTCAGCCTATCTTAAAGTGTCCTGAAAATGAAAGAAAAGTAGGCTGCAAAGACCTAGAGAATAAGTAAGATAGGAACCTATATAATATCAAGGACTATTAATTTCCTATACTTCATGATGATTAAAAGGGATTATTTGTGCCTTGGATTCAAAGGGGAAAAAAAGTGAATTAGAATGTGCATCGCATGCACATAGTACCTGTCAGAATCTTTAAAGCAGCTGTATCTTTTCCTGCATTTGCATACATTTTTTGCAGCTACTACATAATTCCAGGAAAAGTTTGGTGGGAACCCTAACCTTAAGGTGCTAACATAGAAACCAGGAGGTCCTGAATTCTAGTATCATCTTAAGCATGAAAACGGGGAGATTTTGGGCAACCACTTTCTCTCAACCCAACCCACCTCATAAGGTTGTTAGAAGGAGGAAGGATTTTAGATATCTTTGCTGCCTTGAGTTACCGAGGAAGCAATAAAGGCAGGGTTAAAATCTAATAAACAAATGAAAGATGTGTTTGGTTTAAAAAGTTGCTGCCAGATTTTATGTTCATGTCCATATACTTTCAATGTTTCTTTTGAATCCAAAGCACTGCATAGGCCAATGATTAAAGGAGCAAGTGTCCTGGGTGGGGAGAGGAGACACAGAACCAGACATCAAAGCACCTGAAAGCAAGACTCAATGGAAACTAATCAAGGAGAGATCCAACCTAGAACTAAAGAGGAATTTTATGACAGTTAGAACAATTAAGCAGTGAAACAACTTGCCTCCAGAAGTTGTGGGTGTGCCAACTCTGGAGGTTTTAAAGAAGAGATTAGACAACCGGAATGGTCCAGAATGTGGCCGCGCGGGTTGTCATGGGGGTACCTAGGTGCTCCCATGTTACACCCCTTTTAGGCAGCCTGCACTGGTTGCCGGTTGTTTTCCGGTTGCGATTCAAGGTATTAATTATGACCTTTAAAGCGCTCCATGGCTTAGGCCCAGGGTACCTGCGAGACCACCTACTGCCACCAGTAGCCTCCCACTGTCCAGTACGATCCCACAGAGTTGGCCTCTTCAGGGTGCCGTCGGCCAGACAGTGTCGGCTGGTGACCCCCAGGGGAAGAGCCTTCTCTGTGGGAGCGCCTTCCCTCTGGAATGAGCTGCCCCCGGAGCTTTGCATAATCCCCGACCTCCGGTCCTTCCGACACACCCTAAAAAGTTGGCTTTTCCAGCAAGCCGGCCTGG
Organism: Natrix helvetica; assembly: GCF_964273705.1. NCBI lineage: Eukaryota > Metazoa > Chordata > Lepidosauria > Squamata > Natricidae > Natrix > Natrix helvetica. The sequence goes on from NC_138551.1 coordinate 69,564,904, forward strand.
CCTGTTAATTTTAACTTATTTTAAATGTATTGTCTTTTAAATTCGGTTTATTTTTTGGATATGTATTTAATTTTTTTTTAACTTTTGGGATGTGTGTTTTTTTAATGTTGTACACCGCCCTGAGTCCTTTTGGAGAAGGGCGGCATATAAATCCAAATAAACTAAACTAAACCATTTGTCTGAAATGGTGTACTGTTACATACCTAAGTGTGGGGTTAGAAAGCCTCCAAGGTCCCTTCCAACTTTGTTATTATGTTATTCTTACTTATCTTTCAGACAGACCACCAGAATAACTAAAATTCAGAAATAAAAAAGCCTATTTCCTCTTATGTACTTTAACATCCTTCACTTTCTGATACTAGTTTTAGAAATGTATCTTGTGGATACTTAAAAATAGAATGGTTGACTAGAATTAAAAGTGACATCAATTTGACATCTGTTTCTATTTATTCATTATTTTCTGCCTCTCAGTTTATTCTTATAATAATAATTGTTTGATACAAGAAATATATCAGGACACCATTTTTAGGGGGGGAAAGCTGAAAAAAATAAAGTGGGGTAAAATAAACTTCTTAACTTCTTCATTCTTTTGCTTTGTGAAAGGAAGGACTGGAAAAATGGGAAATTGTGCATACACGTGAGAGAAAGGAATGTGTGCATGTACAGGTGTGTGAGGGGAGTTTGTATAGACTTGATGAATAGATAACATTAATCTTTAATGGTACAATTTGTTTCAGTTTCAGGTCTATTTAATTCTTTAAAAATCACTGTTTATCACTTCATTTATTCCATTCATTCTTTTCGTTCATTTCTCATGGTATGTTTATGGCCACCCTACTTAGCTCATGAGGTTAAGTTTGGTGTAGTGGTTGAAGGAAACAGGCTAGAATTCAAGAGACCATCTAAAACACAGATGTCAAACTCACCCTGTCAAGTTGCCGTCACATGACATTTCGTAATGTTTTTTTCCATTTGCAGATCTGGGGCGGGCATGGCCTGTGCGTGACGCATGCATCCCGCAGGCCTCCAGTTTGACACCCCTGACTAAAAGAATTGAAGCATTTATTGTGATTGAGCATTAAATAACTTAAATAATCTTATAATTTTTCCTTCCTTCCTTTTCCTTTTGTCTTTGCACTAGCCATTTCTTTATCCTATTCCAGTTCACTTATCAGAATATGACAACTCTTGCTTTTGTCAAATCAAGCAATTGTGTCTGCTTTCTTGCAAAAAAAAAAAAAAAAAAAACCAAAAAACCCCCCAAAAAATCTTAAGTGCACAGGTGAATATTTGGTGTGCATTCCTCAGGCATGACTTAGTAGCTAGATCTCAGGGCTTCCTTCCCACTGCTGGATCATAATCATTCTGTGCTGGATATAGAAATTGCTAACATTCTATCACAGATGGCATGCCACAGAGCTGTTGGAAGTGAATGAAAGCACTTTCCCTCTGTTGGGTCTCTTTGCCAGTATAGGGACATTGTGGCCAGCAGCAGCTCCTGCGGCTCTCACTGGTGCCAGCAAAAGAGGGTTGGGATAGATTAGCTAGTATGCTATACAATGTGTGATTTAATGATCTCCTATGACCCTCACATACTGGAATTAAATAGGGTAGATATAGTTTTGTTGCCATTGGTTAAAATCACTGGAATGTCTTTTTCATGCCATCTAACATACACAGGCCATTTCATTGTGCGAGGCTTTCTGATGTTCACACACCCTTCAAAAGAGTGATCATTTGTCAGGGAATTGCGCAGCAGGTGTCCAAATGAAGTGAGAGAAATGCTGAATCGAACTTGTAGTTTTATATATATAAATACATTTTACATTATGTATATTATATAACAAGGGACGTGGTGGCTCAGTGGCTAAGGCACTGAGCTTGTTGATCAGAAAGGTCAGCAGTTCGGCGGTTCGAATCCCTAGCGCTGCGTAACAGAGTGAGCTCCCGTTACTTGTCCTAGCTTCTGCCAACCTAGCAGTTCGAAAGCATGTAAAAATGCAAGTAGAAAAATAGAAACCATCTTTGATGGGAAGATAACAGTGTTACGTGCGCCTTCGGCATTTAGTCATGCTGGCCACATGACCACCGAGACGTCTTCGGACAGTGCTGGCTCTTTGGCTCACCACCCCCTAGAGTTGGGAACAACTAGCACATATGTGTGAGGGGAATCTTTACCTTTATCTTATACTAGATAACAAACAGGAGCATCATCAGGTAAATCATCAGGTAAATCACAGATCATACAGCGTACACAGAAGAAAAAAAGGTGGGAAACAAGGAAACTTCCCTTTACACCCACAGCAACCAATCACAGCTTATATTGCCTCATGCAGGAGTTAGCGCTCGTCACCCAATCAGCTATAACTGTGTGTGTTCTGACTCATTGTACAGCCCCACTGCTCCTGCTACTAAATTTAAATATATCTTAATATCATTTTGCTTCATTTGTTAGATTGAACTAAACAGCAGAAGTGATATGGGATTCTGATGGACTGGAAGGAGATAATTCTTTCTACCAAAACTAAGATTTATTGAATTTAGCTGTTCCAGCTATCTTTACATACAGCACAACAGAGTATCCCATTATAAGTTCAATGATTAAATACAAAGACTATTAGGGATTATAAGCAAATATGTTTAATGGGAAATCAGATAACTTGGAATTCAATAAAAACATATTAGAAGAAAATATTGATAAAACCTTTCATATAGCATGGGGAAAGGATAGTTGCATTTTGATTGGACTTCAGTTGATTTTCAAAACTGGATTATAAAGTCAGGAGATGAGTAAGCGTGGACTGTCTAAATATTATCTACAGCAAAAGGGAATAAGGTAATTAATAAATGGGACCGATTCTCCATCTGAAAAGAAAGCTGCTTTTGAAATATTAAACTCCTATAAACTAAATTCCTGTTTTTTAACAGAGAAAGCCATCTGGGATTTAGAAAAATGCTATCTATCGCTGAGCCTTTAGATGAATAAAGGTGTTTCCTTCATCTTTTGCTGATTCTCAATGGAAGTTTAGGGCCCCTTTAGAATGCACGTTAGCAATGTTAAACCAGCCACATCATAACTGTCACAGGATATCTGAATAAAAGGTATTGCTTAAAATTATGTTAACTGATACAGATAGTTCTCAACTTACAGCCATTTGTTTAATGATTGGTCAAATTTACAATAGTGCTGAAAAAAATATCTTACAATCAGTCTTCACATTCATGAACATTGCAGCATTTCCACAGTTACATGATCAAAATTCAGGTGCTCGCCAATCATCATATATTTATGATGGTTGCAGCATCCTGGAATCACCAGGATATTGTCATTTGTGACCTTCCCAGAGAGCTTCCAACAAGCCAAGTCAGTGGAAGAAGCTGAATTTACTTAACAACCACGGCAAAAAGAGTCATAAAATTGGATGCAACTCACTTAACAACTGTATTGCTTATCAACACAAGCTCCAGCCCCTAATACGATCATAAATCAGAAACTTACTGTATGTGAATCAATGTGTATGCAGTATTCTTACAGCGGATATTCAACAGTTATATTAATGCCTGTTTGAGTCTGTCCATTTTTCCATAGTTGTTTTTCATAGAAGGCTAACTTTAAGAAACCTGGAACAGGAGAAGTATTAGGACACAAAGATTTTTAGGAAAGGGTATGCTTATACTGAACTACATCTCAATACTTCACTGTTTGTTAGTTTTCTAATGCCTTTAAAAAAAAGAACTATAGTAGACAGAACTGATCTATTTTGTTATGATAGTTGGTGAAGTCATTAACTGTTCCCTTTGTCATATAATCCCAACAATATCATTCTTCCTATAGTTTTGCCAATAGTAGCTTTCCAGGAAAATAGCAGCTGTTTTAAGACTTTTTCTTTAAAATACAGTACAAGAGAAGCTCTTGGCTCCCAGCTTGACTCTACTCTAGGTCTTCCTCCTTGTATTGTACAAAACTTGCTGTCTCATCTATAGAACAGAAGCCACACACTTCAGTGAACATGTGCTTCCTACAGTTCCCCTACAGATTCTATTTCGAGCCATTGGGTTTTATTCTACATTCGTTAACCGAAAACAAAAGTAAATAGAAAAGGTAGTACTTCATTACAAGCTGCATATCCTGGGAGCAGATGTGCAAGTACTAAGGGAACAATTGGCAAAAGCAGTGTCCAGGTCCTGTCCACATAATCAAATCAACTACTAACCTACTTAAATCTACTTACTGGTTTTTTCTGGCACAGTTGTAGTAACCAATAGTAATTGGTCCCAGGTTTAGATGTATTCCCTAAGTTAGTCCATTTGAGGTACATCAGTTCAAAAAATTTATGTGAAATGATAAATGATATATTGC
>NC_138551.1:69574263-69761763 GCF_964273705.1 Natrix helvetica
ATATATATATATATATATATATATATATATATATATATATATATATATATATATATAATTACACACACAAACAAACACCGTGTTTCCCTCAAAATAAGACAGGGTCTAATTTCTTTTGACCCCCGAAATAATCACTTGGCCTTATTTTCGGGAGGTTTATTATTTTTGAGGTGCGGGAGGCGGCTAGCATGGTCACCACATGTCTGTTGCTGTATTGCAATATTTTTGGGGAGGGCTTATTTTCGGGGGAGACCTTGCGCATGTGCTCAAAAGCCCAATTAGGCTTATTATCCAGGGTGGTCTTATTTTCCATACCAGGCACAAAACCCTCTTATCTTCGCTACTGGTTCGGGACGGGAACCTTCTGTGCATGCGCAGAGCATCCATTATGATGTCTGGGTGGGTGGGAGGAGCCCCTTCGGCCACTACCGGTTCACCCAAACTGGGGCGAACCAGCAGAATACCACTTCTGATACATAAATGCATACACACACACACACACACACACACACACACACACTAACACAAATTGCCACTCTTCCTCCTCCACATCCCTCCCTCCGCCTCCCCCCACCCTTGGCCTATAACATGCCAATACAAAAACTAAGCATCATTAAATAAAAATCTCAAGCATTTTAGGAACAGCCATTGGGAGCCAAATGTGCTCCTGTGACTGAAAATTGAAAAAGGTCCATCTTTATACCTACCAAAATTCTGGGCCAAACAATCTTTGGGCACCTCAGGAGAGGGCGATGGTAGCACTTGCACAAATGCCAGTTTGTCTTCCCCTCTCAGCAACTTTCCTCTATCTCTCTACAGGCTTTTGGACAATAATCCTAAGGTTCTATGAACTGCCAGCTTCTATTGTCCACACCTCAGGGTAAATTGAGAGTTTCTGGTACCCAGAATTATTTGCCAACTCTATCTCTATTAATTTTGCAAGATGACATATTAAGAATGCTGCTTCAAGTTAATGAATATTCTCTCTTTTTACTTTCTTTCTCCCCCCTCCCCCCCCGCTCTTCACCTCCCCCCACCCCATGTGGACAGACAATATTTAGAATAGCCTGGATCCTGCAAATGTCAAAGAAAATATTTATAGAATCAAATGCTCATGTTTCAGCCCGATTATCTTTGATTGAATGCAGGATTTGATTGGCATATTTAACCTCTATATTTTATTCTCATTCTGCCCTTCTTCCCCCTCCTCCTCCCCCCCCCTCCGACCTCAGGCCAACAAAGTAATTTGGAAGTCGAACTTCACCTAAGTGTTAATGATGAAGCTCTGGGAAGTTTTGCCTGTAATGAGGCACCATGCAGGAGGAAGTATCAGTTGGGATTCCAATTGAAGCCATATGTGAGGCCAATGTTGCATGAATTAACATACGGTGGGTCAAGTTAACATATGTACAGTGAAAAATGACGAATGGCTTCTCACACTGATGTTATTCTTGGACCTTCTTCCTCCAGTGCAACCTTTTGGAGAGGAACAGGTAAAAGCAGTTATGCCTCAGCTATCCTGGTTCCCTGTGAAGAAAGGGAAAAGTGAAACCATATGCTTCGCAAAGAGGCAAAGACAAGCCAGAGATGCAGAGGAGAAAGAGAGGGAGAGAGAGAGAAAGAGAGAGAGAGAGATACCAGCATGGGGCCACCGCCATCCTGTAGCAACCAGCCAAAGGGGATGTCTGCCCAGTAATGTCCCCCTCTTGCCAGACAGCCGAGACAGCAGCACGCCTAGATGACAGATGCTATCTGAGCCATCCCACAGGCTGCATTTACTGCCCTTGGTGCCACTAGATACTGAGATGGCTGCAGGGGCACCAAAATTAGATTGGCAGGATGTGAAAAGAGTCAACTTTTTTGTTTAATGCCATCAATTTGTGATGGAGGAGACAGGTATTAGCTTAGGGACCTCTGTGGTCCCCGCTAGCCATTAGTTTCCTCGCAGCTGCACCAAGTTCCGGATTATGAATCTGCCATGGTTGGTCATTCATCAGTTTCACAGTCCACTCCAGCGCACATTCCAACAACAACAGAAACATCTTGCCACAGCGACTTCAGCTCTGCAGAGCTGAAAAAGCCTCCGTTATCCGCAGAAATGAATTTCATCAACAAGAGTATGGGTAGGCGATGAAACCTGATATAAATTATACAGGTTTCAAGCATGCTGATGTTTCACGTTGGGTGCTGGGCTCCACGGTGATGGGGGAACTTCCTTTCTCCCTGCTGTCAAGCAGGAAATCTTTAAAAGTTGGCTGGAGAGTTATGGAATTACCTGTGGAAACATATTGCAGAAGGTCAAGCAGGGGGGTCAATTTGTCAGATGGCAATGTCAGAGCCCTCACATCCACTAACTATAATTTGTTTTCTTAGCACTGTTTCCCCCTTCTTTTCCAGGATATGTAGCTGCAGAAGCCTAAAGCCTGTCAATCCTTAAGTTTACACATGTTCATTGTTTAGTTTCCTCCCCCACCCCAGCTTTTTTTTAAAAAAAAATCTGGGTCTGTGTGTAGAACAATTACTAAAAAGGTAAACTTCAGGAGCACAATATTACATGACTCATGCTGTTTTTGTCACCAGATTAACTATCAGCACACTTGGAAAATAACAGCTGTCTGATGTTCTCTCTAAGTCGGCAATGAAACAAAAGGAGAAAGGGGTGCAGGCAAGAACAACACGAAACAATATAATCTAAAACTACAATCCTATTTCAACTTTGTGAGTGGGGAAAAAAACAAACACCCTGATTGCAGGACGTATTTTTAAAGACTTCGACATAAGGTTGTTCTCAAATCTCCATCCTATACACATTTATCTGATATAAGACCATGGGAAACATTTCTTAATAGATCCGTATAACTATTTGCAAACCATTCTGGGGTTTTGATTGTGACAGCAATGTTTTGAGTTGCAGTGTGGTTTTCATCAGTAAAATTATTTCTTTTTCTAAGTGGATGATCTATCTATATTCGGGGACAACCAGTATCATTTTACCTCAATATCTTAGGTAAAGAAATAAGGTGAGATGTGGGAAAAAAATGAAGGCTGATTTACAGCAAACGCATAAGTAGAAACTCCCCCGCCCCCGCCTCCCAATTCAGAGAACAGAAGGCTGCATAAAATGCTTCTGCACTTGTAGCTAACTAACACAGGCTGCCTCATAGGAATCTTAATGGAGTAATGCATTCACATCTGTGTGCATTACCTCATCACACAGATGCAGGATATTTCTGCTTCACACATCAGCCTGTGGTGTGCCCTGACTTCTTCCGATTAACATGTGGAAGCTTGTGTTTGCATGCTAACTACTACAGCCGACTGGAGACATCTGCCTATAAATGAGGGCTGTTTTTACCTGACTTTTTTTCCAGCAGTAGGAATTTCTGTGACGGCTTCAGTTCTCCTTTGCAGAATCCTCCGTCGCAACTCCCACTGAGGGGGTCATGAAATGGAAATTTCAGAAGAGAGAGGATTTCTTTTTCTCACAGAAGGGAACAAGGGAAGCGCTGGGTGAATTGAGATCCATGTGCCCAGAAACTGACTTCAGCACCATCATGCTAGCAAATCCTGTTCGTTGGTATGGGGCTACTGTGGGATGTAATTGTCAATTGTTTTTTCTGTTTACAAAGGTTAGATTTAAAGTAGATGAAACGATTTATGGTTTGGGGCATTCCGAGTCTGAGTTTGAAATAGAAGTGTGTACAAATGCTAAACATATAGTTGCTAAAAATTCATTGAAATGTGAAACAGAAGTGAAAGAAAACATGATAAAGTGGGCTAAATTTTTGGTCATAATATACCCATAGAAACAGGAAAAGTATGTGGCTAAAAGAATTGAAATGTACATTATGCTATAAACTTAAAGCAATTTTTAAATATGATATACTGTTGGTGTTTGTCACCAGAAAAATATATAGAATGTATAAAGGCGCTTCAAATTTATGCTGGAAATGCGAACAATAAGAAGGGACATTTTATCATGTTTGGTGGATATGTAAAAGGTTCGAGAATTCTAAATTGACTTCTTTGCTTAAAAAAAAAATCTACATTGACTACAGAATCAGTATTAAATCCCTTACTGACTTTTTCAGTGAAACAGAAAAAAATGAATGTGTTTCATAATTCAACAAAATAGAATAAGAGTTTAACTTATAACTGAATGAATAACTGCTACATCTTTGTATCTTTTTTTTCCTATTTTTTAATGTACTTCATTCCACTTTTAACAGAATAACAGAGTTGGAGGGCTTCGAGTCCAATCCCCTGCTCAAGCATGACACCCTATATCATTTCAGACAAGTGGTTGTCCAATCTCTTTTTACAAACCTCCAGTGACGGAGCCACAACTACTGAAGGCAATGTCAGGCCTGCAAGCCATTTTTATTTATTTGGAGCCCTGACAAGCAAGACATTCCACTGATTAATTGGAAACTGTCAGGAAGTTTCTCCTTAGGTCCAGATTGCTTCTCTCCTTGATTAGTTTCCATTCATTGTTTCTTGTCCTGCCTTCAAGTGCTTTGGAGAATAGGCTGACCCCATCTTCTTTGTGGCACCCCCTAGATATTGGAACACTGCTATCATGTCCCCTTAGTCCTTCTTTTGTTCTCATTTTCCCGGCATCACCTCCATCTGCCTGCTGTGCTAAATAGCCAGCTTCTGGTGCAGCCCATCAAGAGGGGCAAGGCTGCCTCCTTGCGAGTAATCAGGCTGACCTTCGCTGCTTTTGGCTTTTCTCCTGTTCTTGGATCTGAGGCAGAAGGCAACTCCTCTTCCTCATCGCTTACCAGCTGCAGCTGCATGTTTTCCCCACTTGAAGCCTCATGGCTGTCCGGCTGCAGCTGTGCTTCAGCCAAATCCCTCTCAGATGGCTGCTTGGAGCTATTGACCAACTCTCCTCCTGACTTGCCTGAAATAATAGCACCATGTCGTGCTTCAGATTTATTTCCAAAAAGGTGTTTCAGCATCCATGAGGGTAGCCCCTCTGCAAGTATATTTAAAGCAATAGCAGACAGTTTCATGATCCCAGAAAAATATGCAGCAACTTTAAAGATATATTCATTGGTGCAATATTCACATTTTCATACACTGCCATACACCTTTTTCAGAATCAAATTTAAAAAACTGCACCCTTTGGGAAATGTTTGGTAACCTCTACTTCTTTTCATTTCGAGCTCTTCGTTTACTTTTCTTTAATCATGTGCCTCTCACGATGATGCAACAGTTTTATATGATGTTACATTTCTTCATTAAATGAAGCAACTCAAGGGAGAGGAGTAATAAAGTCTTAATATATCTAATTTCGGCCTATCACAGCTCATTCTGCTCCTTTCTTCCATATGAAACCAGATGAATAAGTTAGACTCATGGATTTATGACCACAAAGTGTAGTTGATTGTTTTAGAAATTAACTACTACGGTAAGTTTTTTTTCCATAATGATAATGATGTACTATGTGCATCTACTGGGAATATATAAAAGTAAAGGATAATTTTTGTTGAGTTTGATTCTTCTTCTAGAGGAACAGCTGCTTTTCCTTCCTATTTGATTAGCATATTATTTTACTATTACCCAATTATTAAATTTAATCATAGTTTAGAACATACTGCAAAGTGACATCTTGTCACTTTGGCATTATCAATGCTGTAATAGTTCCACATTGGGAACTCAGTTTTTCTCAAGTTACCCAACTAGAAAGCTTGGTAGGAATAAGAATGGAGAGCTTTTATATCCCCTTGGTATTGTGTTTTCTAGAGCTGGTTATCTCTTTCACCTCTCGGGTGAATTAAACACATTACTGTGCAGCAATCAATCAAATGAAGAATTCATTTATTAATTGTCTTTATACATCACTTGCAAAGAAGGAGCTGGAAATGGTGGAGGCACATATAGGATTATTCACTTTTTTGCCACATGGAGTTAAATTGCTGAAAGGGCTCTATCTCACTGTCAGTGATTGGGCACTTACCAGACTACCTGTTCAATATTTCCCAACAAAATGGATACCTATCCTATCAAAAAAGTGCCCGGCTAGTCAACCCACTGTAGCACAACCAACAAAAGGTATGGAAAGGATAACCTGTCTTACATCAAAAACATCTCAGAAACAAGCAATACAGTACTACAACCATACAACAATTACTGTAGCACAGAAACCAATGAAAGACCTCCAAAACATCTTAAGTAAAATATAAGCAAGTCACTACATAGGACAGACCGGCAGAAGACATGCAGAATGCATCCATGCACAGTTAGTATACATAATAAAACCTCACAACACAGAGAGACTCAACCATAGTTTTAGCTGGGAAACTGAGAGCATCCTAGACCAAACTAAATACAAAAATGCTAGGAAATTCTTGGAAGCTTGGTATTCAGACAAACCATGGCCATCATTGGGCATATAGAGATAAATCTTATTTGTACACCATTTGGAAGCAGCAATTTAAAAAAGCTAAGGAAGAAACAAAGATCAGAACACATCCTCTCCAACAGCCAATACCCAGATAAACAAAGTTTAATAGCAAGCAAACAATCAAGTAGAAAAAAATATATAACCTGATCAAAAAATACTAAGGAGAAAACCACACTTCACCAACACTGGCAGAACATGCTACTACACACAAACAGAGAGCAAACCCCACTTCTAGCGCTGATGTTACCTAGTCAGATAATGAAACAAATCTGACAGCAAACAACCAAGTTCAAAGAGCACCAAGGATTCCACAATTCAAACCTGAGCTACATAGACTATCTTCCATTGGATAATAAAACTTTGTTGAAGGATTAAAGCTATTAGAATTTTAGAGCCAAAGGAATAAAATGAGAGAAATCATAAGGAAGCTTTAATGAAAGCTTACAAGAAATGAATATTACCTTCTACTTGTATCAGAATATTTTAACTGTTAAAAAGAAGTGATAAAATACTTAGGCCCTAGATAAGTGTATAAAAGTCTGTGGACTTGAGGATGTACATATGCCCAAGCTGTCCAGCAACATACTTAACTGACGGAGCTGACAGATTGTGCAATTTTGCTGTGGTAATTACTCAATGGTTCAGCAAATGGTAAGTAAATACTTTGGAAATCATAATGTCTAATTGCAGGCACACATATGGTTTATCCTAACCATTCGACAGTAGGTAAAGTAATGAACACACCCAAATGTTTTTTTTTTCCTTTTCAAGCATCATCTTGCCTTTAGAACAAGTTACTTTTAGAAGACCATTTATCTTTATATTTATTTTTAACACCAGTGATTTTTAAAAGTGTATGGTGAATATTGAATTCAACTAGAGCACAGTCTCTCTCAGACTCATTCAACAAAGAATCAGAAATAGGCAACGTCCTTTTGCATTATTTTGGGGCTGTTGTTGTTTTCTGCAACATTTGCTCTGTTTGTAAAATATTTACAGGCAAATCCAAGCCATATTGTTTTGAGTTAAAAGGCACTATGGCTGATTTTAAATTGTGAATTGCTGCCAAGCAAATGTGCTTCAGTCTACTGCCCCAAAAGTTTAGAACACTGCCTAAATATAAACTTAAAATATAAAGTGGAATGCAGTGTTTCAGATTTCTTTCATTTAGCTTAGTTGGAGCTATGTCTCTAGATTACTCTGTTCCCGATTCAAAGTGATCCACAAAGTGCTGTCACAGGATGTCAGTCTGCTGAATGGAAAGGGACGCCCTACCTATCATAAAAGGCTTTTTTTTAAAAAAAAATCTACATTTTTGGCACTTTCCAGCATTCTCAAATGCTAGGATGGAAAGGGTAGGAGGCATTGAAGAGAATCTTTTTCTTTAACTATAAGGATTTGCTTGCCTCACTTTTCTCCCTGCCATCTATTTTGTTGTAAAATATGTTGTGACTGTCTTGTCTACTTGACTGGTTTAAAGACTGTATATATTTTATGGAAAAGATGGATGAGTTAATATCTTACACTTTCCCTCAACTTCTGTCAGCTCCAATCCATTCATAAAGGGACACTATTATTTCTTGCTACCATTCCTTTGCACAAAAACCTATGAATCTATCTGCATAAGATTTGCCACAGATATTTCTTACTAAGGCACCTATTTTCACTGCAATTTTTTTTACTACATTCTCTCCAAAACAAAAATATAGACACTTCTAATTTTCTTTTTAAAATTCATCTCATTATGGTTTTGCCAAGATAAGTAATAACAATGTAATATTCTTTCCTATGTTATGTAATCAGAAGTTGAGCTTCCTCAATAGCAATTAGTAATTTGGATGAATCAAGATAGATTGCTCTTAATGCTACAGGTTCTTTTTGAGTTGAGGATCTAGTCTTTAGGGAAGATGGGTGGTTTTTACTACAGCCTCAGTGGCTAAGAGGTTGAGTTTGTCGATCAGAAAAGTCAGCAATTTGGCAATTCAAATTCCTAGTGCCATGTAACAGAGTGAACTCCCGTTATGTGTCCCAGCTTCTGCCAACCTAGCAGTTTGAAAGCATGTAAAATGCAAGTAGAAAAATAGGGACCACCCTTGGTGGGAAGGTAACAGAGTTCTGTGCACCTTTGGGGTTTAGTCATGCCGGCCACATAACCACGGAGACGTCTTCAGACAGTGCTGGCTCTTTGGCTTTGAAACGAAGATAGGCACCGCCCCCTAGAGTCGGGAACAACTAGTGCATATGTGTGAGGGGAACCTTTGCCTTTACCTATTTATTTAAATCTATCAAATTATGGTCTTCATCATTCTTCATAACAATTCTTGGAAGTTTACAGTATTATAATACATACAAATTTTAAAGCAGTCTTCAAGGACAAGGGAGTCGTGCCATGTAAACCTTAGGGGGAGGAAATTGTTCCAAATGGAAGCAGTGCCCACTGAGAAGGCCCATCTCCAAGGTCCCATAAAATGGAATTTCTTATAATAAGGGATTGTGAGTCTTCTATCAAATGGCCAAGATAACCTGAAGTTGTTGAGCCCACAAACCATGAAGGACAACCAGAAAATAATAGACAGTGCAGCATGGGAGGTAAAGTTGTCTTACGGGTGAAACTGAAATTTATTTGCAACCCCAAAATTAATACTTATGGTGTTTTCATAGTCATTCATGCGTCTGTAGAATGAGCAAAAAATTCCCAAATTGAGTAAGGTGATGCTCTGCCTTTTTGTTTCAGCTCTCATACCACTATTTGAACCCAGCAAGAGATCACCTCCAGGGTGGTCTTGGCTAACCAGACGGGGTGAATATGTAACACACAGGACTTGATATTAAGGGCCACTTCTTTTAAATTCAGAAATTCAGACTTTTCCCAAATAACAAAGTGAGATACCCTAGTTCATGGGTGCCAAACTCACGGTGTTACATTGTCGTCATGTGACTTATCATGACTTTTTCCCCTTCGCTAAACTGGGAGTGGGTGTGGCCAACACGTGACACATCTGGCCCGTAGGCCATAAGTTTAACTGCCCTGCCCTAGTTCAACCAGTGCAATAGGATCTATTCATTCCAGAACCCAACTCAAAATGCATCCAGATATTTTTGTTAATTTCCTAAAATAATCAACATAACATACTTTGGATGCTTACCGTGTCCTTTATTCTCTAAAATGGTCCAGCCTTTAAAAAAGGAAATTAATTGTCATTATTGTGATGTGAGAGGAGCAGAAAATTAATTATATTTTGCTGAGCTTAATAACAAATGTGGGCCTAATGATGATTGTGCTCAATTGTGGGAACTGTTATTTGTCTTTCTCCAGTTGTGCTCTAGGCAGCTGTTTTGATGTTTCATCTTCCAGAGTTCCTGAGAAATCCATGGAGCTCCCAGAATCAGTATATAGAGAACACTATTCATTATTGGAAACAACTAAGGACTTAAAGGACCTACTTTCAAATTCTTCAAATGTTTAAACATTTCTACAATCATATTTAGCTTAAATTGCAAACATTTTTTCATTCAATTCTATGGTTTTGTTTTTAATTTTATGTTAACAAGATATAGTATATTACGAATAAATATTTATTTGCTGTGACAATGTTTTACATTATACTATTCCTCAGGAAGTTCCTTGCTTTTTGTTGGGAGGTAACCCATTTTATATACTTATACAGTAACAGCATGGATATATATTATTAATATATGCTGGGTAGGTTTAGTAGAGATTAAGTAGCATTAGCCATGCACTCTATGTTGTACAGCAGTTACATCGTCTTAAGCTAATGCAGGGTTAAGTACCATGTAGTCTGCAGACTAGCAGCATTTGTTAAAGGCATTCTTGTACAATTCACTGATTCTTTTAAGAATTCTGCAAATCCCATTTTCATTTGAATTTTAAAACATGCCCACACTTCCCGTTTCAGGGCTTTATTTCTGATAGCAAAAAAACCAGCTACAAAAATAAAAAAAACAACCAGCCCATTAAAAAGAAAGAAAGAAATCAGTTTCTAATTGCTTGTGATTGCTGAATGAGACAATATGTTGTGCCATGCAGAAATTTCATTGGAAATAGCACAAATATGTGGGATTGAAGCCATGAAATGAATAACACACTCCAAGTTACCAACAAATATTGTTTTGCAGGTAGAAGTTATCCTAATACAATGTTTCAGCATTTTCTCAGCCTATTTAAGCATTTCCACATGGGTGAAATTAACAGAGTGCTAGGGTCATGTGTCATCCAATTTTAGACCCAAACTACAGGCTCTGATTCTATGCACTGCCAATGATAAAGGAGAAAGATGATATAATAAAGCAGAAAGATCATATGCATTAGTGCAATTACCTTAATACTTGTTTTCAATATTAAACCATGAGGTATATATTAAATTCAATGTATGTCTGGCTTTACTTATGTCAGTCTCCTGACTTCCAACTGGCCTCTTAATTCTGAGGTCTGAATAACTGTTGAATTAAGAATTGTGGGAATTGAAGGTTCCAGCTAAGGAAATTCTGCACTAGAACATATGTTCTAACCAGCAAGGAAGGTGACACAGACTCTGATCTTGAAGTATAACTTTACTAAAGCTATGTTAAATTACAGATAACATTAAGAGAGTAGGCCATTCTTTCTATCTCTTGCCCAAGAAACTGTGATTATCTTCCAGAAGTTCAAGTTGCAGCTTTCTGCCTTGGTGGATTCTTTGTCAGTCTAAATCTGGTCTCTTCAAGTTGTTTCCAGATTGTCTGAAGCCAAAACATGTAAGGAAAGTTTTATGAAAGACATCCATGTGGTCCTGTTTGGAGTGCTACATGAACCATAATCTGGAATAAATTAAGCACGTTAAGGAATTTTCCACTTGTTTGCCATAAAGGTTGGCTGCTTTTGTGTGGCCTACAATGCTCTTGACTTCTCTCATTTGATATCACCTCCAGCTTGCCCACAAGGGAGCACACAGCACCTAGATGATGCCTTACTTCTTTTCTTGCAGGCACAAGAAGAATAACAAGCTAAATTTGGGCATGGTGTTGGTACATCCTGAAATGCTTTCAATCAGGATGGGAGGGACAATCCCAGATCTAAGAAGCAGGACAAGCTGAGAGGTTTCAACAATGGGGAGCTGGAGGAAATGAAGCTGATTGTCTCTTCACTTCCTCAGCAGTAGCAACTGAGTCAATCAACTTCCTGAAGTAATTCAGCTCAGTATTAAAATAACTTCCAGAAAACCCATGGTATATGGGGACTTGCAAGAGTAGACCTACCTTAGATCAAACCTTCCCTCTTGAATATGGAAGAGACCTAATATATATGTAGATATGTATTCTTTCCAGCAAACCATGGAAAATAGGTTCCTTTTTATAAACAGCTGTTTTGTAATCTCTTTATCATAAACATTGTGTTCCAAACTTTCTGAGTCTAAAAATTAGAACAGATGTTTCCAAAGTATTGTAAAATAACCACGGGTAAGCTTTGCTTTTATATCTCATGTTAGTGTCAACTTCCCCAGTTAGTCATGAGAACTTAGAGCAGGGGTGTCAAACTGGCAGCCTGTGGGCCGGATGTCACCTGTAGGCCACACCTACCCCAGCTCTGTAAAGGCAAAAAATATTGCTATACGCCACTTGACATCATGTGATGCAATCGAGTTTTACACCCTGCACTTAGGGGATCAAAGACATCACCTTGCTTTTACATAATCCCTGACAATACCCTCATCCATTTTCAACATTTTTGTAATTTAACTTCTTTTTCTTTGCAATAAACATAACTAGTGAGACTGTGTGACACTAGCTTTCTTCACTGAGAGCTACTCTTAGGGGTTTGACATGCTGCTTTATGAATAATTTAATATGTAGATCAAGTTTAAAACTCCAGAAAGATTTTTAAAGATGAAGTATTAAAAGTTTTCTGTAAAATATATATTTGAATGACTGAAAAGCTAGCAAGCCAAAACTTCATCTTTTCTTAATGACTAATAATTTTGTGCCACTTACTGGTTACCTAAATCCTGGATTCATTTGTTAGCTTGTTTCTTTTCTGGGGCTCTTATGGTGGTTTAACACCCCCCCAAAAAACATAAGGGCTTATTATTTCCTTTATCAGAAATTAAATCAGAACTATATAAGATAAATCAATATTGAACAATAACTAATAATGCAACATAAATCGAATACAGTACAATGCATAATAAATTGTAAGATTTACCATCAATCCAACTTGTGCCTTCTCTCAACTTCAGAAACTGCTAAATCATATATCTGTTCCATCTCGCAAATCACTCTGGGAGAACAGAACTTAATAGTCTTCCAAAACAAGTTTGGAGTCATCCTTGTCTCTCTGAAATTTTGTTATTCCAGAAAAGAGATACCATAAGCAGAATAATACTTAATCTTTTAAAAACTTCACCCTTACATCACAGGTGGTATTCAGCAGGTTCTGACCAGTTCTGGAGAACCAGTAGTGGAAATTTTGAGTATTTATTTTTATTTATTTTATTAAATTTGTTAGCCGTTCCCTCTCCACAAAGGGACTCAGGGCGGCGTACAATAAATAAAAACACATATTATAAAATTACACATTGTACGTTCAGAGAACCGGTAAATAACACCTCTGACTCGCCCCGCCCACGTATATTCTCTGCCTCCCAATTCCCAGCTGATTGGGAGGGAATGGGGATTTTGCTGTAACCTTCCCCCGCCATACTCACCAAGCCATGCCCACAGAACAGGTAGTAAAACGTTTTGACCACCACTGCCTTACATACACTCATTCTGACATTTGACACAATAGGCAAGTCATTATTTTTATATCAAGAGGCCAGGACTCCTTGACACCATCTCTTCTCCTCATTGCCTTCGATCCATCAGAGATAGGTCATTGCAGACCAGTTGGTGACGTATTGGGTGAAAAAATGGAGGAGGGAGTACTAAGTATGCCTTTCAGAATTCCAAGAAGAAAGGTAGGATGCAAATCTGATGAATAAATAAAGAAAATTGTCAAACTCAATGAACAAGCAATGAAGTGATAATAAAATTCTAAGTAGGCAAAGAAGGCAAAATACTAGTGCATTTTAGTTTTATTTCTTTAAAAAAAACTTAGTAGGACAAGGGCACAAGGAGGTATATAAACTATGAAGCAAGTACAGGAAATCCTCAGTTAATTATAGTAATTTGGCCTGAAATTTCAATCATTGATGTTGGTTGAAAAGTGTTATGCAACTAGTCTCTGAATAAGAGATCAGTAAATGGAACAAAACATTTACTCTCCTTTACCTTAAAAACTGGGCAACTGAAGTGTAGCTTACATGGAAGGAAGCTCTATTGGTGATATATAAAAATGTATAGAGTTACTGCACCCAACATGATTACAGTTACCAGTTTTGATAGTATTTAATTCAGAAATTAAATGATTTCTGAAATATAGCTCTTTTTTTTTTTAAAGGGCTAAGTCGGTGCATTGGAGCTTAAATTTCAGAGGTGGCATGTCTCTGGATGCAAAATGTTATCCTAGGACAGGGGTGTCCAAACTTGGCAACTTTAAGACTTGTGGACTTCAACTCCCAGAATTCCCCGCTGGCTGGGGAATTCTGGGAGTTGAAGTCCACAAGTCTTAAAGTTGCCAAGTTTGGACACCCCTGTCCTAGGGAGCTTGTACTGTATTACAATTTTCACAGGAACTGCCTTAATAATGTTTGCAATAATCCCATAATATGTTTGTTTTGTAAGGGTGGTTTGTTCTGCTTGCCAGACTCAGCATTTTCCTGAAGACAATAATATCGCACATATTTTTCAGTAGCAACAAAGAAGAAGTGTTCTGCCCCCCCCCCCCAACTTTTACATATGCTCGGTAACTAAGGCAGAAGGCTCCCTTTGTAATGGTTACAAGCTTTCAGCTTCTAGGCAGCATCCCTCAAACTGGTACTCTCTGATAGCCATCCTAGATAAATGCCCTAACATATCTGAAGGCTACCAGACTAGCAACAGCTTTCATAGGTTCTGGAAATCTTGTTAATGTTCTAGGCACAAATAATATTTCTGAGAAACATTATCTGTTTATGCTGAATTATTTCTAGAACAGATGATGAAACATAGTCCAGCCAATCGCATGTTAGAAGGTGATCAGAAATTATATCTATTGATTTACTATATTTGTTAACTCCTCCATATGTACAGCTCTGGGCAGTGTACAACGAAGTAAAAAAATGCAGAAAAATAATGCAAAATTAAACACTCCAAGACAATAAAGTTCTCCAACTTTATCAGTTTGTGGTGCCCTTAGCATCTCAGTAATTTGTTCATGGTGACCCCAGCGGTTCCCAAACTGTGCACTTCATCACCTTGGGGCAACACAGTACACTCATGAACAATTCTGTTTATTAAGTAGTAAAATATCCCAGAGTCCCTCTGTGAATTTGCTGTGGTGCCCTGGAGTTCTATAGTGCATAGTTTGGGAACTGTGGCTATAAGCTAATATGAAACAATGACACATGTGCAAAGATGGGTACTCATAGCAACTGGAGCAAAAACCTTGCTAGAATATGAAGCTTTGATTATCTTATAAAGCATAACATTGTACGCATGAAAAAGCCCACAAAACTCATTTAGTGCTATAGTTGGTCCTCAATTTGCACTCACAATTGGGACCAGAACATCTGTTGGTAAGCAGTGTGGTTGTTAAGTAAGTGGTGCCTGGTTTTACAACCTTATTTGTCATAGATGTTAAGCAAATCATGCAGTTATTGAGTGAATCCAGATTCCCCCATTGATTGTGCTTGTTGGAAGCCTACTGGGAAGGCCATAAATGGAGATCATGTGACCCAGGGATTCCCCCATTGATTGTGTTTGTTGGAAGCCTACTGGGAAGGCCATAAATGGAGATCATGTGACCCAGGGATGCTAAAAAGTTTGTAAATACATGCCAGAAGCCAAACTCCTGAATTTTGACCACAAGGATGTAATAGTCCTGCAAGTGTGAAAATTGGTCATACCTCTTTTTTTTCAGCACCATCAAACAGCCATTAAATAAATGGACATAAGTCAAGAAGCTACCTGTACAATATACAAGAGAATCAAATAATCTATGCAGCCCTATTGTCAATCCTGAAGCTGACTTGACCAAGGTTGGTCAAACAGTTTCATGACTAGTACCCCCAGAAACCTTAGGGCCCCCAGGGAGAGGATGAGGAGGTTAGACTGAACCTTGGGTAACCTCTCTGCAATTTCTTTTCTTGGCAGGAAGTCCTTTTCAATTAAGGAGAGGGCCCCTGTTAACCCTGAAGCTGATCTGACCGAGGCCATTTTGAGGCTTTAGTGTTACCACACTGGAGCTGCAGGATAAGGAGGGGGAATGGAGATAGCTGGGGTTTTGTAGCCAAAACAAAATATTTTTTTCCTGGGTGGTCTGGGAAAGGAGGAGTGAAGTTACCAGGCAACTGGTGGCACCTTGACTTGGCCGTGACTGATTGTTTGGGGAAGGGAATTTTTTTAAACTTTTAATTAGGTGAAAACCATGGGAACATTCAGAGCCGGTTTTCACCAGCCTGTGCCATTATGATATATCCAATAAAACTATTCTTTAATAATAATAAATATTTATTTCTTAGCCGCACCCTCTCCCGAAGGACTCGGGGCGGCGTACAATAAAACATAGGAAATAAATATATAGACAAACATACATATAACAAAAACATATACCAAGACATATACAAGGAGGAGGTGAGCTGATGAATAAAAACAATTAAAAACACAATGTTTAAAAACCCCTAAATAATTGAATACAATTAAAATACCCCAAATAAAAAACCCGTCAGGAGCGATATAGTTGGATCAAAGTTGAGCCAGGCCAGCTACTTGAAATAGGTGGGTCTTGAGCTTTACACGAAAGGAACGGAGGTCAGAGGTATTCCTAATATCCGGGGGGAGGTCATTCCACAGGGCTGGGCCCGCCACAGAGAAGGCTCTACTCCTAGGCGCCGCCTCCCGGCACTGCCTGGTGGACGGCACCTGGAGGAGACCCTCTCTGTGCGAGCGGATTGGTCGCAGGGATGTATGGGGCAGAATACGATCCCGCAAGTAACTAGGTCCTGAGCCATGGAGCGCTTTGAAGATCGTTATCAAAACCTTGAAACGCACCCGATAGACCACAGGAAGCCAGTGCAGCTCACGCAGGAATGGTGTCACATGGGAGTACCTAGTAAGGTACTAGGTACTTTGAGGAATCTAATTGTTTCTATTCTGTACATAGCTCTGTTCACTATGTGTGTATTACTTGGAACACTGACACCTATCCTAAAAGTGTCTGGAGACAAAGAACCCACAACTCCAACAGACAGAGATTTTCATTGCTGTATATATCTTACAGTGAGGGATTTTATTTTTCTTATCAAAAAAAGGGCTTCCAAAGGCTGCCGGGAGGTTTCTAATTTTCTCCAAATGCTGTGAATCTCATGAAGAAGAGGAAGGATCAGTAAGCACCTTCTAAATCTCTGAATCAGACAAGCAAAGTGGACATTGGCAAGGTGGTGCTGGAATGAAACCCAATGCTATGCAAATCACGGATTTCAAAGTACAGATTGTACACATAGGCATTTGAAATGCCCATAAGTGCTCTCAGCTTTGAGGAAAGGAATGAAAATACAACTCTCTCTTCCAATAAATTAACAGAATTTTATCTTTCAGGCCCTTCTTTTTTTAAAAAAAATGGTTCTGAATCATCATCATCAATGCAGTTAAGGGAGTCATTTTCAAAAAATCAAAATGCCTACCTGAAATGAATTTTATTTCCAGAGCACTAATGTTTTCTGTATTTTAGGCATTCTAAACTATAAGAATGTGCTTTATGCAAATTTAACCCACTTTTAAATGGGAAAGAATATGACGATTTTTTATTTCAGAATGGTACTATTCTCCTCCATAAGCACGGAATAACTAGGATATTTCTCCATTTTCAATTTAAATATCCATTTGTTCAGCTTCCTGCATTTACGGCCATAAGTAATACTCCTCTTTATCCACATTAAACATTCTTGCCTCCTGTTGTTTAACTTAGCACTGAGCCTAGCATGTAGTCAGATTTATCCCAGCAAAATATACATGCATCAAATGTTACAGATCTTGACATAAAGACTTTTCTGATGCTACTAATTCTCGCGGGCTTTATAATTATCCTGTTCTACTTGGGGAGCTTCTACCTGTGAGTCATAGTAACACAGTGGATTTTGCTTTGAGACAGATCTGGTCAAAAACATTTTGCTGAAGTGAAGTTAATGCTTTCATCCCCTAACTTACAGGTGGGGAACTATGGTCTTTTTATGACTTGTGGACTTCAATTCCCAGAATTCCTGAGCCAGCATGGCAGCATGGCTGGCTCAGGAATTCCGAGAGTTGAAATCCACAATTCTGAGAGTTGAAATCCAGTCATAAAAGGGCCATAGTTCCCCACCCCTGCCCTAAGTCAATGTCATTGTAGTCACTTTGGCAGATCATGAAGTTTCCTTCCCTTTCCCGGCAGCAAAAACCCAATAACAATAAATTTAGGATCTAACAATTTGAAATGGAAATTTGGCCACCTGTTTTGGTTTGAATATGCTCATAAGACATGCTGAAATGCAAACAAGACAATCACATTTCAGCCTAATGAAAGTCAGTGATGTGCGGTGAGGTTTATGACTGGTGAGGCACTGACACAGTGCTGGGTTTCAAATATTTTTAGACTTGTGGACTTCAACTCCCAGAATTCCACAGCCAGGCATGCTCAGTTCCAATTTAAAGCGACAGCATTTGTTTTTCTCCTTTGCTCCTTCTTTCTTTTTCTTTTTCTTCTCCTTCCCCTCCTTCCTCCCTCTCTCCCTTCCTCCCCCTCTCTCAACACACACACACACACACACACACACACACACACACACAGAGGTTGGATTGGACTATCTCTCCTACCCCTTCCCTCTCTCACTCACTCTCAAACAAACCCCCCCACACACAAAAGTTGGATTGGATATCTTTTCCAGTGGCTTGAAAGCAGCTCCTCTGCCATCCCCCCCCCCCCATTCCCCTGCTGCCTTTCCCAAACACCTCCACCATTGCAAATGCAGCCTGCTGTCTGGGTGGGAAATGCCTGGAACACAATAAAGCCCACCCACCACCTCCTGCTGGCAGGTTGGGGTGAGAGGAGAGGCAGAGAAGCTGGAGGGGAGCCGAGCCGAGCCTTCCAAAAGAAAGAGGCTGGGCGGGAAGTGTGTGTACTACAGCATGGCTCTTTGCCTGGCTTCCTGCCTCTTCCTGTGGTCTCCTCAGTGCTCGCTTGGGCTCTCCCTCCCCAAGTGTAGTTTGATTGCAGGTGGAGCCACGTTGCCTTTTCAAACTTGTAATCAGTGAAGCTGGGCTAGATTTTTATATAGTTTTATCCAGCTGTGTGTGTGAGAGAGAGAAATGAATGGGGGCCTGGGGAGGAAGTCACTACACTTGGGGAGGGAGAGCACCAGTGAGGTTAAGCAGAGTTGATTGCAGGTGGAGCCACATTGCCTTTTCAAACTTGTAATCAGTGAAGCTGGGCTAGATTTTTATATAGTTTTATCCAGCTGTGTGTGTGTGAGAGAGAAATGAATGGGGGCCTGGGGAGGAAGTCACTACACTTGGGGAGGGAGAGCACCAGTGAGGTTAAGCAGAGTCATCCACGGTGAGGCAGCAACTAGCTCAGCTTTTTCCTTTTACTTTTTTTTTTCATGATGAGAGTGGTGAGGCTGTGCCTCACCTGCCTCACCTGACTGCACGTCACTGATGAAAGTGTTCTTAAACTTTGTGAAGCCATGACATCATGAAATAATAAATAAATTGTGCCCCCCCCCAATAAATCATGACATTAATATTAGTACCAATACTATCACTAATTCGATTTAAAATTTGTTCAATGATATGGCTTGAACTCTACAAGCTCAAGAAACCAAACGCCATCTCAGGCGGAGATGATGGACTGCATATAAATTGGTGTTGCGGGATCCAACTGGGATCGGTTACAGAGACCAGAGGTTTAGTCTTCTGAGCTTTCAGACTCGTGCTGGAGCCCATCTTCAGGGTACTTGTCTCTAGTAGTGTGTGTGTCTCCAACAGATAGGCTCTAGCACAAATCCAAAAGTTCAGAAGACAAAACTTCTGGCCCCAGTGACCAACCCAGATTGAATCCTGTAACATTGTCCTGGGACAGGTATATTTGCCTTGCCATGATTTGGTGTCTTGCAAAATCAGTTATGCATGGGTAAATGAATCATGTAAACACAACCTCTTCCTCCTAGATGTCCAACACGACCTGGAAATGTAATAAACGAAACAATGCTCTGTTCAGTGTTGGGAAAGACCCACATCTGTGTAACCAGAAATTAAAATCACCATCCCACCTTCCTCTTCCTCCTCCTCTTTTTGTCTTTTCCTACCTGGGTTAGCATACTGACTCTTTTGAAGAGTCAACAGACTTCTGAAGGATTCTTATTTAGGCCACAAAGACTTGATTCAGATAACATGTTTAATCAATTTTCTGATTTTTCACAATACTTTGAATAATGGGATAATGATTTTGCATATTATTTTGAGCACAATATGATAAATATTAACAAACTGGCTAGGGCTAAAATTAACAATGTTTTGTGTATTGTGCAAGTTTGGCTACTGTATCTTTGACTGCCGTGGTTATACATATTGCTAAAGCCCAGTCAAAGTTTACTCTAGATAAACAAAACTTAGTTACATACTAATCCATTTTTCAAATAAGCTTGAGTTAAATATTGACTGGATGTGCAACTTAGATACTTTCTCCTCTAAAATGTGTTAATTCCCCAATTAATGTTGGATTGATCCTTTCAAATTGCAAGTCCTAAAACTGCCATTATGAAGACTGGGTTACCATAACAGCAAGTAGTTGGCTAACCCCACGGCTTGTGTGAAGCCAGGCACTTGGGGTAAATCCAGCAAATTATGTTTAGCATGCTAAGAGTAAACACAGCATAGTTGCCTGTTACCTCTTCCAGCAGGGATATCATAACATGGGAATGACCTTGGGAGGTGAGGCAAAGAAGGTGTTACCCAAGGAATGGTCAGATAAGAAACAGCATAGCCCACAGGAGAACGGACTTATCCTAGTTTCTTGGGGTCTACAAGTGACAGATACCAGCAAAATGTACATGCATCAAATTTACAGATCTCAACACAAAAACTTTTCTGATGCTACTAATTCTCAGGGGCTTTATAATTATTCTGCTTTCATCCCCTAACTCAGAGGCGAGAACTTTGGTCGCTTTATGACTTGTGGACTTCAATTCCCAGAATTCCTGAGCCAGCATGGCAGCATGGCAGGCTCAGGAATTCTGAGAGTTGAAATCCACAAGTCATAAAATGGCCATAGTTCCCCACCCCTGCCCTAAGTCAATGCCATTGTAATTACTTTGGCAGATCATGCAGAAAACTCCAAGTCTTCCTTCCCTTCCCTGGCAGCAAAAATCCAATAACAATAAATTTGGAATCTAACTATTTGAGATTGAAATTTGGCCTCCTGTTTTGGTTTGAATATGCTCATAATACACGCTGGAAATACAAACAAGACAATCACAAGATTGTCACTCATTATAGTTTCTTGTGGTCTAAAAGCAACAGATATCAAAGAGAGACTGGTCGAGACAAGGGGAGAGGTCAAACAGGGAATTAGCTTGGAATCTCTAAGTGGTCATAAAAGGTCAAAGTCTGACTCCCTCTTGAATGCCATTGAACCTTGTCTAGTCTGATCCAGTTGCAAACCATCAGTCTGAGAATAATCCTGTGTTATATAGGCTTGGACAATAAAGTAGCTAATTAATCTCTTCACCTGAGCATCTGATTGCTATGAATGATACAGCAGTAGAATTATACTTTAAGACTTGCATATTTCTGTTTACATAACTTTACAATAAAGTAGAATGAGCTTATCTGGCCATGTTTTCTGTCTGGTCTTTCCGGTATGACTGGCAATGGAAGAGCATATGAGTTATAAGCACAAAATACCTTGTTTAATTCTATAGAGAAGTTTCAGTATGTTTTTCTTCACTCAGACCTGGGCAAAGAAATCATAAGCAAAACACTTTCAGGAAAAGTAGAGCCAGTCCACTATATGGGTTTTCTGAACTATGCTTATATTGAACATTTCATTTTTCTTGCCTGCTCCTCTTTCTCTCTCTTTCTCTTTTAAATAAATCTTATACATTATTAATTAACCCCTCATTCCTTTCATTTCATGTGCAGAACAGTAAGCAAAAAATAATGCTTTTTTTCCAGGCTTAACAAGCAATTTGCAATTAATTACTGAAGCTTATTAAGGGCAGCTTTAGCTTAAAATATTTTCTTCCTACCTTTCCTCTACAGCATTCACCAAAATTTGGCTTCCTGGGAGGAACTAATTTAATTTCATGGTTTGTGCATTACTTGCACACTTTTTAATCCACTACTCCCTGTTTCTTTTAAATATTGTCCCTGAAGAAAACCAAAACATTAACTTTCTATTCATCAAACAAATAAGATTTGGTTTTAGTTCTATCTGTGCATGAACATACGGACATAAAACTCTTCATTCTCTCCACTACATCCCAGTAACTCAATAAATTGCCAGGATTTTTTTTTCCAAAAGAAGAAACTTACAAGGAGATTTTGAAGGTGGTCCGATTCATCTACTGCAATTATATAGACGTTGACATATTGATTATATACATATACTGGTAGTCCTCAAGTTATGATCACAGTTAAATCCAAAATTTATGGTGAGAAATTAAGTGAGAAATTTGTTGAGTGCGTTTTGCCTCATTTTATAATTTTTCTTGCCACAGTTGTTAAGCAAATCACTGCAGTTGTTAAATTAGTAACCTGGTTGTTAAGTGAATCTGGCTTTCCCATTGACTTTGCTTGTCAGAAGGTCACGAAAGTTAATCCCATGACCCTGGGACACTGCCACCATCATAAATATCAGACATAAGTCTGAAAAATGGTCATAAGTCACTTTTTTCAGTGCTGTTGTAACTTCGAATAGTCACTAAGTGAACTGTTGTAAGTCAGGAACTTCCTGTACATATACATATATGTATATAGATGTACATGTGCATGTGCATAAACAAACATAAACATAAACATAAACATGAACATGAACATGAACATGAACATGAACATGAACATGAACATGAACATAAACAAACATCAGAGGTAGTATCTGCTGGTTCGCACCAGTTTGGGCAAACAGGTAGTGGTGGCAGCGGGCGACTCTGCCCAGCCACCCAGACGTCATCACAGATGCTCTGAGCCTGTGACCGGTAGCAAAAGTAAGAGGATTTCATTAGTTATTTAATTGATTAAATATTCACTTACTGTCTTGTTATTTTATATTGTTCAGTACTTTCTTCTAAGTGACATGCCAAGCTATATGATGGAACCATTTGCATGCTTTATGTAGCAACCTATAATTCTCTATATTTTTTAATTTTATTTTTTGCAAATAAAGATTTATTTGATTGACTGGAGATTGAAGAAAATTGTTTCTAGACTGAACCATTTTAGATTTCAAGGTTAGACATGGCAGGATACAACCAAATGTCATGAACAGAGGATGATGCCTCCCATCAGATCAGGTTATTTAACTCTGAATTGACTAGCCTGGGTGGCAGAAGTTTTTCAGAGTATGTCCCAAATTGGTAAATCCAGCAATGAAAAACAGTGTTGGCAGTGAGCAGCCACAATTAACATCACCCCGAAGTATCCCATGGAGCACACAAAAGGGCATTAAAATAGAGTAGAATTAAGTGGAGTAAGCCAAATGATACTATTCCCCTCCCAAAGTAATGGAAATTAGTAGAAAGCATGGACAGACACGACTCTTTGTTATCAGAGGCAGAAGAAATGACATCATTTGGGATAGAACCAACAATACAACCCTTCCCCCATTTAAATCAACTGGCAGCCTTTTTAAAACAGGCAGGTTTACTTTACAGGAAGACTGCTGAACATGCTTAATGCAAGTCTGGTGGTCTAGTTTTCACAAAAGTGGGCATATTCTCCAAGCATTTAGTATCTGGGATCGTGTCCCCAAAGGAGGGGGAAAAAAGACTCCAAAATCCAAGTTTAGTCCTGCCTAGTTTCTTGGTCAAACTTTAAGCAGCTCATTGGTTATATTTATATATATATATATATATATATATATATATATATATATATATATATATATATATATATATATATATATATATATATATATATATATATATATATATATATATATATATATATATATATATATATATATATATATATATATATTCAGCACAAATACAACGTGTGTGTGTGTACGTGTGTTTGTTGTATTTGTGCTGATAAATAAATAAAGGGAGACTAGTATAGATCTATTTCAAGCTTTTTAACTCTCATCAGCTAGCCATACCCTTACTGGGATTTGAACCTGATCTATACTAGTCTCCCTTTATTTATTTATCAGCACACATACAACACAAACATAAAAAGGTAACATTAAAAATAAAAATATGGTTTTCTGCCTGGATGGTCTTCTGTAATGAGCCGAAGGACAGAAAGGGGGAGTAGTGAGCTCCCTCCCATATTTGGGCATACCAGAGGTTGTAACACAAATATATATTTGTGTGTGTGTGTGTGTGTATGTATATGTATATGTGTGTGTGTGTGTGTTACATATCATCTATCTTATATCCATATATCATCAAAAAATCATTATTACTACCCGTTGTATTACAGTCTACCTTTTGAACTTCTACTCCAGTAAGTTCTCTCCATTTCTTCCAACTTTAAATACCCTAGTAGCAATAGGTTCTACAAGTTTTCATATTTGGTTACTTTGCCTATTATGTGGTCTTCCCAGTTCTTGCTTGCAGGCAAGTGGCATTTCTTGCAGATATTCCACTGCACCATTGTTACTATGTTGTCATGCTATTGTTTGTAATCACGCTGTGCCATCTTATTGTACTGTAGCAGCTAACTAGATGATCGGATTCTTAATATTCTTTGCAAAGGAGACATTTGCTATCTGTTGCTATCTTCTCACTTCTGGATTTGTATGCTCTTAAGGCTCTGTTCTTAATACTTGGCATTGTGCAGCCAGAATTAGCTGCACTGTCTCTTTTCTCAGTGTTACTACTCTTAGCCATTGCCAGGTCTTTGTTGTTATCTGCTTTGCCAGCTAGTTTTTTTTTTTTTAATGTACTGACCACGTTATCGTTTGCCTTGCCATGTCTCTTTTCTTTGCTTCATTTAGTCTTTCTTGTGGGACAGTTTGGTCTCTCCAATACTCAGTGAGCAATAGTACCTTCGGTGTTATTACTATTATGGTTTGTCACATAGTCAATCAGATGTTTAAACTGGATTGCCTTTTAATCCACCTATCAGAGTTTCACAAGGTATGCCCAAATAGTCAAGAAGGGAGGCACAATAGTGTAATTGAAGCTTCACCCTTCTGTTGTCGATTGCAGCTACCATCTTGACATTTGTTTTATCTCACCCTGCAGATACCCTTGTACAAAGACAAGACTAATTAAGGAACTAGCAACAACTAAAAGATAAGACTAAGCCTTCTGACTGACTAAGGAGGGAGACTAAAAGCCAATTTTACAGTGCTTCTTGGTATACATAAGGAGGCAAAGAAAGGATAGAATTAATTGAGCTAGTTGGGACATCCACCTGCCCTACCGGAACTGGATTGCAATAATTGTGAGGTGGTAATTTAAGATTTTGGAGGTACAATCACTTATCCACTTTTCACTTGCCTTCTTCCCAATGGCTTAGAACTAAAGCTCCCAAATTTCTTACTCAGATCTGACACTTAAAATTGTAGCCTAACACATCAAAATGGGATCATGTTAAGCTACTCATGTTGTCGTTTCCAATCTTTGTCATCAATGAAAGAAAATGTATACTTTCTGATCACACTCATTAACTAAAGTGAATGAATAATTATGTGCATATGGAGTGATGAGGGAGTAACAGTTCCTTAAAAAAATGTTGGTCCAGCTGGTTCAGCTGGTAGCAGCTCGTAAGGGCCCCTTTCTAGGGTTATAGGAGAATACAGTCAATGGTTTTGAAGGTGGAAGAGGCTTTACATCCCAACGGCAGATAAATCAGCAGAACCATCTTCCAGGAGAAGAAAAACTCTGATTACAAACCTCCACTGCCTTGTGGCTATATCCACTACTGGAAAAGGCTTCAGGAGTCAACCTCGAGGCAAAATCCAGAGCCGGAGTCCCGGAAGCACTTCGTGACTGTGTGCAACCACGTTCTGATAATTCCTGCGATGCAGCTGGAACCAATCGTATCAGCTCTGCCATTCCATTGAACTATTTCAGCTATGTGGAGAGGGGGGAATCTGCTGCTTGGCTAACAGTCTATCCTCCATATTAACCTACCCAGGCCTCATGCTCTGGAGAGGACACTCCAGCTTTACCTCTTTCCAGAGCACGATACCATAGTCTTTTGAGACTGATGGATACCAATGCAATGCATGCATGCATGGAGTTTATTTCTTTACAAACCAACCAATGAATATACAGTAATTTGAAAATATGTTATTCCTCTGTTCTATAGAGATCCACCATATTAAAAGCAGCGGGAGACAGGAAAGGCAACCATACTAAAGCACACATTTTATGTTACTCAAACTTGATTTGAAATACATAACCGAAATCTAATCAGTAAAGTAAAAAGTATTCCAACAGTACTTGGAGGGCAAAGTGGCACAGCATTTATCCTTAAAGAGGGAACTAAACTAAATAAACTTTCAGGCAACTTCTAAGTCTCTGATTTTATGTTTATATATTTTGCCAGTTTTAGCAAAAAGCACAAAGTTATATTTTTATAAAATTATGTAACTTTTAAGCTGTACCACCATTCTATTTTGTGTTTTTTTGTTTAAATAAAGGTTCAGTTTCTTTATTTCTCTAATTTTAATCTGACTGCTGATTTTCTAGCTGCTGGGCCATGGCAGAAGAAAAGATTGATCAATGTTATCGTCATTTGCCACCACAGTCTTGTAATAAACAATAACATATGCAGAGAATAAGCTGCAGAAATTGTGTGGCGTGTTACAAATTTGATTCCCTAAGAATCGTTCTAGGGTTAATTTAAATACTATGCTCAAAAACTGTATAATCCAATGTATTTTATTTTTAATACTATGCTGTAGATGCATTCTGTTACCTGATAAAAGACTCCAGATAAAATATATTTTCATTTTGGTTTTACAGTCTCTCGCTAAATTAAAGCATCAAATGTAATTAATTAAAATCCAGCTCATAGTTTTCAAGGCCTGGTCTGGTAGAAGCAGGTGACAATGATTTATCCTAATCTACTGACTCAATATCTGATCCATCTCTGGAGAGCAAACAAGGGGTATTTGCTATGAAAAATATTTCAAAGGAGCAGCCTGACATCCTGTGTGCATGTACGGAGAGGAAGTTCCATTAACATAGGATGGGGCTATTCAGGGTGCAGGGGTAGCCCAGATAGTTTTCATTGCAATTAGGGCCTCAGCAGCAACATTCTGTCTGGAAATGCTTGCAGGCAAAAGACCTCGCCTGTGTGTCTGCACACCCACCATTCTTCTCCAAACAAATGTGAACTACACACAAAAGGACACAGATACAAAATGCCTGTTTGCTTTCTTATGACATGTGTACTCAGAAACCTGCTGTTCCATCCCCCCCCCCATCTTCTTCGGTATTCTGTTTTAAACAGTAAAAGGGCAATGTATGTCTGAACTGAGCAAAAGCTTCTCTGAATTTGGTGGGTCTTATTTCTGAATTATATTTATAGAAGTGCAGTGGAAAATATAGTTTTACGTTTATTTATTTATTTACTTACTTACTTATCGTTACTTACTTACTTACTCACTCACTTACTTACTCACTTACTTACTTACTCATCCACTCTCTGGAGTTTCACCATTTCACCCTCCTCTAAGATATAGTATTTGTGAGAAACAGAATGCAATATAGTTCTGATGCTCATTTCAACATTCTGATGAAACTGCAATATTCTGCAGATAATTCCAATGCTTATAATTCAGCCCCTGCCATCTTCACAAGATTACACAGCAGATGGTGGGGCAAGACATGTATAAGACAATGAAGAAACTGGCATTGAGAATAGAGCATGCTATATGGACCAATATTCCGAATTTGCATAAAATAATTTTATTCCTTTTTAAAAAAAAATATGAGTCATTTTCTGTTCTAGACATCATGAATAGGGTGCTGAAAAATTACAAGTGCCCCTTGGTAGAGCACATGCCTGCTGCAACAAGGCATTGTGAAAGAGCCTTAGTTATCACAACTAGGTAAACTAGTTAACTACTTTTTGTATAATGCCCAGAGACACTGCTGTAAGGTGGGAAGCCACATAAACTGTGTTTAAAATGGATAAATTGGCTACTTCTTCTCTTTATTTTTACCTCCCAAAATGTAGGATAACCTTTTACCACATCAAAAAAGGAAGAGGAGCTGTTATGGAACCAAAACTCAGATGCCATCAATTTTTGCAGAGGCATTAGAGCAACTCTTTTAATATGTATTTTATTTATTAGGTTTCCATTCTGGTTTTTACTCAGCAGTTCAGGCAGCTCCTTTTTTTCTCCACAGCAATATCCCTGTGAGGTTTGTTTGTTTGTTTTTGTTTTTATTGGATTTATATGCCGCCCTTCTCCCAAAGGACTCAGGGCGGCGTACAACATTAAAAAGCACACATCCCGAAAAGTTAAATTAAATATATATATTAAAAAAAAACAAATCGAATTTATAGAACAATACGTTTAAAAAATGAGTTAAAATTAATAGGCCAGGCCGGCTTGCTGGAAAAGCCAACTTTTTAGGGCGCGTCGGAAGGACCGGAGGTCAGGGATTATGTGAAGCTCTGGGGACAGCTCATTCCAGAGGGAAGGCACTCCCACAGAGAAGGCTCTCCCCCTGGGGGTCACCAGCCGACACTGTCTGGCCGACGGCACGCAGTTTACTCTGTGGGTAAACTGGCCTTAAGGAGATTGACTCAAAATCACTCACAGGGTTCCCATGGTTGAGGGAAAATTAGAATCTGAGTCTTCCTGATCCCAATTTACACAATGCACCACAGTTGTGCTCACAAAGTACAAGAATAAGTCACAAAATCTGTGACTGGATAAGCAGAGAGCTGAAAGGAAAATAGTTGAAAACCGAAGGCATTTCTAGTCTCCATTTCTGGTTATCCTATGAAACGTTAGTTGTAATGGGGAGTGTTAGAGAAGTCCTTCTCTGTTAGATCAACATCATTTCATGTCTTGTTTTCTGACATCCATCTCAGAACATCCTCCATGCAACTGTAAGTCACAACACTGAGTTAGTCTGGTATTTGGACTATGGCTGTTAGAACATCAGTTTTGGTATGCCTTAAAGGCCAATTGTGGAGCTAAAATGGTATAACCCCTTGACGGTGCATTAAGGATGTTAGATGAATAGTGTGACAAATATTGATTCTGATTACTTGAAAGACAGATAATGAAATACACCTCCTAGAAGTTTCCCATAGCTGAGCATGATGAATCAGATTTGGCAACTTTTGCTTAATAGTCATTGGTGAAGATGAGGAAACATCCAAATGGAGAGACCACCAGTCCAGTCCCACCTCTTTTGGCTTCTATTCTACCACCAAAGGATTCAGCCCTGCAAATGCCATGCAACAAGCTGACTGGGAAACAAGCTGGGAATTGAAGTCCACATACCTGAAGGTTGCCAAGTCTGAAAAATACTTACGTAGAAGGATTGTGGTCCTAAACAAAATGAAGTATGTGTTTTACAGTTTGTTTGTTTACTTCTGTACTGGTCTATGACCAAAATAAACTAAATGGAAAAATGGAAGTAAACGCTTCAAACAAGAGGCCTTATTCAATTAAAACAATTGTTGCCTTGTGGAAAAAGTCTAAAATCCAAAAACATTTCACTAAACAATGACACCTGTTTGGTAGAATGTGTTCAGAAAAAGGGGAGAGCAGGGAGAGAAAGAAACACTGAAAACATGGTCTGAAATTGAAAACATTGGGTAATAATCCTCAGAAATTGTAAGGATCCTTGTTTTCTTTTCAACTGTTCCTCACAATCATATATTAACTTACTTTTTAATACATCCTACGGATTGGTGCCGAAACTTCTGATCTATACATCTTATTATTACAAGTTTAGAGGCATCTCCTCAACCTGGTCATATCAACTCCAACGCTCATACCTCTCTGTCACTTTCCAAAGCTGGATTTTTCAGCTAATAGATTCTCAAGATATAATTTCTGCCACCCTTAATTAAAATATATATATATATGCTTTGGGTTTTTTTTCAAGAGGAACTGGTTAAATTAAAAAAAATCAAACCTGTGTGTTTGAACCCCAAGAACACATGCAAAGGAAATATTAGACATGAAACAACCAATTTTGAAATATTGTGCAGCTGTACTCATTGCCTCAAAATATGTTATAATATGAGTCTCCTCTGCCTTTTCCCTCTCACCAAGGTATAAAGATGTAATGTCAAGGTGGCAATTAGGAAAGAGTAACTGGTACTATGTGCCAGTTTACATGCTCTTCAGGCCTCTCTTATAATTTAAAGAGAAGGCACTTTAAATTAAACAGTTTTGTTAGAAAATTCAGTGCTGGCATTTCCCTTTCCTTTCTGAAGCTGCTCTTCCAAGAGGCAGAGAAATGGCACATTCTTTCTAAAAGGAAAAAAAAACAAACAAATAAGGTTAGCTACCCTTTTGCCACTCACAATTCAACATTCACACTAAATTAATTTTTCCAAAAGTAATTCAAATAAAAGCTTTGCTGCCACTACCCTTTCCAGAACCAGAAGATTGAATAAGGCATCTGAATAAAATTGTGTATTACAGCCTTCTTTAATATTTAAGCATGACATTCATTGATTTGTTTCTTGTTTTCTGCAAACCTTGACAACATGATAAAATAAATCATAAGAAGAAAATATAGTGGTAACATCTTTTATGGACTTCACATAGTCATCAATCTCAAGCTGTGAGTGAATTATCAGTGCAGCAAAAGATCTATGTTTTAAGAGCTCCAATAGCATACTAGCTAGAGGTTTTTCACAAGGAAACTCTAGGCGAATGACTGATAAGCATCATTATTGTTTTCTGAGAGTCTAATTTATAGTGTGTTGTGGAGGTGTTGGCATATATGTTTCAGAAGGAAAGGTTTGATCAATTCTAAGTAGACATCTACTAACATATAAAAAATATAACAAGGGCTCCTGCTGAGCCGTATTAAAGTACCTATCACACCATGTCAGTGTGACGGCCCCCATGTTGTGTTTCTGATTATATTTAATATAGAATTAACCTGCTGTAATGTAGCATATTGTGCATGCAGTATGGATCAAAAACATTTATTTAGCCCCCCAAAAAGCCGAAATCCTACATTTATATTTTAAGCAAGGTTTATTTATTTTCCATTTCTAAAACTACATGTTACAAGGGGTGGGGGGGGGAGGCTAGATCTTTGGGAACAAAAAGAAGGAGATCATAAAATGTACTGCTTTGTTTGTTACTATACATTTGCGAACCAGTAGGATACAGAAAATGCAAGTAATCATAAACCACTCTGTTGCTTGTAAAAGACCTAATGTGGCTTAGACAAAGCCGGAAATGGCAAAGAACAATATTTTGGATTCTGGAAAAAGAGATCAAAGATAGAAGGATTATAAAACCTAATTGTATAACTGAGCAGTTTTATTAACAAATATATTTTTAGAAGTTGTCATTCCATTATAAAGATATGTAATGTTAATATTGTGGCTCAAGAATGTGCACTTCCAAGCAACATTCTTAAACGGGAACTTCAGAGGTCTGCCTTAATCTTTTTCTCTTCTTAAAAAACTTCAGTTCATCACTGTGATTGTGCTTACATACCACGTTTTAGGAAATGAGGAAGAAAACACTCAGGTATTTACAAAATGCAATGTAAAAATAATATCCTTGGAATGTCTGGAAGTTATTAGAAGAGCAGATGCAAGAAATAATTGCAGAATGTAACTAGGATTAAACCAAATAAAATGATAGAATGTAAGTTAGTCAAAACTAACCGATCATATTTATTTCAGACAAAGAGTGACAGTCTTCCTCTGTTTTTTCCCAGCTGACTTATATATAGTAGATACATAATATGTGCATAAACATCTTTAAACAAGTGAAGGAATACTTCTAGCATCCATGACAACTAATACATATGTGATGTGTTAAAGAGGGATATACATATTATACGTACATCTGATATTTATATTAATCAGTGCTGCAGAAAAATATGACTAAAATCAAGATCTCCTATAATTCTAATCTTTGAAACGATCCTGATTCAAAAAGGGTTGTATTTAAAGAAACCCCTGTATTTTTAAAACTTAAGATAGGCTAAAGCAAAGAATATTTTGCTCTCTGCAAAGGACCATTCCTGAAAGCATCTCTTTCAACAGTCTTGGAAATGCTTTATATCTGGTGAGTGGGCTAATGAAAGCTTTAGGTTTAGAAAACCCTAGCACAGGGATTGCAAGAGTAAATATTAAGATGTTTTCTGACAAGCTGAATATATGTATGGTTTCCCACAAAATCCCACAGTGCTTTGCACTCCATAAATATCACTCCTCTTCCCTCACAACTTTTACTATATGAAATATGTTACCCTGGTCCACTAAAACATAGCCATATTTTCACTGGACTTGAATTTCAGGCACACATATATTTACATAGATTTGAGCACAATTCATCATGCTCATAATTAATCCAAGTCAATTGAAGGAACTGGGGGTATTTCCTTTGCTTGCAGGATGTTGCATTCATATTTTAGTGGAATTCATCAACAGAATCTTTTTCAGGTTCAAAGATCCAATTTCACTGGATCTGATGCATTAATATATTACAATAAAATAATAATATTTTGTTCTCACCTTTCTATTGAAACCAGGTATTCTTATTTGAGCTAAGCAAATAGAGTAGATTTCTCAGCAGATATACAGTAGAAGTCTGGCTTCCATCAGAAGTAACATACATTAGCTCACCAAAGCAATTCTGTTATTTATCAAGTTCTTAGCAACATTTCAGAAAGTTCAGTTCTTCATAAGCATG
Source organism: Natrix helvetica (assembly GCF_964273705.1). Taxonomy (NCBI): domain Eukaryota; kingdom Metazoa; phylum Chordata; class Lepidosauria; order Squamata; family Natricidae; genus Natrix; species Natrix helvetica. The sequence goes on from NC_138551.1 coordinate 69,606,825, forward strand.
TGGACTTTCTTATGCTTATGCTCCCCAGTGCTGAGTTGATGCTTAGCCCACATAAAACAGCATGCAATTTGGTGCCCCCTTTGCTGATCTCTAGCCCACTTCCACTGCCTTTGTTTCAAGTCACTGCAGTCACTCAAAATCCTTCCAAGTTAATGGATGACAAAGCTTAACAAATGTTATGTACCTTGAGGCTGCCCTTGGCTAGAGTTGGAACAAAGGGGCAAATGCTACTTTAACATCAATACAGCGAAGGACAGTTGAACCTGTCTCAATCATGGACTGGGTATGAGAGAAGGGAACCTGATAGCGACACAGGAGGAAGAATATGTTGCCAGAGCATGTTTGAGCCTTAGTAAAGTGCAAATGGGAAAAGTCCTTAGAGAGCTAAGGGACTTGGGGCTTTTTCTTTTTTTTCTTTTTCTCTTTTTTGGGAGAAGGGATCAACCTATGGTCAGAGATGTTGTTTGATCTGCTCCAGCTCTCATTTCTTTTTTTTTTAAATTTCATTCAACAATATCAGGTAATTACACACATGGCAAAAACTGATTTGATCCATTTATATTCTGTGTGTCCCTTCAGGTCAGTGTTGATCCTGGTGACCACTCAGAGACATATCTCTGAAGTTTTCTTGGCAAGATTTTTGGATCCAAAACATGTCTCAGAGTGCAGAAAATATCACCCCAGACAGTCTATGTCACTTTTCCACTAGTGACTTAAAGCGTCATCTAGAGTCATCCAAACTGCAATGCCAAATAGCAGCAATAATCCAGGCTTCTTATCACTGCAGTGACAACCAGCTGATGCTCTGAAGATGCTATAATTCATTAGAGGGACCTCCGGTTTATGATGGAACCGTGAGTGCATGTCTCTCACCTCTCCCCATAATAAAAGTGTTTTCAAATTTCTGCAGTATCTGACAGTGCGGGTAAAGACTTTGTTAATTAGATAAATAAAACTTTTCATCACACAATATTTTGCTTTCAATTGAGGTGTTGGAAGGCAGCTACCTCCAAACATTTGACAGCTGGCTTAATTCTCCCTGTGGCGTTATCTGGTGACCCAAGCAAGATGGCAGAGGAAGTTACTTTAAAAAAGATTCTGTCTCAAGTCTTGAAGTTTGTTCAACAGGATCTGCCAGATCTTAAATTGGATTTAAAATTGCTGGAAGAAAAAAAATGGCTTTCCCAGAAGATGCCCACAGGACTATAAATCAAGCCAGTCATAACGTTTTGGATAAATGTTGGATGGATGGATGGATGGATGGATGGATGGATGGATGGATGGATGGATGGATGGGTGGATGGATGTTTTTAATTGAGTATGCATCTGGATAATAAGCACTTGAGGTCACAATATAACAAGTGTCTTTGGAATGGATAGTGGTTGGATGGGTAGATCTCAATCTTCTGTGATTTTCTGAGGACCAGTCTATTTTGATGATAGTATAGTGGACATCGGTAATCCCCAGATGAAACATGGTGGACAAAGATGACATGTGTGATGACATGCAAATGCAACAACTTATGAAATTGAGTTAGTCATTGTGACACAAACACATCGTGATTCCATTTGCATGACATAATCATTCTCAAATCATTTGGATGTCATCACAGTACCTGTTCAGTCTTATAAATTCAGCAGGTTCTTCACAAGGTCTAGAGTATGCAAGTTAACAACTGATTGTGCCATGAAGCTTGATGTATTCTACTGATTCTACATTCTTTGTTTAGGGAAAGCAGAGTCATTCATTCATCCAAACAGATATGATGGTACAAAGAATTATACTTCCTTTGTTATTGTTTTTAAAGCCTTGAAGTACTATTTGCCCCAGATTCTGTTTTGAACTATCCTGATGTCAGCTGAGGGTTATCACTCATTATGATTTAGTACCAGAATTGTGTCGGGAATTCTGGAACAGGCAAGGTCACTGGAAATAATGCCTGTTTGTGTGAACAAAAGACACTGCTTTGCCTAAACAAAGAGATTTATTTCCTATATTTTATCTATCATTTTGTTTTTAAAAAATCTGTATGACCACCCAACTCACAGACAGTAACTCTAAGCAATGTAAAGCAATTAAAGCCACAATTTAAAATCTCCCAAATCCCCACAAGGTGTTGGGTTCCATTGTCTAAATCATCCATGTTAACACTGTGATTCTATCAAACATCCCCAAAAGTATTGCATTTGGTGAGCAATGCAACATTTTCCATCAAGTATTTACATGATTATCAAATAGCAATAGCACTTAGACTTATATACCACTTTACAGTGCTTTACAGCCCTCTCTAAGCAATTTACAGAGTCAGCATATTGCCCCCAACAGTCTGGGTCCTTTTACTTTTTACCCACGGGAGGATGAGGATGACACAACCTTTAGCCTGGTGAGATTTGAACTGCTAAATTGCAGGCAACTGACAGGCAGCAGAAGTAGCCTGCAGTACAGCACTCTAACCACTGCGCCATCATGGTTAGAGCACAAATGATATCTCCACTTGCAAAACATCCATTTATGAGAAGATTAGTAGAGGTGAGAATCCTTTTTTTTTGGCCTCTTGTCTAAGAATCCTAGATATTCTTAACCTTACAGCAAACTTTTCTCTTTGTATCTGGATAAGGGAGTCCAATTTAAAACAAAGCTACATTAAAAAAAAACTGAAATGCATTTAGAGCACATCCTGCGCCCAGAGACATTCTTGTAAATGAACGTGATGTTAGAAGATGGCCCCCAGGTTTTCAGCAAGCTAGCTTTGAATTTTTATAAAAATTAAAATATATTTCATAAAGATAGAGAGGGCAGGAAGCCATGCTAATAGCAGAGGAAATTCAATGGTCTCACTAATACCTAGCGGCTCTATGGTGTCAGGTTCTTTCCTAAGATATCTCTAATAATTTGAGTAAAACCACTCCTGGTTTAAAACGCAAGAAGCACAATATGTGATTATGATTTGTCATACTGTTATAAGGCAATCAGTGTTCTCATCTGGACAGGTTTTCCCTCACTATGTTTGTAATAAATAAATGCATACGTGCATCTTAAAATCATATCAGTAAGCATCAAAGTCTTTTTTATAACCAGTTTTAAAAATCACTTACTGCAATGTATCTATGACATTTCGGTAACTTAATTAACCAGGGACAAGCTTCCGATTCATTTTAGTCATGTATATATTAATCCTAAAAACTAATAGAAAACAGCTAGTAAATTGTCTCCTGCATACATTGGACACAGCAACAATTACTCTGGCAGGGAAGATATAATAAAAGGGGAAATTTTAATAGTATCCTTATTCCATTTATTCTCCTGGGCTTCTGTTTCAAGGTACTGTAGAAATTAACAATTATTTCTTTCCATTGTTTTTGATGATCTTTTTCTATTATGAGCCTATCTGTCTTAAAATAAAAAATATATATAATTTAAATTTTCATTTTTTTATTCAATTTGATGGTATCTTGAGATTTACTTTCTGGTTATAGGCAGGTCCTGGATACTAGAGGGGAGGGAAAGCTGCAACTTTGCGTTTTTTGTTGTTTGTTTTGTTGCTATTGAAAGCTAGTTAAACCTATGTCAATCATCAATGTAATTGCGATACCTTGACTTAAGTGGAAGGTTTTTTTTTTCCATACTAAAATAATTTGCTCTTCTGTGGTTTATTTTATTGACAAATATGTCTTTCCCATAGTTTATGAATGTCTGTCATATGATAGGTCCAAATACTTGTGATTGTTCCACCATCTAAAGCAATTAACTGGTTTCATACGTGAAATTGTCTAAGGATTTCCCCTGCCTGCTTGGGAAATCTAACAAAGGGAACTATTCTCCAATTTAGTGACATGCTCATATGTTGCAGGAAAAAATAGGGCATCAATAAAAGCCTTTGCTGGAAGAGTGGGATCTGATTATAAGGGCTGGGAGCAGGAGACCAAGGTCTCGATTAAAATACATGGTTCACCATCATTTGCAGAATGAATACATGTAATCATTTTGATGGGACAAGAAATAAGATGCAGGCAGGTGTCTTTGTATTTCCAAATTTCTCCATAAGGCAATCTGCTTGGACAATTTGAAATTCTGAATGTAATTTATCTTATATAGCAGACCTCTCTCTTTCTTTTCCCATAAGCCAGCATGACAAGTTTGCTATACTGATGCTGGTAGAGTAGCTTCTGGTCTAGTGTACTGTTGTCATTACTCAGTAAAAAAAATAGAGTTGGGTTTTCTTAAGAATACATTCTCATTTTTCCCCCCTGGAAGAAGTCTAATAAAGACCTTCTATACAGGTCTAATCAGAAGCAAGTAGCAAAGCAGGAAAGAGTGTATAAAATTGCATTTTACACTGAAATGCTGCTTATCTAGGAATCAGCTCCCTGGACTTAATGGGACTTATTTTTAAGTAAGCATGTTGGGATTTGGACTGCAACACTTTGTTGTTATCAACACTTAACTGTTATGGTCCATCAAGCAAGCCCTGACTCATGGTGACTACAGAAACAAATCTGCACCATATTCCTGGCAATACTTTTTTGAAGTTTTGAAATAGTAGAGAATATTTGTAGCTCCTGTTGCAGATTTTATCAGTGATTTCTTCTCTGAGCTTGCCTCTTTGAATTCATGAATACCAGCTAGCTGTTAAATGGCCTGGGCGGAAATTCCTGATCTCAAACCACATTGACAAGGAACAACACAGTTTCAACTGGGACAAAGCTGAAGTCATCAGTCATGCCAAAACCTATCATCCATGTGAATTCATTGAATCCTGGCACTCTACAAATGGATCTATCAACAAACACATTAACTTACAGCCAGCATATGAATCTATAAGAAACTGGACCATCCAAATAGCCAATCAGCGACTGAACTGAGCACCTCTTCACTGGCTGACTTTTGCACCATGAATCATGCAACCAACTGACCACTATTGGTCAACACCACACAGGACCTATATAAATGAAAAAAGAACCAAAGAAGACACTTCACCCAAAGTTCTGCTGAAGATACTACCTAGTGTGATAACAAAATGTCTGGGAGTAAAAAGGCAAGCTCAGAAACCAAACTACTTCCAAAATGTTTGAAGCATTAGTTAGTACTTTCTTCTTATGGCTGAGATAGAGATTGGCATAAAGTTCCCCAAGCATTTTTTCCCTGTGAATTGAAATACATGGAATTATATAAAGGGATGTAATGAGCTACAAATATGGAATATTTATATAGATATATAGAAGCACTTATGACGATGTTTGCATGTAATAAATATTTCTTCTCACTTATGTTGTTAAGTATAATAAAGCCTAACTACGGAGGAAGAGAGAAAGTAAAGTGGTAATGATATCTTCTCACGCTACAGTGCAGAAACTTTTATGGAGCTACTAAATCATAATCTGGGTACATTGTGTACAGAATAAATTAGAATACTGCTCTATCACAACACTTTCTACAACCACAAAGCAATGTGCATTTCGGTGGACTTCATCTGCATTTGCTCTGTCAAATAATAAGAAGATATGAAATAGTGGTATAAAGAAGTTCATTTACAAAACATTTGGAGGATAAATGTAAGTCTAGTTATTTTTTCCCAGCCATCTGCCAGGCTTATTAAATTATCAGTCTCTTTCCCCATTTCTGTTATTTTCCTTAAAATTACTGTTCATTAATATTGTTGCAGTTTTCCGCTGAATACGGTTGAACTCTGGCTTGATTTGTTTCCTATGTTTTTCTTTCTTCTTGCATCTTTAGGTCAAGAATAAACACAGAACTCTTTAAAACACTCATTTAATAGTTAATATTACATAGGCATTCTAAATGGTACCATGATGTGTGTGTCATTTTTTTTTCTTTTGACCAAAGAGGGTTCTGTATTAATATGATAAATGATAACATGGGAGTTAAAAGGATTTACGCAATACATTTTATGGGAAGTCCCTGTGGAAAAAAATAGTTTAATACATCATGGAATAGGTACAATTTACCTGAGACTGAAATATTCATCCCCATTAGCAAGGTAAATCGAACTAGTTCATTGCAAAGTATGAGTAGCTAAAAATTTATTCGTCACTGCTCTTTTGCTCCCAATGGCAAAATAAATGTTTTGAATCATTTGCTTTTAGATAGATGGAACTCACTGTGTCCTGTACTACAACAAACAATATGGCAAGATGGGATGCCTTCTTAGCTCTGATATAGTCCATGCAAGAAATACAACCAGTAGTAGAGTACTAAGTCTGCTTTATTGTAAAGTTACATCAACAGAATCTTGAAACTCTGAAAGTATTTTCCCCTCCTTTTACTTTCTGGTAAACTAATACTGGTTCCTTTAGAATCACTTCCCTCTCTCCTTCTCTTTTCTTCTGTGGGCTGAGATATCTTTTATACTGATGGTTGTGTATTCTGCGTCTCTTCTTCCTGTCTCCCAAGGTCATTCCCACATACCATTATAGCCTTATACTTTTTAATAAGTCCACCTCTCCTCCTTCAGGCAACAGACTGGAGAAACAGGAGTATAACAGGAAGGACCCTGTTGTAAGCACCGAGAGCAATTTTTTGATAGCAAAACCATTGAATAAATACCACTAAATTCATCTTATATTAAGAACAATGGGAAGGCCCTAAAGGCTTTCCTAAAATGGGCTTTGTGAAGGATTTGAATAATATATTTTATCTTTCCTAAGAAATTGAACTTGTCAGTGAGTTCCATACGTCTTGTGTCAGAAAAAACATTCTGGTGGCTATTATTGGAGAAACTGATAAGTATATGACAAAAGCTTGATATCATTAATACAGATCCTTCTGTTGGAGTGTGTGTGTGGGTGTGTGTGGGTGTGTATTTTATTCATTCCAGGTATTTTTAAATCCACTCTTACAACAGCTATATAAGTGTAATAAATAAATGAACAACAAGCAGCTCTTTGGAGAAAGGTTGCTAACATTCTCAGCATTTGTATATGCCCATCTTACATTCCAAAGAGGATTTCAACGATCGGAAGAACAAGTTAGTTAGTAGCAGTATATCTTAATTGGCAAATGATTTTGTTTATTCAGTACAGTCACAAAATCAAATTTTATTTTTCCCCAATAATCCTTTGCCTAGCCCAATCAGCCTTCCCCAATCATTAAAAAAAATCAATTCTGTTCCATGAGGTTTCTATGAATTTACAGTTGCATATTTACAGAATTTGCAGTTGTGAGTTGCAATAGTAGATGGGCAAGACGGAGAAGGCCTTTGAGAAACCCTGCAAATGTATTCAGTATTTATGAATTTATAGACAATACAATATAACCACCCAATGCCTTGCAAATAGAGTATGCAGGTGCATTTTCTTTGCATTGCGCACGGATCGACACCTAGCATCATTAACCACAAAATGTGTGATGTGATCACATCATATGTGATGTGGGTGAACAATATTCACCAGCTAAAAAGGGAGCGTGATTTTCAAATGCTCCTAATCTGTCCCAGTCTTCGGTAAATATTGCCTCAGAGAAGTAGTTTGAAGATTTTATTATTAGAGATGCCTAATAGAGAATGTGTGGGTTTATTTGGCTTTGAAACTGTGTAATATAAAATCAAAGAGCACAGGTCCAAATGATTGAAATAATCATTGACTGCTCCCTTCTTAAGGGCATTTAATTATTTATTTTGAAGAATCTGATACCCAAGTGAATTAATGCGAAAGCATTTCTCTGTTTGTGCCAAATCAGTGCTTCTCAGTAGGAAGTTAGTCCATCTTCGCAAGCAAGCTTTCTTTCTCAGTAGGCAGTCCATTTCTGTAGAGTGCCATTAAGTTAATTTCAAAAAGAACCAGTAAAGGTATATGGAGCAGGCAGTAATAGCATGGAAAATATCCAAAATTACTAGACCCCAGCAACAGAATTTGGATGCCATTTTCATGCACTAATAATTTGTAGTTTACATATTGAAGGTAACTATAAACTGTCTACTTGCTTAGTTAAGGCATGCACATAATTAAAAAATATGTCATTAGCTGTTTGCCATTCAGTGTCTGAGAACAGAGGTTTTTTCTTCCCCTTTGGAGGAAAAAACACACAGAATAAAACTATTTACGGATCATTATCAAAGACAATGCAGAGGGTCTGTGTCACTAAGACTGTGATTGAAAAACCAATTAAGAGGAGGCACTTGAATTTAAGCTGATTTAGTTCTGAATTCAATGGGATTAAATTGTCATTAGTCCAAGTATTTTCAGGCTTAACCAGGTTGTGGACCGGTCTGTTTACTTCATCGAGATCTGCATACATAAATAGATAAAGTTCACCAGTAGATTTTCAATCTGGAAACATCCCAGTTAATTGCCATATTCCTAAAACTTCACATTTCTCTAAACAGAAAGAAAGCCCTTCTAATTGAGACTAACACTCTCCTTAATGGGAAATTCCTAGGAGGTTCTATCATTTCATAGTTAATACATATCCACATCCCTGGGACCAGCAATAGAATATTGCACATTATTCTCCTGAGAGGATGGAGAATTCTAGGTAGACGTTTCCTACCAGCAGCGTGTTCCATGCTTCCTCCCTAGACCATCCCTTTCTAGCTGACACTCAATGTTTTACAACATTTCAGTCCCCACTAGGCTGCTTCTTTAAAAAAATAGACAGGATTTCTCTTAGTTTTTAGTTAAAAGGTCTGGGTTTTTTTGTTTTGCTTTTGTATTTATGCAACCCACAGGGTCCCTTGAACCCTGCTGAGAGGGTTTTTTTTCCCCAGTGATCATGTTTGGATTTCAATAGTTTTATTGCTGTTACATTGAAAGTACCAGTCGGGGGAATTCAAATTTTTTTACTACCAGTTCTATGGACGTGGCTTGGTGGGTGTGGCTTGGTGGGCATGACAGGGGAAGGATACTGTAAAATCTCTATTCCCTCCCCATTCCAGGGAAGGTTACTGCAAAATCCCCATTCCCTCCAGATCAGCTGGGACTCGGGAGGCAGAGAATAGATGGGGGCGGGGCCAGTCAGAGGTGGAATTTACCGGTCGTCCAAACTATTCAAAATTTCTGCTACCGGTTTTCCAGAACTGGTCAGAATCTGCTGAATACCACCTCTGGAATGTACTAATAAAGGAACTGGTAGCTCCAATCACAGCTCTGGATACATTGCATGGCATCATACTCATCATATCATTGTCTGTAATGGACAATTATCTTTCCAGACTTTGTGGCATTCATATCTCACTCTTTGCAGCCTTCCAGAGTTTCCTTATTGCACCACTTCCCGATTTTTCTGAGAAGCCTCAATAGCCTCTAATTTTCTATCCTTGCCAACATCAGCCTTCCTGGTGCTTCCCAAATGTGGCAGCAGGTTTAGAGACTGTTCAATGTCTTTTACTAAAGGAATGCCAGATACTAACACTCCAGTCCTGACTTCTAGGTTCTATGACAAGAAGGTCTGCAAAAGAACATAATCAACTTTGAATTAAATAGGATAACTATGATTATGGAAACCTTGATTGTACAAAATTCTAGAACACATGAAACACTGCAATATGTCCAATGGTTTGTTCCCCTGTCCCATTGTATGGATAGATTGCCAGTTTATTTCCATAGAAGGCATTTTCAACACATATATACAATTATAATGCAACCTTTAACCAGAATGCATTGTAAAGAGAAAATAGATAGGATCTGTAACAACAAAGATTCAAATGGGACAAAAAAATCTGATTCTCAGTTGCTGTGCCACAGATAGCAAGAAGAAAATATGTCCACTTCATGTGTCCTTAATAGTAAGTTTTTAAGTTCCAAAAATACACAGAAATCTACTATATTCTGGGAGACATTGGATTTGATAAAGTCTAACCTATTCATAGAGGGACGTGGTGGCTCAGTGGCTAAGACGCTGAGCTTTTGATTAGAAAGGTCAGCAGTGCGGTGGTTTGAATCCCTAGTACTGGGTAACAGAGTGAGCTCTCATTACTTGCCCCAGCTTCTGCCAACCTAGCAGTTCAAAAGCACATAAAAATGCAAGTAGAAAATAGGAACCTCTTTTGGTGAGAAGGTAACAGCGTTCTATGCAGTGGTGGGATTCAAATAATTTAACAACTAGTTCTATGCTCTAATGACCAGCTGGGTAGGCATGGCTCAGTGGTCATGTGACTGGGTGGCAATTCAACATCACTCATGTCGATGGACACTTCGCCTTAGCTGTTACAATGTAATAAGGGTTAACCGGAGAGGCAGTTTAAGTAAGCAGGGCAATAAAGATTAGGCTAAAAACAACACCAAAATGTTTCCTTCCTACCTTCCTTATAGGATTAGCCCTGTAAAGTGGAAAAAAAACAAAAGGAGATTTCTTCCAACAACCGGATCTCTGAACTGCTTAGAAAGTTAACAATCTGTTCTCCTGAACAGGTGCGAACTGGCTGAATCCCACCACTGGTTCCATGCACCTTTGCCATTTAGTCATCTAGCCACATGACCACGGAGATGTCTTCGGACAGCAATGGCTCTTTGGCTTTGAAATGGAGATGAGCACTGCCCCCTAGAGTCAAGAATGACTAGCACATATGTGCGATGGGAACCTTGACCTTTACCCAAACTAATCATACATTGTACTATTTGCTAACTAAGATGACTGGTTACAACATTGAATATTTTATTTGAACCTAAGAATAAACAGAAATGTTTGACAGTTACTTAAAGTTTCTGTGAAACTTCTTCCATGGAATTTCCTGCTGTTTCATAGGATTCCAGAAGGAATTATATATTTTCATAGCTTTTGCATCCTCAGCACTACTATTTAGTCTGTTTAGCATATACAAACAATTTATTCTGAAGTTGGAAAGCTTTTTTAAAAAGCCATCACTATTTCACTGAGAAACACCCCCTTTGGCATGGTGCTAAGGATATTATTTAACAGAAAAAGAAAAAAAATATAAAACCTTGAACTAGATGAAAAACATCTTCAATATTTCCAGTTGAGTTTCCTATTTCTAGGATTTGCATGTCATATGTTGCTTCTTTAAAAATATGAAATAGACCACATCTCTACATCTATAAGGAGAAAGTTACCAGCAGTTGGTTTCAGGGATTATTAAAATGTAGAAAATTAATACAATTAAAAAAATAATAATTTATTATTGCGGTTTTACTGCCTGGAAAAGGAAGACTGTTTTGGAGTAGCCTGTTCCAGATGTCAAGATGATCTGGTGACATGCAATAATATACAGCTGGAATAAACAAATGGAGCCGTACAATCTCAGGCAAAAAATATTTTAGATCTCCTCTATAATATGGACACAGTCCTACAGTAGATGTTGTTTCAATGGAACATTAGCTAAATAAGAATCTGATTGTTTCATTCATCTAAAACTATTCCTGGAAGTCACACAGAATTTGGGTTATGAGTTATATTGGGAAAATCTGAAGAGAAAAGGACTGGATACTAATAATAAAAACAAACATTAATAGTAGCTTGATATTCTTAGTAATCCATTTGTGATTGATTATAAAGATCATAGGGAAACCTACAAGTCCTCAGACATCTATGGAGATTCTCAGTCATCCAGGTCATGGTTGTCCCAAAGGTGTTTTTTTTTTAAATTCAATTCAACTGGACTTTCTTGCTTTTTTTGAAGACATTTCACTTTTCATCTCAGAAGCATCTTCACTTCTGACTGAATGCTGGAGAATGGAAGGATTCATATTCCATGCAGTCATCTGGTTGTTAGCACTTTGAAGGTGGATCATTAGCTCTCTGAGAGTTGTTGAGGCCTCTTGGGGTTTATCTGTGCTCTCAGGGTCATCTGAATCACAATTCAAATGGGTGTGGAACTTTCTTGGAAACTCTGAAAGGATTGTGTAGTAAATAGGAGATATATGGTGTTAGATTACTTTTCCTCTGTTGAGAGAAGGCCAGTGGTGGGTTGTAGGTGGTACGCCCCGGTAAGGGCGTACCGGAGCCTGCCCAGAGCACCAGATACCATTCCGGTATGGTGCTCTGGAGGGCCCACCTGCCCGCTAGAGCTCCTTACCAGTCTTTTAAGTCTTAGGCGCTTCTGCGCACGCACATGGCATCTACAGCACATATGTGACGCTCCGCTGAGCAGCTGGAGGCGCTAAGATGCATGCGTGTGCTGCGCATGTCCATGTGGATGTTGCCAGGCCCATTCCAACTGTACCGGTTGGAACAGGATCTGGAACCCACCACTGGAGAAGGCTGTTCAATTTTAACATACATGGACTCTTTTGCCCCTCTTTCAAACCACTGGTCCTTTCTGTCCAGAATGTGGACATTTTGCTGTCTTCAAAAGACTGATCTTTGTCTTTCAAATGCAGATGGACTGCTGCATCTTGTCATGACAGGTTTGTTCTCCTATGTTGTGTCATGCATTTGTGACGTGGCTGTTTTGTTTCTCCAATGTACAAATCTGCACATGTCTCACTGCTTTGAGACAAATCCATCAGGACAAGAGCTCAAATGTTGCGTCAAAAGTCTGGCAGGTCAGGCAGAAAAGGGAAAGGATTCTTTTGTGAACTAAGCATGAGAAAGCATCTATTCTCCAACAGTCAAATTGATTTCTATACTAGGAAACTAAGATGAATCCTATGCTAGATCATTCAGTAGTCAAATGGCAAATATGCCCAACAATCATTTTAGTAAACTGTTTACTGGGAAGAAAAATTCATGGATTGTACCTTTTAATTAGTTTAAATATCAAGTTATTTAATGGAATGGGATGCAGCAGATTTGATGATATTTTGCTGAAGCTTTATGTCTTTTTGTGGTTTCTCAGGCTGACAAATATAAGCTATAGATAACAGCTTCAAAATAATCCTGGAAGAGAAAGCATTTTTATTGTGCAATTTGTGCACATTTGGAGAAAGGACACAAGACATCACTATTTACATGTCAGATTTCCTTTTGCTATCATCATCTGCCATCAATCAATCAGAACAGAGCTGGAAGGACCCAGAGGTCTTCTGGTCCAACTCCCTGCTCAAGCAGGAGAACCTATACCATTTCAGACAAGTAATTGTCCAATCTTTTCTTAAAAACCTCCAGTGATGAAGCCAGTGGTGGGTTCCTACCGGTTCGCACCGGATCGTGCGAACCGGTTGAAGACCGAACCCGGAAGTAACCGGACCCGGAAGTAACCGGGAACCGGCACCGGTCCTGTCACTTTATCCCCCTTGCCATCCCAACGGAGCTCGCTCGCTCCCCCGCCCGTCCGCACTAAGCTAGCTAGCCCAGCTAGCCGCTCATTGATTGGCTGGAGTTCAGCCAATCAGTGAGCGGGCTGGAGGCGACCCGTTTAAAAGCGGGTTGTCCTCCATTTCAAAACTCCCTTCTCTTCGCTGGGAGCTTGCTGCTTCCTTCAGGTAAGCAACTAAGCGCGAGGGGGGGCGGGAGGCTAGCTTCGGCGAGGAAAGGCCTCTAGGCCTTCCCTCGCTGAAGTGGCGGGCTGGCGTGGGCCGTGCGGGCGGTGGGCAGCTAGCTTCACCCAGGAAAGGCCTCTGGGCCTTTCCGGGACGAAGCGCCGGGGTCGCGTGGAACGCGCGGCCGCCGGGAAGCTAGCTTCGCCCGGGAAAGGCCGCTGGGCCTTTCCGGGACGAAGCGCCGGCGTCGCGTGGAACGCGCGCCCGCCGGGAAGCTAGCTTCACCCGGGAAAGGCCGCTGGGCCTTTCCAGGACGAAGCGCCGGCGTCGTGTGGAACACGCGCCCGCCGGGAAGCTAGCTTTGCCGAGGAAAGGCTCCTGGGCCTTTCCTCGATGAAGCACCGGGCTGGCGTGGGCGGCAAGCCTCTGCGAAGCTAGGCCAAAAGCCCCCCACCCTCCCCTCTCCAGCCTCGCCTGGCTGGCTAAGCCCTAAGCAGTCTTAAACAGTCTTACCTGTCCTCCTGCCTCTCTGCCTGTCTGCTGCCTGTTGCAGCATCGGAGAGCTGCTGATTCTGCCTGCTGGTAAGTAACCTGGTTTTTTTTCTTTTATTTTTTTAATGTATTTTAAAATAATATTTTATTTATTGTGCATAGAATTTTTTTAAATAATTTTACTTAAAAGTATTGAGTATAGAATATTTTTAAATGGTTTACTTCAATTTATTGTGTATGGATTCTTTTTTTAAATTGTCTCAGACTATTTTAAAAAAGATTCTATCCAAAATAAATTAAAATAAACCATTTTAAAATATTCTATACTCAATACTTTAAAATGTATTGTGTATAGAATTGTTTTAAATTGTTTTATTGTAATTTATTGTGTATTGAATGTTTTTAATGCTTTCATTTTAAATTATTGTGTGTGGAATAGTTTGAAATGGTTACAGTATAAATTATTGCTGGTGGAATAATGGTTACAGTTGGTACAATACCTTAAAATAGTTATAGTATCAATTATTGCTGGTGGAATACTTAACAATGGTTTTTAAGGATTTTTTTTTTATTTATAGAATATCTTTTTTAAATTATTGTTTGGGAATTTTTATGTTTTAATTGTTTATAAAATATATTTACTACAAGAAATGTTATTCCTTTTTGCAAATGTTTTCTTTGTGGTGCAATATGTTGCTTAAAAGTGTTCAGACCAGGTTTATATATCTCAAAGTGGGTGCTTTTCTATGGGCAGGCCAGGTTTGCCACATTTAATGTGTTTCACCCTGGTTGTTTAGGTAATTCTGAGGTGGTTGCTGGTTCTGTGAGCTTCCTGGCACTGTCCTTTATAATTTCCCACAATGCCTTGATGGTTTTTATTCCAGTGGCTTTGTCTTTCCTGTCCTTAGGGTTAGGGGGGAAAAAACACTGGTTTCATTTGCAGTCTTTGGGGGGGGGACAAATAATAATAATAATAATAATAATAATAATAATAATAATAATAATAATAATAATAATAATAATAATAATAATTTGAATTTATTAGCCGCTCCCTTTCCAGGCAGGACTCGGGGCAGCGTACAATGGAGCATATAGAACATAAAACATGTGTACAAACACATAAACATACATATATACAAAGACACACATGCACGGAGGAGGTAACAAATTACAACATTTAGACAGTTAAAAATCACCATTAAAATACCCCAATTGTAAGAAACCCAATGTATAATTAAAATTTAAAATTTAAAAAGACAGTCAGGAGGAGTGAGAAAAATTACGGTTGAGCCAGGCCAGATAATTGAAAGAGGTGGGTCTTCAGCTGTACACGGAAGGAGCGGAGATCGGAAGTAATCCTGATGTCACGGGGGAGGTCATTCCACAGGGCTGGGCCCATCACAGAGAAGGCTCTGCTCCTGGGTGTCGCCCCCCGACACTGTTTGGCGGACAGCACCCGGAGAAGTCCCTCTCTGTGTGAGCGAATTGGTCGTAGGGATGTGTGGGGCAGGATGCGATCCTGCATGTAACTAGGCCCTGTGCCATGAAGCGCTTTAAAGATCATAATCAAAACCTTGAAACGCACTCGGTAGACCACAGGAAGCCAGTGCAGCTCGCGCATGAGAGGTGTTACAGGGGAGTATCTAGTCCTCCCCATAATCACCCGCGCGGCCGCGTTCTGGACCAACTGTAGTCTCCGAGTGCATCTCAAGGGAAGCCCCATGTAGAAGGAGAAAGAGGGAGGAGGTGGGGGAAAGTGGGATCCTTGCTGCTTTCTGAGCTTGGTGGTTTTTTTTACAGACATTTCACTACCAAACTAGGTAACATCATCAGTGCTAGATGGGGTTGTGGGGAAAGGAGGAGGAGGAGAAGTCGAAGGACAAAAAGGAAAAAGATAAGGAGGGAGAGGACTGTGGGGTCCTTTGGTGTTCTCTGAACCTGGTGGTTTTTAATTATTTTTAGGGAATTTTTATTTATTTATTGTTTATAGAATGTTTATTACAAGAAATGTTATTCCTTTTTGCAAATGTTTTATTTGTGATGCAATATGTTGCTTTTAAGTGTACAGGTTGGTGTATGGTATGTGTCTCAAGGTGGCTTCTTTTCTATGGGCAAGCCAGGTTGGTGCAAGGCAGCTTTGCCAGATTTTGTGTGTTTCTGTGTGATACCTGGTTGTTTAGGTAATTGTGAGGTGGTTGCTGGTTCTGTGAGCTTCCTGGCACTGTCCTTTATAATTTCCCACAATGCCTTGATGGTTTTTATTCCTGGGGCTTTGTCTTTCCTGTTCTTAGGGTTAGGGAAAAAAACTGGTTTCATCTGCAGTCTTTTGGGGGGGAATTGTTTTTTTTTTTGTGTGTGTGTGTGTGTTTTCCTGGCACTGTCATAGTTTGTGTTTGTGGGTATGTAATGTCCTGCAGTTATCTACACATTAATAATGATCAAGTACTAATAATATTTCCTTATACATTTTAATGACCTTTCCTTTCATAATTGGTGTTTTCTTTCATACTTTTAGATTTCTAATTGCTGTTTCTGTTAGTTAGCAATTGATAAAACAAATTCCACGTGAAAAAGTATTCAAAGCCTTCTTGGTTTTAATTGTCAATTTATTCATTCTTGCACATTCTAATATTTATTCATTTTCATATCTTTGTTTTTTCCACTGTTGTGCAAACACAATTCCAACAGCTGTTAACATGTGTAAAATTAAATATGTATTTATTCCCTTTGAAATACAAGTAGTAAGTAGTAAGCTACTTACCTTCTGTAAGTAGCTCTTTTATTGTTTTGTGTACTTATTTTAATCTTATTTAAGTAGTAAGTGCACAAAATAATAAATTTCCTTTTTTATATTTTCTTTTTGTAGATCATTCATTGGGGCAAAAAATTCAGTGACATTGTCTTGGCCACTCCCACCCGGTCACATGACTGTCAAGCTACTCCCACCCGGTCACATGGCCGGCAAGCCACTCCCACCCGGTCACATGGCCGGCAAGCCACTCCCACCAGGTCACATGGCTGGCAAGCCACTCCCACAAAGGAGGCCACACTCACAGAGTAGGTTCCAAAAATTTTTGAAACCCACCACTGTGAAGCACCCACAATTTCTGAAGGCAAGCTGTTCCACTGGTTATTTGGACTCACTGTTAATTTCTTCTTAATTCCAAGTTGCTTCTCTTTTGATTAGTTTTCACCCATTAATTTCCATCCATTCTATATCTTGTCTCATCTACACGGTTTTATCCAAAGGCAGAGAGAGTGAGAAAAAGAATAACATTTGGTGGAAATAGAGTAATATATGTGTTCCTGAGAATGTACAAACAGGGGGGTAAAAGACGTAAAGATTAAGACCAGAAGCACTAACTCATATCCCTCCCATAGGGATGCCCCGTAGGCAGTGGAGGAAATGTAGTAAGTACAACTAAAATTGGATTTCATAATTGCCACTAATAAAGGGGAGAGCCTGTGCAGCAATTTACTGTGCTGTTGGCAAAATGAATTGCTCAAGGCATATTAGATAACACAAATACAGTAAGTAAATGATGATTAAAATAACTATATAGTAAGCACTGTATGTGCTACACAGCACAACTCTGTTCACAAACACTTTAGATATCTTCCCCAGTGATTGCATGTTTGTTGTTTATTACTACCTTAATTGCTACATTAATTTTTAAATTACTACATTATTTTTTTTAAAAAAAATCAATGAACATAGTCTCACCCTATAAAATGTTTTTGACTGTTATTTTAATCCCCACCCCCCAAACTGCGTAGAAGGAAGTGTGACGTCATTCGGCAGCATTAAATAGCATTAAACAGACCATAACTAACATTAGTCGTATAAATTATACATAAGGTGGCATTTTTATGTACTGTGTAAATAATTGCTTCATGGGTTGTGCAATCTTTTCCAAAACAAGTTCCAAAGAAATAACATATCTGGTTATGTTTCATAGTTATATGTTAGTAACTGAATTAGCATACATTTACTAAGTTAACAGAGAACATTTTTCTTGTGAGATAATCATTTATTTTTATCAGCGGTTTAATGTTTCATGCCGCATCATTGCCAAAGTCAATATACATGGACTCAAGGGCTGTTTCCAGCTTTATTCTCTTTTTGTAGAATACTTACCAGGGACTGAAATCCTTCATTCATGTAGACACAAATAAGTCCCATTGAATCAGTGGGTTTATTTATGGGTAGCCTGTGCTGTATGAAACCAAGCCTTTGCATATTTCTACTATGTGGAAGAGACCTAACTGTAGTATTACACACATTTACAAGGCATAAGATTCCCAGCCAGCTGTGGTGTTAATTTTAGAAAAGGAAGAATAAATGTGTGTCTTTCAGTTTAGCTGGCAAACAAGCTTAGTTCTTAAAGATCAGTTTTAATAAGCTGTAAAATATGCATGTGTATACATATGCCCTGACTCATATTCCAATAAATAGAGCAATTGTTCTTTAGCAATTAGAAAGCTGCATAGCTTGTATTAATATCCAGATAACACTGTATAATGACCATATGATCTAGTGCAGCTTTTTCCAATCTTCTCCCTTCAGGTCCCTAGGAATAAAACTCCTATGATTCCATGCCAGAGTAGACAATACTGGAGGGAATGAGGATGATAGACCTGGATTATTAAGGCAGCTCCCAAATTCACTGCCTTGCACTCTTAAAAAAAAACAAAGCAATTCATTCTACTTTTTCTCTGTCATTCCTGGGAGAAAGAATACACAGAGTGCTCCACCAAGGGGCATCACAAGATATTTTACCTAACCTCCTTCAATCTTGTAGTCTTACTGTCCTGAAGGGTGTGGTGTTAAGAAATAGTGAAGCTGTAGTGATTTGGAGTAGAAGGAATAATAAATAAATAAAATCACTGTTCCAGAGAAAATGGAGGATAAATTTAGAGTAGTGGGAACAGATATCAATAAAGGAGAATATTTATAACTCAGATTCAAATGCAGGGTCCTTGGTGCTCTCTTAGCTTGGTTTTTTTTCTTGCAGATGTTTCATTACCCAAACTAGGTAACATCATCAGTGCTATCATCTATAGCAGGGCTGTCAAACTCGCGGCCTGCACCCCAGATGCGTCATGTGCTGGCCACACCCGCCCCCGGTTTAGCGAAGGGGAAAAAGGTTGTGATACATCATGTGATAACGTCATGACAAAATGAGTTTGACAACCCTGATCTGTAGTCAGGTCTCTGATTATTTGAAGGCATTGTAGTGGACAGTTGATAGAGTGTTTGCTTCCTCTTTCTTTTCCTCTTCTAAGTTGCCCAAGCTTTTTGGTGAATTATTTTGCAATGTTGTATGTTGAAGCCGTGGTGGCACAGTAGTTAGAGTACACTATTGCAGGCTGACTCTGCCCACTGCCCTGATGGCGTTTGGGGGACGGGGGAATGGCAAATGACAGGGGTATGGAAGTCCACTATCTACTTACTGAAGGTCAAACAAACTGAATGGAGTAGATACAATCCCAATCTCCCTTTCTAGTAGTTTCACATTAAAATTGGAGCTTTGACATTTTCCTACTAACATTTTTAGGGCTATGGTTGTTTGATTGCAGCACTTGTGAAATAAAGACTAAATAAATATATAAGTCAATGTATGTTGGTGTGTGTGTGTGTGTGTTTAACACATACAATAAAGCAGGACATGCCCCCCTCTTGCTTTCATTTCACTTAATCAGTGCCAAATGAGTTCTGGGGGAATATTTAGCAAGCTATCACAAATTGACTTGAAACTCCTTTTGCCAACTTATCTCAGCAAAACTGTACATCTTCTGAAAATTGCAGAAGCCATGTTATTATTTTCACAATGTATTGTGGAACATAAGAGAGTATCAGTGGCATTTCCTTTAATTTATAGACCTATTTTTAACATCCTGTCCAGGAATTTTGCCCTTTACTAACAAATTGAACGCTCCAACATGGTTTCTTGCTTGCTCACCCTTATGCCCATCTGTCAAGATGGCTTAGTGCCTGATGGCTAGGGGGGTATGCCAGTTTCATTTGGTCATAAGCTCTTAACTGAAATAGCCTTGGATGAACAACAGTGCTATAGACTAACCCTGCAAAGAAACTGTCTACCATGCTGCAAGATGGAAAAGAATAGAAAAGAAAAGAAGGGAAGGGAAATAGATGGATGTTGAAAATATATATATAGGCTATGATCAGAAAGATTTTTTTTCTTTTAAAATGTCTCAAAATATCAGCATGTTCTTTATAATTCTAATTCTATATTATATTAATATAGATATAAAAGGTTAATATTCATGTACAAATTTTATGTAAGTTCCCCCTCTCTCCTTCCCTACCTTCCTCCCTATAAAAGCCCCTTAGTTGAACAACAGGCTAGAATTTCTTTAATTTCTCTTTCTTTTTTTCTTCCATTTTTAGAATGCGTCTATCTGGTAATTGTTCACCATTTTTTAATTATTCAATCAACTTCTATTTTCAAGGTTAAAAAAGCATAGTATTTATAATACTAATTTATTTAGTGGAGAATATATAAAAATAACCAAACAGACCTATTTAAAGTGAAGCCAGATTAATATGTTAACTCGGTAGATATTACCTGAATACAGATCTGCACTAGGTCAGTGAATGTCCATTCAAAATATTTTCATCAGAAAGCTGTACCTGTGCAAATGTATCTATATTGTTCTGACCCCCCTTCCTCCGTTGCCCACACAGAACACACTCCGGAACAGTACAAGGGAACAAGGTTTATTGCACAAACAAACAAGAGATTCTGTGGCAGCAAGCCACCAAGACAAAACTCACAGGAACAGAACACAAAAGCAGCTATCCAGCTTGCTAGAATTCCAGACTAGAACTTCTGGCATAAGTCTTCTGTTGACTGCTGCAAAGGGCGTATGCACAGTCAACCCTTTTTATAACCTGGAAAGGGAGCCTCCCAAACAGCAGCTGAGAGCTCTTTACCGCCTATAATTACGCCCATGCTCCTTGCGTCTATGGGCGCGGCGGTAACAGGCGTCCAGAAACTCCCTGCTGAGTTCTGACTCACTGTATTGTGACTCTTCCCCGCTGCTCCAAGGCATGGCATCGGGAGCCCCCCTCCTCTGGCTCTCCCCACTGCTCCATGCCTCAGGCGCCTCCTGGTGGCCGACCAGACTCTCGGATCCCTGCTCAGCGTCCGAACCCTGTCCAGGGTCCCCCATCTCCTCTGGAGCTGACTCGTAAGGACCCTCACTCTCGGAGTCTGGTGGCAGCGGCAACGGCACCGGCTGGGCCACAACACTATATATTTGCATATCTCTCTTTCTCCTCCTCCCTCCTCCCTCCCTCTCCCTCCCTCCCTCTCCCTCCCTCCCTCTCCCTCCCTCTCCCTCCCTCCCTCTCCCTCCCTCCCTCCTTCCCTCCCTCCTTCTCTCTCTCTCTCTCTCTCTTTCTCTCTCTCTCTCTCTCTCTCTGTAAATCACAGAATACTGTTGTTTCATAATATATCATGACAATTGCTCTGGAAAACAAATGCTTATTTTGATTGGTTAGAAATACTTCCTGTTTACATGGAAGCCAGCCAAGCAAAGTATTGCAAGTCACCCATTCCAATAACATTCCTCAAACTCTCTTCCTTGTTTAATTATAGTTCAGTATCTAATACTTGCTATTTCACATTCAGAGAAGTTTGCCTCAATGTACAGAGTACTAGAAAATATTCAACCAATGGCAAGGAAAATGGAAAATAATTTTTTTCATCTAATTAGAAGATTCTGTGAGATGGAGATATTCTTCCTCACCAAGAACATGTCTGACTTCTGTCAAGCAATCTTTTTGACGTGGGAAATTCACTTTAGATTGTCGAGTTTGATTTGAAACAAAGGTCTTTTCAATTTTCAGTATCATTGATGAAGGCTGCAAGTATATATCATACGCTGGTTTATATTACAATTTTAAACTTTTAAATGGAAAAAAACAGTAGGACCTTGCGTAAGATTTTTTTAAGCCTGTCTACTATCTATTATATTGCATATGCACAATATTTAATATTCTATTAGAATATTATTACTTAACAGTGAATGTACCTTTTGTCTACAAAATAAAAGGGCTAGATCAGATTAAGAACAAAATACTAGACATTCAATAGAACAATTCAAACTCTAGTTCCAAAGTCTTAGATAATGCCGGAGGAATTATCCAGTGATGCCAAATTTACATTCCATTCTGAATCTCATCTATTTCAAAAATATGGGGGAAAAAGGGGGGGAAGGAATAGTTCATCGCCAGAAAGCCAAAGACCTCCAACAAGGGGAACTGTGTAAGAACATTATTCGGATGAGTAGTAAAAAAGAGCTGTGGTGGCGCAGTGATTAGAATGCAGTACTGCAGGCTAATTCACTGCTCACTCCAGGAGTTTGATTCTGAGTGGCTCAAGGTTGAGTCAGCCTTCCATCCTTCTGAGGTTGGTAAAATGAGGACCCAGATTGTTGGGGGCAATATGCTGACTCTGTAAATGGCTTAGAGAAGACTGTGAAGCGTATATGTCTATGTGCTATTGCTACTAACACACTTCAGAAGTATACCAGAAAAAGAAACAAATGCCCGGGTCTGTAGTAAAAGACCACCTGTACAATGTCTTCCATCTTTCTTGTGCTATATCTGACCATTACTTGTCTGCTTATAGGAAGTGAAAAAGAAATTATTTGTAATTGTGAAAGCACTGCAACGTAGAACATTATGATCTTGTCTTTCCATATCCCATCTCTTATCTATAAACAAATCCACAAAGTATTGCCATTTCAGGCCTAGTGTCGACAAAAGAAATAACAATACCTTTCATTTAAACTTGCTCTAATAAACCAACTTTATATTCTTTCCTTCTACTTCCCACAATCTTAATAATTAGACCATTCATGTGATTTATTAGATTTTTATCCTGCCTATATTATTTTTATAAATTAGTCAAGATGGTAAATATACTTAATACTTTTTTGCCCTCCTATTTCCCAAACAACAGGGTGAAGCTGGAGCAGAAATGATGGTGCTGGAATTCAATTCACAAAGGAGTTGCTTTCATTGGGCAAATTTTGTAGTCCTTCATTCTCTCTCTCCCAATCCACTTCTGGAGTTGTTTAATTGTGGCACTAATAACTGGGATGTACATATTAATGTGACTTAAGCATCCAGTAAGTATTGTGTGCCTGCTACCACAAATAGGGAAATAATTATCTTACTAGGGTTGCAGCAGAAAGTATGTTATCTCACAAGGTGCAATAGCTATGTCATCTAAGCAGTCTTTCTTCTAAATGTCCATTAACACCAGAGGTGGGTTCCTTCCAGTTCGGCCCGGTTCGGCCAAGTAGGTAGTAACTTGGCCTACCACACCCTTGAACTGGTTCTATCAGTGGTGGCGCCATCTTGATTTTTGGTTCGCTCATGTGCAGAGCAATCTCCTTTACAAAAAATTATTTTTCCCTTTTCTAATATTGTGCGCATGTGCAAACCTTTTTAGGTGCAAATGCGCACGTGCGCAGAGTGCGTGTTTGGCGTGCGTGCATGTGAGTGAAGAGCGCCAAACTGGCAGTAATGGCAGTAGCAACCCACCTCTGATTTACACAATCATCTTCTGAATATTTATCAATCTAAGCAACTCTAGCAGAAAGTAATTCCTAGAATAGAAACAATGTTCAAAACCATAATTTTGTCAAAGCCTAACGAAAACATTGGAATGCTTAAGTTGAATTGGACAATGCTAAGCAGATGCATAACAAAATACACTGAACTGGGTTTGTATATAGCCACCACATTTGATAAAACATTCCTTCCTTGTTGTGGCATTTCCAACATCTATTGTTGCATGATTTATCTATCTTGGCAATTGTTGATTGAGTTATATACCATCTGTAAACATTGTATACCAGTTTTCCCTCAGATTGTGGCTTGGTGTAAGTTTTATTGATTTTTCTATAAATCTTCCCATTGATCCATTTGTGTTACTTCTTTGAAATTTTGCATCCATGCTAAAATGCAAGGTTTGTTTGTTTTTTACATTAGTTCTGTATCTGTATCATATTTAAGTAGCAGTTTCTAAATGCATTCTAGTTAATTGTCTTGAATATATATAAATGTCCATTCTTCTTTTTTGAGATTGCTTTTTATTTTTCTAGTTTTTTGAAGATACATTAACCAGGGCAGATTTCTTACTTCATTAACTAATTCTTATTGTGTCTTTAGTCTATTTCTTGAGTCCAGATATATCATGTTGGCATATGTAATCAGATCTTTCTTACTTTAAATATCTTTGCAATAAAAAGCGTTTGACAGGGATGCTAGTGGTAAAATCACTGGATTTATTCTTGCTTTTAATGATTCCAAATTATTAACAGATTTTTCTCTTATAATATGTCCCTTGAGATTCTTGTCTTCTTTTGTTTCCTTATACCACAAATATCTGTGAAGTCCATTAACTAAGTCTTCTTTCTCCATAATTGATATTCTATTATTGGGAACTTTTTCCATTTTGTTATTTATGATAGGCAGAATGCTATATAATGTAATGTGAGGTTAGGGAAACCTTATCCCCCTGTTTGTCTGATACCTTCCAAAATTTTGAAGTTAGTCTTATTTTTTTCTATTCTATATAAATCAACTAGTTGTTCTTTGCCAACCTTCCAATTTGCCTAACAAGAAGCATTGAGCATGACATAAAATATAGCCACTCAAAATTGTTATAGTGAAATGTTAGTACACTAGGACAGATTTAAATACATAATTGTGTAACTAATTCATAAAAAAGATCAGAACAGGAAAAAAATGGCTTCTAAAATTATTCTTTTTATTCTAGGTACCATCTGATTATTTTGCTATCGATGCAATAAATAAATAACCAAACTTATCAAAACAATATATTTGGTAAAACATTTTTAACTAACTTATAGGTCCACTTTGGTGAATTGGAATTCTCAGATCTGCAAAAATAAATTGTGGTATTTCAGCTGAAGCTGTTTATTACATATTTGCCAGTTGATCAAGAATTTCAAACAAGCATGAACACAGTATTTAAATGTTATTATCCTAATTATGCTTTCTTAATCAAAGAATTCCACAAATTAAAGTAATATCCAACCCATGTCTAAATTAGTTTTTATAACTAGAAAAATGTGGCAAAAATAATTAAATTCTTTTATTTCTTTTTCATTCTCAGTTTTGGATCATCTTCATGCTAGAGTAGAGATAATTGTTTTAAATGGAGGGGAGGTGTTATGAAGCCTACAGAATTTAACATGCAACAAAACCATTCACCTAAAATCAGCTAAAGGAAGGTTTGGAAAACATGTCAGAATTGTAGATACAAATTCACTGAATCATTTTATTCATTTCAAAAAAGAAAATTAAAACAGACCCACAAAAAGTATAAAAAATACTACTTTTTAATAATTGAAACAAGCAAAATTTGCAAAACATAGTTAGCAAGAGTTAACATAATTTTTAAAAGAATGCATAGAGAAATCACATCGAAAACTGTTAATTCTGAAGAATTCTTAAGTCTGTCTTAGCAGAAATGCATATTCAGAACTACACCGATGACATATTTCACCCTTAAATATATAATATAGACATGGGTGATGTTATAACAGGAGGCAATATCAACGTGATTTTTAGAAATCAAAGCAAGTCTGACAAAAATAGAAAAAAAAGGGGGAAAGTGTTTTAGACTTGTTGATTTGTTTTTTTTTACAGTACCTAAATTTCAACTGTATAAAGCAGAAGTATGAGATTACCTTTATTAATTAATAGTATTTTAGAAGGAAGGAAGGCAGGCAGGCAAGCAGGTTCTGCAGCTTTGTACCTAAAATATTTGTGTCCTTTTCTTTTTAAGCAGAGGTATTCTGAGCCTGGTTGATCTTGGGCCAATCACTTACTTACAGCTCTTAAAAAAAAAAGCAATGGGAAACCACGTCTGAAAAATGCTGTCAAGAAAATTTCAGGGATTCTGCTAATCTGTCAATACTGACTCAAAGATCACTCCCCACCTAAAAAAAAAAGACATTACTGAAAAATAACTGTTCATTTTCTTTTTATATCTGTATATAGGCATCCATTCCTGGGCTACCTGGGCATGTCCCTGCAATTTTTTTGGTAATATTTTTGAAATATCATTACTATTTCTCCTTCTTAGATCTGAGACAATGACTGGCCCAAAACCAGCTAGATGGCTTTGGGCCTAAGATAGGACTAGAACTCACAGTCTCCCAGTTTCTAATGTAATGTCTTAACCCAGAACTTTCCAAGCTTTCCAGCTTTGTGACCTAGTGGTGGTGGCGAGGGGGGCAGAGGAGATGGTTCTCTGTCAGCACAGCAGGCAAGCTTGCGCATGCACTTAGGGCTCCATTAGTGTGAGCAGTGGGCACGCTTTCCTGCTGTTCATACAAATGGAGCATATGAATGCACACAGTTGCCATTGCTCATGTAAGTGGAGATGTGCACACGTTTGTGTTTGCTCACCCACCCAGTACTGAACAGCTCAAGGCCTGGAAGTGGACCCCTGCCTTAGTCAATATACCAAACTGATTGTCATTTGCTATTATGATTCATTAAATTATCACAAATGTAAAATGCCGTAGTGACTCATAATATCTGCTCTAATGCAGTATTTCATTGAACATCTTAAGTTTATCAGATTTGGATATTATTTATATACCTGACAAATTAAAAATATTTCCTTGAATCTATTTCCTAGCTTCTATTTTTATCTTGTAAGTTTCAGATCTATATCCTTACCTAATGAACTCAGCAAGAATTCCTTCTATATAGGCTTCTATACATTTGTCCAATAATCTGTTTTCTATAGCAGGGAACTTATCAATATCCTTTCCTCTTATGTTGCTTCACCATGACTGTGTAAAATTACTGTGAAATCAAGGCATATACAAAATTATATGCCAGTATTTTAGTGTTTTGCATGTTGTTTACAGCTGATCTTTCCTCATTCTCCCAATTTAGCAATATGTCATCATACAACCACATGACAGTCATTTACACTGACACAGTTTTCAAATGTAAGTTTGTTAGTGTGCTATCTGAAAAAGGTATATCATTTTCCTTTTGTATAGGGGTTGGAAGGAATGGTTTTGGAAGCATAGGAAGGGAGATATTCAGGTTTAGGCCAGCTTTGAAAAAAAATAAGGTTCTTTGATCAGAGTCGTCTTATAAACTATGAATGTTAGCATAGATCTGGGGGGAAAGTAAACGTAACTAAGAAATCTTTTAGCTTGGTCAATAGTATTCTGACTTGCAGTGTAAATATCTGGGAAATGGAAAGGCTGGTGATCCAACGTTAAATCTTCCAGTCATCACATAATTGGAAGCAACAGGGAAAAAAGCTTGATCCAATTGCTGGTGAAAAACTTAATGACTATAAATCTGTCTACACATCAGCAGATGTGGTTAATCCTCAATGACTGCTTGATTCCTAAAATGAGGTTATTTGGTCCAGGAACTGTCCAATTCAGTTGTCTCATAAATGTGCAAAAGCTGCTTCAATGTTTCTTAATACACCAAAAAGTATATATATGATACCCAAGCATTTTTAAGGTCTAATAGCTAATTTCTCCAGAAATCTAAATCTAAGGCCTCCAAAGCTTACTTTGAAAACACTAAGTCATAGTGAAAGCAATGTTTAGAGAAATTCATTACACAAATTAATCAACAATCTTTACAGGGTGTAATGTGTACTTTCCCAAAACAATATAAAGTCCTATTAAAATGAAGATGCTAGAAAAAGAAAAGATCAATTTCAAGAAGTTGGCATAAGCTGCCAAAGGAAAATATACTGTTTATTGTTTCCTAGCATTGTATTTCCAATATACCCCTAAGGTTTCTGTGGATGCTCAATCTTGCCCAGAATTATGACATGTTATAGAATAGAATTGGAAGGGACCTTTGAGGTCTTCTAGTCTGACCCTCTGCTCAAGCAGGAGACCCTATCCCATTTCAGACAAATGCCTGTCCAGGTTCTTCTTAAAAACCTCCAGTAATGAAGCTTCTGAAGGCAAGCTGTTTCACTGGTTAATTGTTCTCACTGCTAGGGAGTTTATCCTTAATGGCTGATTCAGATATTCTCCAGCAATTTGTGTCTCTCATGCGTTGTCTCAGTGGTTTTTGAGGTTATTACTTCAGAGGCCTCCATATTCATTGCACAAATGAAAATAAAACAACTGGAGGATACTTGATCCCAGTGGAACTCTTGAAATCAAATTAAGACTGGTAGATTCTTGCCTTGATGTCCTTATTGACTTATACACATCTCTCCATTTGGTTATCTAATGAATGGGCCATTCTGTAAAACTTCCAATTTTTAAGAAAGGAAATAAGTATATTCCAGCAAACTGTCAGCCAGTGAATTTATTAAACATTAATACTACTATGTACACACTTCTACCTACAACATATTGATTAACTAATGCAAGATAATGTGTTGGCTGAAGAACAAGCTGGTTTCAGAGCTGGACATTCAATTTGAGATCAGTGAATAATATTGCCTCATTTGGCAGAAAAAACACATATTCTTGCAGTCCAAGAAGAACTCAGCTTGAAGATGGCTTTTGTTTCAGCCTCTAGGAGGGAGGCCATGGACAAAACTGACTTCTCTGTAAATTGACTCTATAGATTGACACCTATAATGGCTGATTGTTATAATTGTATGTGATAAGGAAGAATGTTCCCCAGGTTGTTTGCTTCCTGCTCGGATCTTGTCTGATATTGGGAACAGTTTGTAGACTGGGTTTATCTTGATGTCAGTTAACAGCTGATCTGTTAGAATGCTTCTAAAAATTCGCTTATGTGTTTGGATTTTGCCTGACCTAAACATGGTTACAGTCTCTAAATGTTTAGTTAAATTTGTATTCAGACAACCAGCTGGTAGATATGGATGCATTGTCCTAATCTTATGCCCGCAAATAAATATATAAAAACACTTGATAGCTGAAGAAGTCAGCGCAGCCTCAGAGTGTCTTCAGCATTCAATACTTTGCCTTCTCCCCGTTTGTTTCCCTGAAAGTAAATGTCATCCTGCGTCAGGTATGTTTTTGTATTACAAAAAAAATCCAAGCTACAGCCTACATATCCAGAGCTGGGAACTGAGCAACTATTTCCTGAACAATATACAAGCACCTGATTGGACATTAGCAGATAATCTGTAGATTACTGGGAGAGGGGAAGAAAACTTCCCTTTCTGTTGTTTTCATGGGACAAGCTCGGATTCAGTTTATGCTACTTCTGTAACCATTTAAGCTTCACTAAAGTATACTCTTGGCACAACCAACAGACAAGAATCTTTCTTTGCTAGATGACTGAGTGAGATAGTTGACACAATCACTGTACTCCATCCAGCCAACCAATAAGAACCTGCTAGACACCAGAAGCCCAATCAGCAGTGAG
Organism: Natrix helvetica; assembly: GCF_964273705.1. Lineage (NCBI taxonomy): Eukaryota > Metazoa > Chordata > Lepidosauria > Squamata > Natricidae > Natrix > Natrix helvetica. The sequence continues at coordinate 69,636,064 of NC_138551.1, forward strand.
ACAAAAAAAATACCATCACTCCGCTTTGCACACTAAAAAGAAAAAACTGAACAGGTGATTTTCTCCCCAGTTTATATTATTATTTACAGTGTATTTTTTATGCTGAACTTGTTGATCAGAAAGGTCAGCAGTTCGATGGTTTGAATCCCTAATGCCGCGTAATGGAGTGAGCACCCATTACTTGTCCTAGCTTCTGCCAGCCTAGCAGTTCGAAAGCATGTAAAAATGTAAGTACAAAAATAGGGACCACTTTGGTGGGAAGGTAACAGCGTTTTGTGCGCTTTCGCATGACCACGGAGATGTCTTCGGACAGCGCTGACTCTTCGGCTTTGAAACGGAGATGAGAACTGTCCCCTAGAGTTGGGAACGACTAGCACATATGCCGAGGGGAACCTTTATCTTTACAGTGTATTAGCTGTATAAACTCATCTAAAATGCAATGGTTGATGAATTTAATTCATGGTAAAAAGTTTGCAGCCATACAGCAGCATCTGGCTATGTACATCTGAAGAGTCTCAAGTAGGATGAAACTGATCTTATACTGCCTCCAGGTGGTCACTAAAACTGAAAGTACTACACATTTTCAAAAAAACATATTTTTTTACCCTGTCCTGCAAGAGATGGATTACCTAATATCATGCCCTCATGCATGTAAAACCTCATGCATGCATAAAGGCATGACATAATATCTGTATCTCTATCAGCCTGAGAGCTTAAGAGATGGTGGATTCACTAATTTTCCACTAATATGTATCTATGTGTATCTTGTTATTTGGAAAAAAAGTCAACTTGTCAAGGGGTGTCAACCATTTATAAAGAGGTCCAAAAGATGCTTTTTCAAGAGGCAACTGGGCTTTCTGGGTTTTTTTTTGAAGACATTTCATTTCTCATCCAAGAAGCTTCTCAGAAAGTCCAGTTGCCTCTTGAAAAAGCATCTTTGGGACAACCATGACCTCGATGACTGACAATCTCCATAGACATTATAAGGAGATGTTTTTAAAATGTAAAAGGAACAATCACTTTTTCTCAAAATTACCTCCTTCGTACCTCCATCATCATATATAGAAAGAACTACTATTACAAGATGCTTCTTTTCAGTCTGAACGAAACTACCTTGAACTTCACCAATAAGTCAAGCTCAGTTCAGATCTGAAAAATATACAGGTAGTCCTCGACTTACAACAGTTCATTTAGTGGCCATTCAAAGTTACAACAGCACTTAAAAAGTGACTTATGTCCATTTTTCACACTGGCAACTGTTGCAGCATCCCTATTGTCGTGTGATCAAAATTTGATGCTTAGCAAATGGCTCCGTTGCTATGTCTCGGGATCGTGTGATCACTTTTTGTGATCTTCCTACAAGCAAAGTCAATGGGGAAACCAGATTCACTTAACAACTGTAGCAAGAAAAGCCGTAAAATGGGGCAAAATTCACTTAACAAATATTTCATTTAGCAACAGAAATTTTGGGCTCCAGTGTGTTTGTAAGTCAAGGATTACCTGTAAATATCTATTTCTCATTGAAAAACTTCTCTTGAAAAGGAATGCGTTAAAAAAAGCATTCATTCCGAGTTGTGTTGAGCTTATCCACAGCCTATGATGCAAATACATTACTTCTATCAATGCCAATTGCCTTAAAACTAGTACAGATATATTCGATTCCTGTATTTTAGTCCAATGTTTACCAGTATGTGAGGAAATCAGGGGGAAAAGATTAGAAATCTAATAAAATATTTTCACAGCAGCCTATTTTATTAAACAAAGATAAAAGCTTCATTTAAAAAATCAAATTAGGTTTCCAGGTGGTCTATAAAGAAGTGTGAGAGCCAGGTTTTTTTTTTCCCTCTTTTTTTTCCCTGTGTGTTTGTATGTTGATAGTTCAGCCAATTTCTAATCTCTAAATATGATTAAATAGCTAAATAGAGTTTAATCAAATAGCTTTTGTACTCTACATAGAAGGTATTCATTTTAAAAAAAAAAGATGAGTTCCCCTCACTTCCACAACTAGGATTTTCCAAGTGTATTCCAAAACCATGTTCAACTACAGGTGGTTCAATTACATGCTAAGAAGTTGTAGTCCTGCATCTGTAAGCTGTCCAGATGTGTTGGTGAACTGGGCTGACTGAAAATGTCATTCAGTAAATACCGTAGTCAGCATATCACAGTGTAACCTCAACTCAGAATTATCACTGGTTATTACAATACACAAAATTGAATCAAACCATTGATTCGTTTAATTCAAAACTGCTTATATTGACGGACAGCAGATCTACCCTGTTTTAAAAAATTACTTTTCCTAGACATGCCAGGGATTAAACCTGGGATCTTCTGTATGCAATGCCTGTGCACTGTTAGCGTGCTATAGAGAATAATTTACTGCAAAGGATACCCATCTCCTCGATTTGTGGATATGAAGTGGATATAAGTATCACTCTTCAATAGTATTTCAGTCAGTAACTAATTTCTAATAGGATCTGAACAAAAACAGAGGAGCCAATTAATTGAGTCTCTAGTTTGACATAAGCAAATAACTTGTGAATTTTCTATAGCCCACTGTGCAATGCAATAAAAAAAAATTGCCAGAAATATTTGTATTGTTTTGCATCTTCCTGTAAAATAATAAAGGAGATGACTAGGCTTAGCCCAAGGGAGGGGTCAAATGTAACACCAGTCATGAATCCCTACGCACCCACAAGAGATAGTCTAGCCCATCTTGAATTCCTTTCTAGTCTTAACTCCCACTAATTTGCCTTGACCGTCAGTAGTTCAGATTCTTGTACAGAGCTTAAGCTTGTAATGAAACTTTTATACTCATTTGAACTGCCTGAATCTCCTGATTTCCCCGATGCGTGACAGGAGATTCTATTATCTATTTATTAGTTTTATCCCACCTTTATTAGATTATTATCTTAACCCTATTACAGTTCTTACTGCAACATGCTACAGGAAAGGAATCAAAATGCTCCCTACTTTGCTCTCTTTCAAAGGGGCCGTAACATCAATATGTCCAAGTTTCTGTTGGGTATTATCCTTGGAATCAAAAACTATGATAGGAATTTAATCTCTCTCTCTCTCTCTCACACACACACACACACGTGTGTGTGTGTGTGTGTGTGTGTGAGAAAGAGAGAGAGAGAGAGAGAGAGAGAGAGAGAGAGAGAGAGAGAGAGAGAGAGAGAGAGAGAGAGAGAGATTATTTCTTTCCTAAGAGGGAGATTTAGCTTGACGACAAATATGAAGAAAGAAAACTATATATGAGCATATGAGCCTATGCTCATATGAGCATAATTATAAGAGCATAATTAGCTAGATCGATAATTTCTTCCAAACTGATTTTCGACCCAAAAGCTGTTAAATTGGAAGAAAGCAAACAAGATACCTGTAATCTAGATTTTCAATATATAACTTTCACTATTTTCATTTTATCCAAAACAACTGTCCCTGGAACTATCCCCGACACGTCTGCTTTTAAGCTGATGCTCCTAGAACGTTGTTTGTGCATGGCTACCTTTGCTTGCCACAACCACATTTAATACACGAGGAGGGTGCTCAAATGGGCTAGCCTTATGCCAGAGCAAATATCCTGCCTACACATTCTGTACATCTCTACCATATTTGCGGAAATGCTATACCTAACACAGCAATACCAAGGGAACATAACTCTCCACTTACTGAAGTCACCATGGAGAAAGATATCCAGTGGCTCCTACTTGGCAGCCAGAATGTGAGAATTAATCAGACCTCATTGTCCCTAGGAAAGAAATGTTACTTGCCACATATCACAGAAAAGCTGTGCAAAGGAGGAAAGGTGGGCCTGGGATAGGTGAATTAGAGGAAAGAGAAGCCTATGGCCATTGTGCTCCCCTGAGTCCATAATTTCTCTCAAGATGCCTGAAAAAAATCCCAGGGACCAACCAACAGAGTGTAAATTGCAGCCAGGAAGACAGAGAGTGACATATATTTAAAGCTGCATAGATATGTTGCCATTCGGGAGCCGTCAAGTGACAATGGTTTGTTACTTTTTTTTTTCACTTGTCCATAAGTAGCAAGTGTGTCAATGAATTTATGCTGCTAATAATAGTGGACATCACAGTCTGCTTCTTCTTAATTCTCCTTTTCTCTTTCCCCCCCTTTATCGGACCCATTTAATGTTTTGGAAAGATGCAAAGTTGACATACTAAAAAGCAGACTTGTAATATATACATACATATCCATCATTGATTTGGCTCAAGATAAATAATAGCAGTGAAGTATGCCAGATATTATTTCAGTTTATTTATCCATTGGCTTCTCTTTGGGGAATCTTTACCAACTGCATCTGGATTTTAAGCCACTTATCTGTCATTGGACATGTCCTGTCTGGTTCCTTTCAATTGCTGTTCTACCAAACTGTTATTGCATCCATTTAGTTATGCAAAGATTAACATTTATGCCCTCATCAAGTTGTTGCAAAAATGATGTGTCTTAAATACCAACAGCTCATTTAAGTAAACTGTAACCTGCTAAATACAAGGGAATGATTTTAAATTATTTTATTAAAGAAGAGAGCTGTTAAAGAATAGATACAGATATAGCAGCTGTTCTGTTTTGTACAATGATACCATGCCTAATCATAGGCTCCTTTATCTCTTTTAATTAAAATGCATCTAATTTTAATTCTTTGTAATTTAGAAAGTTTATTTGGTGTAATGCTTGAGGTATAGACAAGAAACCAGGAGACTGTGAGTTCTAATCCCATCTTAGAACCAACGTTGGCTGAGTGATCTTGAACAAGTCACTTACTCTCAGGCCTAGGAAGGACACAATGGCAAACTACTTTGGTGGGGGAGTGGGGGTGAATTTCCCAAAAATGCAGTAGGGACTTGTCTAGGCAGTCTCCAAGAATTAGACATGATTGAATGGAAGACATGTTAATATCCTGAATGTTGGCTTGATTATCTTGTTTTATATAATAAATAAATAAATAAATAAATAAATAAATAAATAAATAAATAAATAAATAAATAAATAAATAAATAAATAAATAAATAAAGAAAGAAAGAAAGAAAGAAAGAAAGAAAGAAAGAAAGAAAGAAAGAAAGAAAGAAAGAAAGAAAGAATGAATGAATGTTCAAAACTATTTTCATAATCTGGTACTTTAAAAAAAAACTTTTTATGTCAGAATTATTTCTCAAGTTTATTTCTTCATGCGGATGTTTCAATATTATGTTTTTTTTGCCAAATGTTTATGAATGTGTTGCTCATACATTAATTCAGGGTTCAAAAATATGCAGCTGTTGCTTTATTGTATCAAACCAAGGGAAAGCAAAGCCTTTCCAAATAGTATATTTTATTCATTTGCAAAAGTATATACTCATTTATAATATTGTATTCAGTATTTGTGATGTCTTCTTCATAATGCTGTCATAAGATTATCCTATTCCCTCTGTGACCCATGATGGTGTAGGATTTAACTGTATAAATATTGAAGGAAAGGGGGAAAATAGGGTGGTAAAAAGGACTGGGCATAATTCTAACTTAGTAGCCCTAAGAAACAATGAAAATATGTGCTATGGTGTATTTCGGGACAAATGTTTAACTTGCAGAATTTTCAGTTTGTAAGGAAGATCGAAACTAGAAAATATTCATTGTGGCCCTAACAGCAATTCACTTTTACCTGAATTCTAGTTTTTGCATCAGTGACCCCATGGCAATAAATTCCACAGGCACATTATGTATTGTGCTAATACACATTTCTTTACATATACGTTTTGTCAGAGGCCCTGTCTTTCTTTGACTGCCCCCTTTGCAGTCTCACATCAGCCTTGATCCTGTTGCCAAGACACTTTGGATCTTGAGACTCATAAATAACATTTAAAAAAAAAACCTTGCTTGGTTATTAGCAAACAATGCAGTGCGGTAAACTCTTGCTTACCGCATTTCAGGAACTTGAAATTTCAAACGGATGCAAGTCAAATGCCTAATCAAAAATAGACCAAATCAAGCTATCCACTGTATAATAAGACATCACTCACTCCATTCCTTATATATTTTCAGGCATGTTGTTAGCAGCATCTATTACAAAAGTTAGATGCCTATTTGGAAGCTTTCACTTCTGTGAGCTTGTGATACTTTCTCTGCAAACAAGAACCATAAATCATACGGCCCTGAAAACCATGTTTTCCCAGATAACTAGCACTTGTCACTAGATTGTCTAAAAGGAGGGATCAACCAAAATTTAGAATAAGAAGAAACACAGACATGTTCAATGGAGTGTTTGTTTTTTCACCAGCAGCAAAATGAAAGTACCATATACAAAACAACTCTTATTTTTTTTAAAGAAAAAGGTTTATTCACAACAATATTCCAATCTACTCATCATTATCTAGGCATAATCATAAAAAGAGTGAGAGTGCATTCAAACAGTACACCTTTTTCAGTATTAAATTAAACAATGGGAAGAGACACAGACATTACAGTACATGTTTATAAAATATTCTTTAGCCTAGATAAATATTCAAGATGGTAACTTTAACACTCTTTGCATTTACCATACGCTGTTCAAGCTATTCCCTAGTCTTTCTTATTCCTCTTCTTCCATTTGGGACAGGTTTTAAATAAAATAGAAATTCCTCCTGCTTCTTACAGATTGTGGTTGATTAAATATTCCACTGATAAAGGGTAAGCAAATGTCAGATTCAATATAATAAAAAGAGAAATGAGAGTTCATACAAGCAGCAAAGCAAACACTCCATTTTTGTACTTTATTAGAAACATTTATTGCTATAATGACTGCATTATACTAAGCAAGCAGGTAGTAAGGTGCCACGCACAGGAGATTCGCAAATATCTTTATTTTGAGGATGTTTTTATATCTCTAATATTTAGACAGACGTTTTATTTCTTATAACGTAGCCATGGGGTGAAATGTGGTAATTTCTGTTGCCACATTAGAGGATCAAACCTGTACTTGGAAGATCATGGCCTGTCGTAGTGATTTCTACACTGATGGTGGACCACTACATGCTCAATTTTCCTGCTTTGATTTTTATATTCCCAATTGGGAGTGGTGGCTGGCTTAGCTATAAGACTGCAAAGCACAGAGCTCATTGGCAGCCATTCGGCTCAAATTTGCACAAAAATAATTTGTCTCAATTATTTTGTTTTAGACACAATTTTACAGATAACTAAGTCAGAACCAGAGAAATTATGGAGGTGGGTGCATTTCTTGACTTCACATCTTTGTTGCTGCCCAGTTTCAGAATCAGATAACCCAGGAAGAAAACAGTGTTTAAAGGAAACTACTAAGAAGAATTACTCCCCATCTATTTCTTCTTGCAATATTTATTGAGATTAAAGTAACAGGGCTAGAAGAATAGCACTAGCAATAGCACTTAGACTTATATACTGCTTGATAGTGCTCTACAGCCCTCTGTATGTGGTTTACAGAGTCAGCACTTTGCCCCCAACCTTGGAAGGATGGAAGGATGAGTCAACCATGAGCCGGTCAGGATCAAACTCTCGGCAGTGAGCTGAATTAGCCTACAATTATGCATTCTAACCACTGCATCACCACAGCTCATGGCACATAGCATAGCTAGGTGGATTATGCTTAGTTGAATGTGTTTACTGTCACACTAAGAAATGAAAGACAGAAAATAAGGGCTCTGCTTTCTGTCCAGTAATTCATTTTCAGGATGACTCTTTCCATGCCTGGCAAGAGCTAGAATCATGGAATGGGAGATATGGAGCAATATCTGTTTACTTAGTCCCATTCTGTATTTTTAATTATTTTCTTAAAATATTTTATTGCACTAATCTATTAGAAATAATTGAAAGTCAGATTTGAAAATATTGTGTCTGTACTATTGATTTATTTGTTGATTTATTTGCAACATTAATTAGGAGAAAACTGCCTATTAAGGGCAACCTATAGATTATGTTAATAATATAATTATCCTTTGCATATAATTAGGAGTCACAGAGAGATGACAGGAGACCCGATCAGGTTCAATGAGTGGGGAGAGAAAGAGAGAGAGAGAGAAATGACGGAGGGAGGTTGAGTTTTCAGTCTTCCATTATGCATTGATTTCATCACAGAAAAATTCTGAATCCTATTTGCATAGACAGGTAAAGTCTCATTAGTTCCCTTCAAAAGATAATTGGAAGAAAATAAAAGCCAGCTTTGGGAGTGATGGAGATCAGGACCATAATAGGAACAAAGGAGACCTTACCAGTCTCATCCAAATGTGTCCTCCCACCACCACTACCAGGGTTATGTGATAATTGGGTATTAGAGCTGTCACTCAAAAGTATAGCAACATAAAGCACCTCCTCCTAATATTTTAGAAGCAGAGAAGGCTTGAACACAGAGAGATATAAGAAAGTGACAGACTTATTAATATACATTTAATGCCAGGGAAAGCAAAGATTGACAGTATGTAGATATCCTGCAATATTAAAGAAAGCTGTTTATGTTAACTTTTTAAATGAAAGTTAATTTGATTCCTTGTTTAAATGTTAATGACATAATTACGGTATTCTGCTTTTTCTCTATATTCCATCCAGTTGTGTTATGATAAAGGAATAATACAGAAAAATAGATAGATGAGGGGATGGATGGATGGATAGATGGATAGATGCCCTAGGTAGCAAAAACCCCAAAAACAAACAAAGACGGAGGAACCATGAAGAATTACTCATGTTTGTATTGAAAGTAATTTGGATATATTTCACTTTGAAATTTGTCATTGAAGTCATTCCGTTGTCATTGTCATTAACAGTTATCGTTAAAGCATAACATTATTTTGGTTCATTCTGTTATCTGTAAAGTACAGTATATTAATTTTCAGGATTTATTATAGTAATATGACAATAGTAGGTTTAATGCTACAGGTTCCTATATTTATTAAGGTTATGTGCCCATTGCTGAAAGCTATGATTTTTTTTACAAGACTCTACAAAGATAAAATCTGAATTGGCAATAGATATTCAGGAATAGAAATTTTAAAAAGTAATGCCTCAAAAATTATTTCACCTACCATAGAGCTTAGTGAGATGAATAAAAAAGCATTAAAAAGTTAATATAGATTTCTTTTGTTTCTTTCAAAAATATGAAGTATTTACTTTTATTATCGTTGCATTTTCTATCATTTATGAATGAACATATTATTGCTTTTGGCATTTATAGGGCTTAAATGTGTATCTACATTTTGGCAACAAAAACGGAATGCACAGGTACAGTATAGATGGTACCTTGCTCAGTAGTAGTAACTGTGAAAGGGATCTTAGAGTCCTAGTGGACAACCATTTAAATATGAGCAAGCAGTGTGCAGCAGCTGCCAAAAATACCAACACAGTTCTAGGCTGCATAAATAGAGAGATAGAATCAAGATCACATGAAGTATTAATACCACTTTATAATGCCTTGGTAAGGCCACACTTGGAATACTGCATTCAGTTCTGGTTTCCACAATGTGGAAAAGATGTGGAGACTCTGGAGAGAGTGCAGAGAAGAGCAACAAAGTTGATTAGGGGACTGGAGAGGAAAACATATGAAGAACGGTTGCAGGAACTGGGTATGTCTAGTTTAATGAAAAGAAGGACTAGGGGAGACATGATAAGAGTTTTCCAATATCTGAGGAGTAGCCACAAAGAAGAGGGAGTCAAACTATTCTCCAAAGCACCTGAGGGCAGAACAAGAAGCAATGGGTAGAAATTAATCAAGGAGAGAAGCAACTTAAAACTGAGGAGAAATTTCCTGACAGTTAGAACAATTAATCAGTGGAACATCTTGCCCCCAGAAGTTGTGAATGCCCCAACACTGGAAGTCTTTAAGAAGATGTTGGATAGCCATCTGTCTGAAATGGTATAAGGTTTCCTGCCTAGGCAGGGGTTGGACTAGAAGACCTCCAAAGTCCCTTCCAACTCTACTATTGTATTATTGTATTGTATTGTATCTATTTGCTATAAGCTGTTTTTGTATTATAGTTTTATTCTCTTCAAAACAGTTGCATGCTTACAGTATGGCTACAAGAGCAGCAATTGTTAATAGATAGAAGTACCAGATCTGGACTGCACACAAATGGATTACCACCAGATGGAAGCAAAGAGACAAAATTTTCTGTATTATTTTGTTGCCATCTAGTGGTACCCTGGTTTCTTGCAGTTCAAATCTCATAGTTCAATCTGTGAGCTTTGTGTAAACTTTTACTTCTATTCTTAGAAATAACATTTCTGAACTGTATTTAAGGAACTTGTTCCTAAGTAAGTACAATAGGAATGGGATCACTGGATTTGGGCCTAATTTTACTTAGTCAATTAATCTAAGTTCAAAACTTAGATGTAAGTGACCAGTTTGGGCTTCCAAGATACATGAAGAGTTAATTAAGAGGAGGAAGAGACAAAGAGATGGAGAAACAACAGAAAAATAAGAATACACCAATCTACTTTCATTCTACCTTACCAACTAGTAGCTTCCATCTGAATATTATTGGGGTTCCACAAACACTACTAGCTGGTGATGTGGCATTAGATAATTATTTTTCTGAGACAAAAATGCAGAACTTGAATGGGATGTCCAGATATGGGATGTCCTGTATTCTACCTTTATAGTAAACTGGTTAAGCACAAGCCATTATGCTGACAAGCTCCCTTTCTGTGACATGGGAACACAGCAAAGAATCAAAAAGACCCTGGGATATGAAGACAGCATGTAATTACACAATCACTAAAGGAACAAGAGGTAGAGAATGTTCTTTATATTTTTAAATGAAAACAGTGGGTAGCAAGCCATATAATTTACACAGACATTTGCTTTTCAGGTTCAATTATCCACAATTCTTAAGTTTACCCAATTGTTTCTCTTGAGAATATGGTTCTTCCTTTGTTGTTTTTGGTTTGGTTTGGTATGTATATGCGAGAGAGTGAAATGGTAAGTGAATAGATGGAATAACCCGGGGGATGTGTGGGTTATTAAATTCCCACATGTTTACAATTTTGCAATGAAAGAAGCTGAGAATGTTTTTTCAATGGTTTGAATTGTGTTGACTTATTTTTTTGCATTGTTCAGTTTTCAACCTCCCAAATTTTACAAATATTTCACTGTGTTTCTGAATGCTTATTTTTGCATTTTTTAGAAAAAAAATGACCGAGGTCATTGCTTTTTCCTTTTTTTATCATGATATACCAAACAATAATAAAATCCTTTGTAAATAAGGAAGAACATATATGCAATTTATCAGGTTAGGGGTAGTATCAAACTTATTGATGTGGACCACGAAGACTTAACCATTATCTGTACCATCCAAAAAACTGTATTTTTGTCTTCAGTTAAAGTCACTTAATGATTGTATTAAAATCTATGAAAAATATTGACTAAATATGGTTTTAGCACCCAAAAAACACAGAATACTATAATGGAAGTTGGCAACTAGGTTTAGTTCTTGATAATGTCTTAATAGCCTCCATTTCCACTGCTTTAAAGTCAAAGAAAAATGCTTGAACTCCTATTAGGAAGAGGAAAAGAAGTCCATTATCAAATATAGATCGTTGCCCTTTCTGTTGCCCTGATACATTTATAGTGAACAAGAATCCAAATTAACTCCTAAAGTAGAAAAGCTCTGAAACAAAATGTTAATCAAGTAGATAAAAGCAAAACAAAATTTAATGGAAAGCATACTAAGGCCGGTGAACATTAGGATCAAGTAGAATAACGATGAGAATTTTGTAAGAATTCAGGCATTTCTCTCAGGCTGCTTGGGAATATTTATAGCTCAGGGTTGAAATGAAGGGTCCTTGGTAATCTCTGAGCTTGCTTGTTTTCTTGCAGGCATTTCATTATCCAAACTAGGTAACTAGGTGACTAGCATTGATGCTGTTTTTAGTTTGAAATGTCTGCAAGAAAGCGAATAAGCTCTGAGAGCCCCAAGGATCTATCACTTCAACCCTGAGCTACAAATATAGCTTTGCTTCTTTCAAATCTCAATGCTTTTCAACTTGCCAATGAACTGGGGGGAGGGAAGGGGGAAATGAAATATATGCAGAGATCATGAGAGCATGGAACCCATCAAGATCACCACTGCAGGTGCTTGAGAAAGAGATTGACTGTTCCCATAACAAAAGGATATCTCATAATTGGACAATGTGATCACATTGGGTGGGAACAAAGAGAAGCTATTGTTTAAGTAGGCAAGCATTTGTGCAGGGAAAACCAGAATTGGTTTTGTTTCTTCAGTACCAATATGGTGTATCCAATAAAGTTTTTACTTTTGGAAATTCCAACCTCCCGAAAGTGTTTCCTTGTTTTAGGTTCACTAGTTGTACAGCTGACATCTCCTACCCTGACCTTTCATCTTGTCACATGACTAAATAACCCTTCAGATTTATGTCAGATCCTATCCATCTGCACTCAGTATTGTAATATATATAATGCATTTCCTGAGAGGCTACGTGAAATGTGATACAAATATACAGCCACCTTCTTGAAAGGTTTTCATTTTGGTTTGGTCAGTGATAAGGATGCTGAGGTTTGGTCATTTGTCAGAATTAATTGCATTACACTGTTGGGGAAGAAAGTAATCTTCAGCCAATGGACCATGCCCTTAAGCTCTGTTTAGGGCAGTGATGGCGAACCTATGGCACGCGTGCCACAAGTGGCACGCAGAGCCATTTGTCAGGGCACGCGAGGCACTGCCCTGTCAGCTGGCCAGTGCGCATGCGTGCGCTGGCCAGCTGATTTCACCCTTTTTAAAAGCCATTTTTCGCCCTCCCCTGGCTCCAGAGGCTTTATAGGAGCCTGGGGAGGGCGAAAAATGGCTTTTGGCTCTTGTCGCCCTCCCCAGGCTCCTATAAAGCCTCTGGAGCCTGGGGAGGGCGAAAAAAGCATGTAAAAATGGGGGGGATCGCACGTTGTGCCCGCATGCGCACTGCGGGGTCGCACGTTGCATTATGGGTGCGGCACGCCCGCACACGACCCCCCTGCACTTCCCCCCACTTGTGGCAGGCGAGCCAAAAAAGGTTCGCCATTGCTGGTTTAGGGTATTCATGTCTCACGAATGACTTTGAGAGTCCCTACATTGCAGATGACCAATTCTTATTGAAGTTGGGTTCCAGGAAGCTCTATACTGGCCTCTGGAAGTGGAGAATATTATAATGACTCAGCCTTCTATCCTTCTGAGGTTGATAAAATCAAGTTCCAGATTGTTGGGGACAATATGCTGACTCTGTAAACTGCTTAGAGAGAACTGCAAGTCACTCTAAAGCAGTATATAAGTCTAAGTGCTATTGCTATCAGTCTTTGCCCATGGTCAGATCACTTTGTGGTTACTATTCAACCTGTCCTCCCCAACTACAAAGATGGAGAACCTATATTTTTGATCCATACCAGGCAACTAATAAACTCAGTAAGCTTGAGAAAGAGTTTGGGGTTTTCCCTCTGAATTTGGTACACAGATCAACCAGGATCCAAGTCTCCCTTTGGAACAGGTGTGTTTGTTTATGGCCCTGGACATTTGTCTTCTTAAATATTGCTGTTATGATTTTAACCCTTGTTAAAATGTGTTAAAAGGTGTATGAGCAGCCATGTATGTATAGGTAGTCCTCAAATTACAGCCATTCATGTAGTAACTGTTTGAAGTTACGACAACGCTGAAAAAATTATTTATGACCATTTTTCACACTTAGAACTGTTGCATCATGGTCATTGTGATCAAAATTGAGAAGTTTGGCAACTGGTTCACACTTATGATCGTTTCAATGTCACTTTTTGCGACCATTGTTTGCGCCCATGAATTTAACAATTTAACATTGCTAATTTAACAATTGCAGTGATTGAGTTAAGCACTGTGGAAAGAAAGGTCATAAAATGGGACAAAACTCACTTAATAACTGTCTTCCTTAGCAACAGAAATTTTGAGTTCAGTTGTGGTCATAAGTCGGAGACTGTCAATACATCCATGTATTACTTCTGTTACCCAAGGAACACTGGTTTACAGTAAGTTCCTTTTGTAATTCACTTATAAAGCTCTTTCTGATATAGAACCTGGCTATCTGAAGGATGGTAGAGATGCAGTGGCTCAGTGGTTAAGACACTGAGCTTGTCGATCAAAAGATCAGCAGTTCAGCTGTTCAAATCCTTCACCCCCTAGAGCTGGAAAATGACATCTGCAGGGGAGCCTTTACCTTTACCTTTTATCTGAAGGATTGGCTCTCTCCCATCAGTTCAGCCTTCCCCATAAGATCCAATAGAGCAGGGGCACTTCATGTCCCATCTTTCTAAGCAATGATGGGACAAGGGAAACATGCCTTCTCTGTCACAGCACCCTTGAAATGACATCCCTCTGGAGTTTCAGACCACTTAGCTATCTAACTCTATTAAAAAGTCTGGTTTTATTCCCCAAGTTCCAAAGTAAACTGATATTGTGACCATTTGGGGTATGATTTGTCTGGGTTGTGGTTTCCTGTTATACGATTTGTCTGGGTTGTTCTCCCTGTTATGTTAGTGGAATGTTATTGTCTCTGTTTTTGTTGCATGGATGTTAAGTCTGCTTGAGTTGAGTGGTTTTATAAATCTAAACTAGTTTGACAGTTGATAGATAGATAGATAGATAGATAGATAGATAGATAGATAGATAGATAGATAGATAGATGGATGGATGGATGGATGGATGGATGGATGGATGGATGGATGGATGGATGGATGGATGATAGATAGATTTATTATTATTTATTTATTTATTTGTGCTTCTAGACCGCCCCCTCTCCCAGAAGGGACTCGGGGCGGTGTACAGTCCATAGAGAATATCACAAAAATACAATAAAAAATTAAATATTAAATATGTACAGTTTGGAGGAGGTTAAAATGCAATTAAAAGAACTGTACAAAGCTGAATAAATATAATTTTTTAAAATCCCTAAAACGGACACAACAGATTAAAAACCCTAAAATAACCTAAGATAGATAGATAGATAGATAGATAGATAGATAGATAGATAGATAGATAGATAGATAGATAGATAGATGATAGTTTGATCAATAAATCCATTTTTGCCAATTCTGAACTGTGGCATGGGTGGACATGAGAGTGATGCAGTCCAGGCATCACAAGTACAGTCACTCAAGTTATTCCATCTTTGGAACATCTTAGGTGAAGGAAGGAGGAGTGACTTGGAGAAATTTAGAACATTGCATACTGCACAACTATATTTGCCTACCTTGTAATATAATGTATACAGTTACATGTAACATTTTCTAACTTCTGGACATCACTTTTATACTTTTATGCATATATGTGATAACACCAATAAATGAGCTTAATGAAGAAAAAGAAATAGCAATTGTAATTTTCCATGGGTGTTTGCTGTTTCTAGTCTATTGAAAAAAAATATATTCAGATTCTGAATTGGTATTTTTCTTCCTTCCTTCCTTTCTTCCTTCCTCCATCCATCCCTCCCTTCCTTCCATCCTTCCTTCCAAAGTATCTTTGCCCATAATAGACTATTGGTGCCAAAATCTGCAGCAGGAAAGAAGTAATTGGTGTGGCAAATTCTCCTATTGATCGAGAAATTGATTCACTTGTCCAATCTACCATATAAGTATCAAGGATGTAAGGAAGGTGTCACTCTAGGGAATACAGATACTGAAATGTCATTTAGAGGGAAAGCACATGTTCCATGGAAAATAGCACAGAGTTTGGTGACCTTATGATCGATGAAAAAAGCCCACCCAATAAATATCCAATAGTTTTATTTCTACATCACTTGTCCTGCCAATGTATAGCATGTGTGAGAGAAACATTGCAAATGATACTAAAATAGGCAAGGCTAAGGGATGTTCCTTATATTTCCACCAGTATTTCCAGTTTTTCTGCAATGTGCAGTGCATTTTTCAGATTTTACTTTCCTGATTTCAGTGCATGTCACCCAAACTGGAGTTCCCAGGATTATTTCCATAGTACCTCGAAGCCAGTTTTATGTTACCATAAATTTGGAAAACAACTTTTTCTTATTTTTGTTTGTTCTTTTTTTTGCAAAAGAAGACCACAATGAAAATTCATGCTTTTCCTGTTTTGCAAAGTTTGCCCTCAACAGAAACTGAAAAATGTCAAAGTTTGTTTTTCTGTTCTAAAAGTTTTATTCAGATATGTAACCTATAGATCAGGGGTGTCAAACTTGCGTCGTTATGTGAAAACCTATGTAAACTGAGGGTAGGAGTGGCCAGTGAGTGACGCATCTGACCCGTGGGCCATGAATTTGACAGCCCTGTTATAGATACACCTTGGTCCACTAATGGTTTTAGCTCTTTTCCTATTTCGGTCAATGTTGCACACAAGGACGTGCAGTCAGGGGAGGCAGGGGAGGCAGAGCCTCACCACTCTCATCATGAAAAGAAAAAAAAGGGAAAAGGCTTGAGCCACAGTCTCCTTCATGTTGACTCAGGCAGGCAGGGAATGGGACCACGTATGCAGGACAGAGGGAGGTGCAGGAGGCTCCTCTAGCCTCAGCCTCCCTCCTGCACACATGGTCCCATTCCCCGCCTTCTGTTGAGTTCTGATGCCGGAGCTCATGGTTCCAGGGTGAATGCGCATGCACGAGCGGCTCCCTTCATCGCACTGAGCAACGGCGGGTTTACAGGAAGTTGCTTATGAAAGCAGAAAGTGCGACGAACTTTTTGGACTGGCGGCTACCATTTTCCTGCCAGCTCGCTCGCAAAAGGACCCTGGAAACCAAGTCGTGACTGGTGCCTTGTTAAGAATTGCGCTGCTGAAAGAGACAGACAGAAAGAGTTGTTATTTTGTGATACGATATTGAACATAGCGCTTAGAAGGCCATGGCTGATTCCAAGAAAACTAAGCAGGGTCAGATTTGATTCATCTTCGGTTAGGATGGGGACCCAGGAAATCTTAGGCAGGGAATGGGACCACGTGTGCAGGAGGGAGGCTGAGGCAGCCTCAGCCTCCTGCACACATGGTCCCATTCTCCGCCTTCTTGATGACGTCACCAGCCTCACCAGCCATAAACCTCACCGCACGTCACTGGTTGCAACTTATATTTTGTATAGAAGTCTACTTTCATGAAATAAAGCTGATGTGACATCCCAATTAAAATTAGCTTCTACAAATCCATAATTCTAAATGCACCTAAACTGCAAACTCACCAATGTCTTTGTCTAGGTTGTCATGTAAGTCTCATGCAAGACTCAAAACATTTTTATATATTTTAGAGAAAATATCATCCTTCCCTAGAGATTCAAAATCTTCCTGAAATAACTCCTGAGCATTTGGGGAAATAAGTGACATACTCCATGGTATGAGTGGCAAAACACTGTCTCTTTGGCAGAAAGTCTCTAAGGATCCTGTTGTAGCCACTGGAGATAAAAAGCTTGGGTTTATGAGTGGGATCATGTAGATATTTGCAAAATATCCCTATTTACTTTTATTCCCATATTATTTCATGGGACTGAAGTGTGGGTAATTTAGAGAGGGTTTACCCACTGATGTTTGGGATAATCCCAGTTCAAACTGTTTATTTTATACTCTCCCTCTTCCAATGGATACTTTCACTACATTCCCAAATAAGGAATTTTGGCTCAGAATTTATAGATATTATACCATATTGAGATGGAAAATGACCTTTGTATGATAAGAGTTTACAAAATGAAGTGGTTACAGTACAAATTCAAGTCAAGATTTTTGGAAAGTTTGAGCTAGGTAGATGTGTTTCTATTACAGTGATGAAATAGGCAAAACACTATTTATTCTATTTATTATTGGCTGATGAAGCAGAACTGACATAAACCAGCAGCAGAGATCTCATAATATTGGCTTATAATCATTAATGCTTCTCTTTCATTTTGCATTATTTCAGACACTAAATTTACTTTCACTCCAAGGATCCTGTTTGCTGTTTTTCTTTATTTTTACAGGATGATGGATTTCTCAAACCTAGAAAAGCAGAACTTGAAAACTTTTCTGACAGGTGCAATAGCAAATAACTTTTTTATGAGATTGGAATAGAATGGAATAGAATAACAGAGTTGGAAGGGACCTTGGATGTCTTCTAGTCCAACCCCCTGCCTAGGCAGGAAACCCTACACCATTTCAGGCAAATGTTTATCCAACATCTTAAAAACTTCCAGTGGTGGAACATTCACAACTTCTGGAGTCAAGTTGTTCCACTGATTAATTGTTCTAACTGTCAGGAAATGTCTCCTTAGTTCTAAGGTGCTTCTCTCCTTGATTAATTTCCATCCTTTGCTTCTTGTCCTACCCTCAGGTACTTTGGAGAATAACTTGACTCCTTCTTCTTTGTGGCAGCCCCTGAGATATTGGAACACTGCTATCATGTCTCCTCTAGTCCTTCTTTTCATTAAACTAGACATTAAATGTATTTGTTGCCCATCTTGACACATCAAAAGGATTCTTTGTTAGGAACTGCAGTAAAATTCAGTAATTTATTTCAGTCTTTTTATAGATTTTATTCTAATAATTTAACACAGCCCTTCCAGTGTGTTTTTTGAAATTTGTCCCCCACAGCTTAGTATATTCGCCTCTTGAATAACAAAAATAGAAAGGAGGTCTAAAATAAAAGATTGCAGTATGAGATATTCCTGTTCTATTTTTTACTGTTTTCTTGGATTTTTCACTATGTTTTTCAGTCCCTGCTCGCCATAATAGTATTTCATACCTTCTGATCTCACTGAGCTGTTTCAATATTTTTCCCTTTCTTCATCTAATTGCTTTTATAATTTTTTTTAAACTTCTGTAAAGTCCAGAATTTAACTGGTTATGGATTGTGCTCTTTCAACTACCTATGTATTCACATTTAGGGAATACAAATTATGCAATTACTTTTATTATTTTACCTTACTTATACCATTAATTTGTTTTCCCATGAACTAGACTGTCGTAGGACATGATAAGGTCAGGTCAATTTTTTTCAAATGGGGAAGTCATTTCATCTTTTTAATTCACTGTATTCAGTCATGGTAAACTTGCACTCAATGGTCCAGCACATCCTCCCTTATCCTAATGTAGGCTATTCTTACATCATAGCAAAAAGCAGACTACCATAAAAAAGACATATGCTTGAAAGCTGTTCTGCAGTAATGGCCAGCGCTTATATAAAATGGTTATCACTACAACTGAGAAAGTTCTAGCAAGCCTTTGCAGATGACCTAATACCTGACTCTGAGATCAGCCATGATCTTGTATTAAATCATGATGTTTTCACCTAAGGGAAGGAGATCTCCAGCCATTCAGATGCTGAACTTCAGATCTCAGCACTGCACAAATGATTACAACTTGTTAAATGGTGTTAAAATTATTAACTTCCCTAAGGGCCTAAAACATTTTACAGCAAACCTAAAACAAAATATTTCAGGATGTTGGATATAATTTACTACTGAGATCATATTCTAAGATGAATCTTAGAAATCACCTAACAAATCATTGTATTTTTAATCAGAAAATAAGCTTTAAAAGTCTGTTTTTATTAGCACAATTAAATATAGAATACTCTTAACCATGTTACGGTTTTATCTGGATTAACTACAATGTTTAGAAATAGATCTAGTTACTTAAATTTAAACCATATTTATCTTTCGGAAGAAAGAAAAAGATTTATGATACTATTAAAATCATTGCATGTCCTTATGATTCTTACATTAAAAATAACTCGACTAACAGGGAAGTCTTAGCAACAGAATTTAATTTGATTTTAACAGAAGAAAGGAATGCCAACAACTGTTCTCCTCCTGTGTCTGAAAGAACACAGAGGAATACGAGAGTCTTCTGTCATATAGCCAAGACTTTCAAATTGGCCTTTGATTACCATGGATTCTACAATTTATGATTTACAAGTCACCCAAATGTCACCATGATTTAAAACACCGAAATTCTGCCAAATAATTAGCAGAACAAAAAATCAAGGAACACTACTCTGGGGTTATCATTAAATTAGCCGTTTATGGATTTTATAAAGAAAAGAGACAAAAATATTTTATAGTGTACTTTAAAAATCATTGCATGTTTCCCTCATGTTGAACATTTCCTAATGTCAGAAGCAGGGTGGATGACACTAAAATCATAAATCCAATAGATAAGTGTTGAATATTACTTTATTTTGCCAAGATAGAACTGAATAAAAATATTATGGGTAATATATCTGTGCAATATATATATATATAGCTGTTCCGAGTCACCTGAAACTGCGAGGTGGGTGGCAAATAAATTTAATAATAAATAAATAAAAATATTTACATGCATGCAATTCTCCTTGTATATTGCAAAAAAAAGATATAAAGGAAAATAAAAACAATTTCCAAGCAACTTGTAGCCATAGTTGGAGACACAGACAAATTAAAGACTGCAGAAATAAATTAGGTTATCTAGGGAAAATCAATGGAAAAGACCTGGTCTAAATACCAAGATGCAACTCCAGTTAACAGAGGATCCTTCTAAGAGCTGATACTTTTAGATTTTTTTCCCTGAACCACTTGAAATTAGTGGACAATCATGAGAGTAAAGGACAGCCATTGTACTTGAACAGTTCAGCTCATGCCATTGACATGAACAACTATAGTAGGGCTACTTCAGTCTGAAAATAGTCTGCTCCTTCATTTTGCCATTTTTGTTTCAAATTCCTAGGCCTCCCGTGCTGCTGCTTATCTTGTCCAATCCTTCACCCCTGTAGCTCCTAAGAAAGCTAAACATCTAGGAGAATGAGACTGGCAGAGGTTGTAACTCGCACAGGGAAATAGAGAAGCAGCAACTGGGAATATTTAACCAACATCTGTAGCAAGATCACCAGAACCTCAGTAAATGGAGTATGCATCTCCAAAAGCTTCAGGGAGCCCCATTTTCTGACTCCTCCTGTCACCCCATGTTAGAGAAGAAGCTCCAGACATGGGAAAGGAATATTATATAATTACATAACTGACTTCTCATGTGGGACAGAATGAACAAAAGATCACAGTCCAACTGACAAGGATTGCCCTTGTTTTGTGCTCCAGGCCAGGTGTCTCAGATGATTTACAAAAAAAAAAAGTCCCAGAAAATTCATATTTTCAGAGGGAAGTTGCAACTCTCAGAGGAAAATTCAGATTTAATCATCTATTACGACTTGTTCCAGCTTGGCCAGAACAACCTGTGCAATGTGGAAACAGAGTCTGGTCAAATGGCTAAATCTGAACTCTCCTTTTCCCTAAAGCAGTGACTTTTGAAAGAGTACTGGAGCCTTCATTCTCTTGAATCCATCCTCTGTGCAGTTTAATTGCTTGAAAATATGATAAGACTTGAATACTTCACATTGCCCTCCACCTATAGCTCCATGTATCACTCTTTTCATAAGCATAAACAAATACAATTGTAATATTCATAATATCAATATCTGAGGACTAACTAATGTATATTAAGATATTTGAACTAACTTTGATAGGTTCCTGACACAGTCATCACAGATTTCTTCCAGAACAATTATTTATCACAGCATTTATGTATTCTTTCTGTCACTTCACTTCCATAGAGACACAATCAGTTTTGGGTACTTTGCATTGTGCTCTTGCCCAAAGGCACTAGATATGTATGTCTACTGTCCAGTATTTGTAAAATCACAATCTAGATTTCAACTATTGTAGAAGCAGATGTGGTATATCCATGCTGCCCAAACAGGAGGAGGGAGGGAGGGGAGAGGGAGGGAGGAAGGGAGGGAGGAAGGAAGGGTTTTCTAAAAAGATCTGATCTTTTTAGAAAAAAAATAAATGATAGTTATATAAATAGATTTAATATATCATGACTGAATGAATCCTTGTAGATTCTCTGTAAGCATTCAAATGCAGATTTAGTTTGGGTCCCTTTCCCGCTTTCTTCACCTCCTTACATATATTCACCCCAGATCTATTGCCTGAATAGAGTTTAATTTGGGTCAAAACACAGGGGTTAATTTCATCCTTCAAAACGATGCAGGAAGAACAACATTATTTAGATTGTTAGCAAAGGCCTACACGCAGACAAGAAAGCTGTAACAATACGCTTAGAAATTCAGAATTTATTCCATGCTGTGCAGCCACCCAGGAGATTCACAAAATAATGATATCCTGAGCAGCAGCTGTGGAAAATGACTAATGTACACTATTCCTTTATTTTCCCACATTTCTTTTTACCTCACCTGTCCCATTTAACGTTGTGTATTCAATTCACTTTTTCACCTCACGTAGTGGGACTTTGGAGAGGTAGGAAATGACAAAAATACAGCTTTGTTTTCTATCTGAGTTATTTTCTAGCCAACTTCCTCCAGTGCCTGAATCTGCTTCTTCATCAACATATCCAACAGAGCCTGGGGCAACGCTGAGAGAAACACCCAGTGCATTCAATTTACAAACAGAAATAAACACCTTTTCAGCAGGTTCTACATAATCACTAAACAAAACCAGGCAACAACAACAAAAATGTTTTTTTGATGTCACTGCAGTGTGACTATGACCCCGTATTTCCTTCAAGAAATAACACTATTACCTAAAGATGTCTAGCACTGGGAGCTCAGACAGAATTGCAATTTCCTTTCTTGTTTACTAAAAAGCTAATATTTTGGTTTTTGTGTCACACCTAGGCATATTGCTTTGCTATATGTGTGCTGCATTCTATTCCCCTGTTCTGTGGGGAACACACAGTTGGTCTCTCCAAGGATCATACCTGAGCCACGGACTGAAAAGAAAGCCATTTCACGGTGCCAGGTATTCTCAGCTCAGACGATAGTGAGGCTGGCAGAAGCTGAGAACTTTGTGGAAACGGCATCTGAGTGGGTGAAAATGGATCAGATATGAAAATGTCTGAAGCAATAAATTAACACACAGCAGGTGGGGTGATAACTTAATCTTGTCTAGTCCAAACAGTACCTGACACCCATTATTGTTATAGGAAGTGGTGCACTGTAATGGTACTGGAGCGAAAACTATCATTCCCCAGTGATTTGAAGCAATGGAATAGGTATGTAATGTGATTCCTCAAAGGAACCTATAAGGCGATTTACACTTATTTGTGCACTGAATCTAGGTTAACCTGCCAATATGCTCTCTGACATGTTTGCTGGGTTTTGACTTCTGAGTAGTCTAACTTTACACAATCTCTCTAGATTTTAAGCATAGAGGAAACTTTGGTAGGCAATGTTTTCAAAAGTAGCATATTTGTTACGAAATGTTATCTTTATGTTTTGAAAGATATACGACATATAATGTTGCAGTTACACATGCTACACAAGAAGAAGAGGAGAGCAATATGATAATATCAGAAGCTTTTATCATAAACACTAAGATTCCTTTTTTTTCTCCTCTCCTACACATGTGATGTACACCAACTTCATAGCAAGGACACTTACCATACAGCATTCATTTGAAGTAATGTAAGCATTTTTAATCTTACATTAAAAATTAAATCTTAAACAACAAGATTTAAGCAACAGTATTATTCAGTAAATAGAGCAAAGAACAACATCAGATCTTTTAATTTTTGTTTTGTTTTGCTTTTTGGAAAATCCTGGTTCCAGCTAGAAATTGCTCAAATAATATCAATATATATAACATATACACACCAAAGAAGGAGTAGCAAGTGCAGTTGAAAATCATAACTGATAGTCAAAATATTTAGATCATACAAAAAAAAGTTCAATACACATACTATTCCACTTAATGTACCAATAACTATAGGAATTACTTTGCAAGATCTTTTCTATAATCTACCCATTTAATTTGATAGATTTCTATACTTTCTTCAATGCTTTTTAGAGAAATCAGTTTGAGAATATTAAAAAATCTCACTATCTAATTTTTAAGTTTAAAAAACTTCAATATATAAAATTAGAAATAAAAAATGAACAACAAATAACAAATTCAAAGTTAGTTATGTCCCATTGATATCTTTCTCTTATACTTTTGTTTTCTTTTTTCAGGAAAATAAATTCACACTATTGTTTTACATAGAAATCAAGTGAGCAAAAATGTTATAGCTCCATATTTTATTCCAAAATAAATGCCTTTATTATGAAATAAAATTTATTTGGTATTTCTCCCTACCATGTAGCCAACTTCTGCTTTCAGCACAGCCATGTGATCCTAAAATCACAATATTTATGATTCCGATATCTAGTAACATGCTTAGTGTAGCTATTAAACTGCTGTTTATTATTCCTATTATTATATTTGCTAAGAACAATATGGAACCTATTACAACAATTGGCTTTTGTTTTTTTCTCCAGACATTGTGATGTTCATTTGATAACCAAAATTAATAATCTATTTAAGGCAGGGGTGTCCAAACTTGGGAGCTGGCTGGGGAATTCTGGGAGTTGAAGTCCGCAAGTCTTAAAATTCCCAAGTTTGGACACCCCCGCTTTAAGGAATATAAATCCTTCCATTCGCCACCGTTCAGTCAGAGCTGAAGAAGCTTCTTGGATGAGAAGCAAAACATCTTCAAAGAAAAACAAGACAACCCAGTTTTCTCTTGAAAAAAAACACCGTGGGAGGATCTTCCTGAAAGTTCTATTGTTCATGTCAGGCAGTCCTAAATTTCTCCTCTACTTCATGATGGTGAAAATCCTCTTTGCCATGATAAGTCTTTCCCTGTACATTGAATGAATAAAATGTCAGGGAATATCTAAATCATTGATAATAAGAGATTTATATGAGCAACAGGGGCCTTTCCTTTGACCCTTGGTCTGGCTTATTGATGCTTGATTTGGCTACTGATAGTCTGCTCCTAGTCAGTTTTCCCTAACGAGACATTCACCAAATGAGTAGAGACTGCAATTCCCAATATTCCTTAGCCAGCATGAGAAGCTGCAATCCCAAAACCAGTTTGGTGCATCAGGTAAGGAAGGAGGACTTATGTAAAGGAAGTGATTCTCTTGTTGCTCCCTGTTCTTGTGGGACTAATATTTATCTCCCTTATTATGGCTTTTCTGTGGAAGGAATATGATTTTCATTTTGCTGAGTACAGTTATATTTGAAAAGGATACGGATGCTAATATTTGAGTTTTGAGAAGTGTTGTAAAGGATAAGGTGAAATTCATTACACCTGTTCTAAAAATTTAGAACTCTAAGATAGATAGAAATCTAAATTTTCAATTGCAAATTAGATTTATCAGAATCGGAGCAAAACTGTTCTTGAGAAATGATGTTATTCTTCTACACAGAGATACTTTTCTGGATTCCTCATGATTAGTAATGAAAATTAATCTGGTTTTATATCTTCAAAACTAAGGAGGCAACTTTGAGAAATATCCTGAAATAATTCCTAGGAATAAAGTAGTAGTTTGCTTGCAAGTACAAAATACCATAGCTAAAAACTGGAGGAAAGGATGAGTCAATAGCAACTGTGTTAAACTGTTGTTAATCTATGGGTTGGCAAACTATGTTTTTCTGATTCCAGTAAGTGAGACAGGTAAATCTGGATAATCCTCTAGAACACGGGTATCAAACATGCCATGTCAACTTGCCACCATGTGATGTTTCGTGACTTTTTTTTCCCTTTGTGAAACTGGGGTGGGCGTGGCCTGTGAATGAAACATCCACCCCGCAGGTTGCCAATTTGATATCGCTGCTCTAGAAGCATATGTTTCACAAACGTAATTTTAATTTACCCTGGGCAAAAGGACATGCATCTATTCCAGCTTCTGGTTCCCTCAACTTCTGATGCAGGTACCCATTTTGTTCTCTCTACCTGATGAAGAAAAATGTTCACTTGTTCTGTACTATTCTAGATCATTTTCACTCTATCCCATTCTAAACATAAGACCAGGATAAGTACAGATCTCATTCCTATTCTTGAGCTCAACACAGCATCAAGTAGTTAAATCACTAATCTACATTTCAGAAGAATACAGTCAACCAGTATTCAGCAATCCATTCAATTAAGATATATAACTCTAGAAGCATTTTTATATACTACATTATGCATTGGGGAAGGTGCACATAACATATATTTTCTAATCCTGAAATAGAGACCGTTTTAGAAGCTAGAGAAGAGTAGAAAGATGCAATAAAGATATGATCAAGAAGTTTAAGATACAATGCAGACTCAGTTAGCTTCACCAAATAACTATTATTAGTTCTTTATTCTATTGGTCCTCTGATCTCCACTCTATTATTATCATAAGGGACCATCAATTATTTATATAGAATAATTCCTTACCCTCTGAATATTAATTTGCAGAGCAGGTGAATTTTTTCCATAAATTTTAGAAGGATATCTCTGATTTTTTTTCTTCCAGGTTAAATAGGTTTCTGTTTTTCACTTACTAGTAATAAAATAAAATCATCATCCTGTCTTTTAAATTTTATTTAAGGAAAGAATGGGATGTGGTATCGACATCTATAACTATATTTCATTTTAACATAATTGTTTCTTCAATAGCATCTCATATACATGTTTTTTTCTTATTATGCCACTATTATTATGCTATTGATTCTACATGCTTTTATAGTATTTTTAGATTTTTTGTTATTCAACAAATGGAAGAAAGAAAGAAAGAAAGAAAGAAAGAAAGAAAGAAAGAAAGGAGGGAGGGATGAATGAATTACATTTAGTATTGCATCATATGCTATATGGTCTCTCCTTACATACAAGAAAAATTATTTTACAAATTAAGCAGAACTTTGTTTTCAAGTACTGTTTTAATTCTGAAGAAACAAAGACTCTAAATATTTACCTGTGGTACATTCATTTTAAAATTTGCTTTCCTTATAGTCTGACTTATTCATTCATATCAACTGCTGTGAATTAATGTGCCAGTGGCATATAAACATAAGGCTAAAATCCAAAACACCCATTTTGCTAACAATAACTGATATGTTGCAAAGCTTTTTTATAACTCCTCATAAAGGCAAACCATGTTTATCGGTCATTATGATTTCTTTACTTAATTTGTTGGAAGAGATGATTACCATTTCCTAGAGAAAACCACTGCCCAGTGCTGCCAAAATAAGAAATGTTCGCTGCAGCAGCTCTTGTAGTAAATCTCTTTCTAGCATCCCATTCCCACCGTATTTCTCATTGCATTGCACAGCCAGTTAACTAGGATTAACACAGCAGCATATGCTTTGTCTAAATGGAAGCCCAGCTCCCACACAGCATTATATATGTTGCAAGTCGGAAGGTAGCTAAATATTCCAGTGTGCCTTATAGAGTGCTCACTTTCCAAATTTCCTTTGCACTTTGTTTACTATATATACCAATAGTGTAATATTAAACAAAAACAGTGTGTCCTGTGCCAGAATGATTGATTACTACACCATGGCAAGGTCACCTCCTAGGAACAGGCTGAGTGCAGTAAGGGCTGTCTGACTCATACAGTTAACACTATATCCGCATTGTATGAATGTCACCAGCAATCCAGTGATTTATTGCTTGGAAGGCTCTGTTCAATTTTTTCTGCCTGACCAAATTGCACATTTTCTAGAAAAAGAAGCAAAAATATTTCAGCACATGGATTACCCCCAAGTCCTCATTTCTCCCACTAGGTTCAACAATTCTTTTCAAAGATGCTGATCATCAAAACCTTCAGTACTTCCCTTCTGCTTTTTCCCATTCCTGATGCCTGCCAAATAGTTGGTAAAAAATTAATTGTTACAGTAATGAAATGGTACAGCTGGAGAGACAATAGTAACAACTATGGGAAAACACCGAGGAGGGTCATTTGTTTGTTTTACTAGATTTATCCTCAATATGTAAAACATTATTTCTTAATTATTGCTTGCTAAAATACAGTTGCAAACATCTGTGGGCTTCTTGCAGTGTTCCTATTTGTCTAAAATCATTTATAAGTATTTGTTTTCAACAATTTTCCTTGCTTAGAGAGATTTTTTTACCCTGAAACAAAGAGTACATATCATTGTATAAGGGGGATTGCTGTGTTCTAAACAGCAATTTTTAAAAAGATCTGATCTAGCCAAAGTGAAGCATTTTGGTACATTTTAATAGCACTTTAATAAGATTATAAATTTCACTTGTATACCGTTCAAATGCTCAAACTAGGTAGTGAGAGGCCTATATTTTTTTGTCTTACACTTTCATATTTGCATTTTTGTGTTACATTCATGACCTAAAATTCAGTAAGTCAGTGAACATGTATTTCACAACAGATCACTTCACATTCAATATCTTCTACAGAATTCATGCATGGTCCTGTAACTCTAATTCTTACAGCCTTTTTCTTTTCTTTTTAATCTCAAACTGTCTCATACATTTCATTTAAAACAGTCTAGAGGCTATTAAAAATCTCAGCAACTTGCATATAATAGAGCATTAACGTTAACTAAAGTACCTTATCTGACAAGTTCACTTTGAACCCACAGAATATTTCCATGGGATAAAGCAAGGACAGATCCTTTATTCAGAATTTCCCTGTAAATAAGAATAAAATAGGTAGAAATAAGGAAAATGGAGTATGCTTTTTAGTGACACAAATTCAAAAATCTGCAATGTCCTTTCGACATGGGCAATATTGTTATTAATTTCAGTTTTGCCAATGTTTCTATGAATGTATGAAAGTAGAATTGCTCATTTATTTTAACTAAGGTTCTCTATTACTGTTGGAGGTTAAAGTATTCTGGTTATGTAGGGAAGTATTCATATGAGTCACTAGATAGTGAGATGGGCCAGATAAGAGAGAGGGAGGGAGGGAGGGAGGATTCCCAAAGAAGAATTAAAATTCAGGTTATAATTAGAATAGAAAGGAAGAATTTTTGTTTTTATTCTTATTTTATAGGACATGCATTGTAAAATAAGCAAATCCAACACATAACTAGTTATATCCTACCAGAAATCCAAGAACATGTATCCACTGTTTATGTACCTAGGAAAAAAGGGTAGAAATAAACTTAGAGTAGCAATCTCTTACTTAAAGAGCAGGCACAGTGATAAATTAAGAAGAGACACAGCATAGCCTTAACTCTGTACTTACACCCTAGGGCTCATTTGAGATCAGTAGCCATTGTAAGGAGAACCACCAAATTATTCTAGGCAAAAAATAATAATCAAGAATCTAGTAGCACCTTTTCCCCATGAAGAAAGCTACAGCTCAGAAAGAAATATGTCTGTCAATGTATTTGGTTAGTAGAAAAAGTACTACTAGACTCTCAAAGGTGGACTATGTATTTTTTTCCTTTGAGAAAGAAGAAGGACTCACTTTTCATCCAAGAAGCTTCATCAGTTCTGACTGGATGGTTCAGAGGGATCTTCCCATCTCCTCCATCACCACCACTATCCAGCCACACCTGATGAAACTTCTTGGATGAGAAGTAAAACATCTTCTTCCTCCTCAAGGGAAAAACATAGTCCATTGCCTTTTGAAAAAGCACTTTTGAGACCTGGATGACTGAGAATCTCCACTAGACTCCTTTTGATTTTCTTGTGTGTGTGAATTGTAGAGAAGAGAGTGCTAAAGAGTCACTGAGGTGGAATTGGTTTTCAACAAAAATAAAATAACTTATATCCAGGGGTGAAATCAACTTATCTTCACTACCAGTTCGCGGTAGGACCTTCCATGCATATGCAGAGCATCAAAAGCAACATGATGACATCAGGGTGGATGGGTGGAGATGGCTACTTAGCGTGCCTGCAAAGGTAAGTAGAACAGTGATGGGGGGGAATCCACAATATTTCCAATGATCAGCTAATATAACTCTCATGTCACAGCTGATGATTGGAAATACCAGTTCACCCAAACTGGTAGCAATATTTTGACTACCTGTTTGGGTGAACCGGTAGCATTTTTTACTACCAGTTCAGTCGAACTGCTCCGACCCAGTAGCATTTCACCCCTGTTTATATCCCAAGTTTCCAGAAAGAAACCCTCCCACCCTGCAACCTATTTAATCTGTAAGTCATAAGCCACTCTATATGCCATGCTTTTCAAACCTGGCAACTTGAAGATGTCTGGACTTTAAAGACCAGCTTGCTGGCTAGGGAATTCTGGAAGTTGAAGTCCACACATCTTAAAAGTTGCCAAGTTTGGAAAACACTGTGGTATGCTCTTTCCTCTTCCAGGATGTTGGTTTCACCAGCTGTGAATCAAATGAATGGCATTGTGGCAAGAGGCAGTTAGACCCTAGTTAGGCATGCTAAACCATATAACTCCTGTAATTATGTAGAAAAAAGACCGGCAAGCTTCTAAAACTTTCCTTCAATCTTGCTATCAGATTAGCAAGTGTTTTTCTCTGGCCAAGAAATATTGAGGCTGTTATTGCAGGATGGCAGCCTAGCTTGAGATGTTGGCACACTTATCCAGGCCAAGTCTGGCAAGCTCTCTGATTTTATTTGTTTGTTTTATTATTTTTCAATCTCTACAACCACTAAAGGAATTCATAAGAAACTGCTCTCCAGCTGGACTTGAAGCGCAGCAGGAGAAATACATCTGATTTTCCTGGAGCTGCTCTTTCCTGTAGTTTACTCGGTAGGATATATTTAGTAGCAAGATTATATGAGGAACACCTCAACGTGTTTCTAGAGATAAGAATATATTGGGCTACAAATATATTGTGCTACAGGTATCCCCTGCTGGTTCAAAAGTCTGGAAACCCTGAAAAAGGAAAAGTAGAGAGAAAATGAGAAAGGAAAGGCATAGGGTAAAAAGTATTCTTCCCCTACATTCAACATTTTATGTATGTGTATGTGTATGTGTATGTGTATGTGAATGTGTATGTATTCTTGCAGATTTTACTTCACTAGTTGCTGACTCTAGGGGGTGCTGCTCATCTTTCAAGGACATTGAACCAGCACCGTCTGAAGACATTTCCATGGTCAGATGACCAGCATGATGTCATGGACCACTATAACTTCCCACCAAGGTGGTACCTATTTATCGAATTGCATTTGCACGCTTTTGAACTGATAGTTTGCCAGTTAGGGCAAGTAACAGGAGCTCACCCCATTGCGTGAGCTCAGGTCTTGAACCTGGGCTGCCACTTTCTAGTCGTCAAGCCCAACATCAAAACGACTGAGACACTTTGCAGCTACACACACACACACACTTCTGGCTAAAACCTGTTGCTCCCCAGCCTTTCCTTCTGTGATTTCTTTGTTCCAACCATTGGCCAAATTATTATGATATCACTGAATATTTATAAGTATTCTAGTTGATGAACTATACCATGGCAATAAAATGTTCAAGATCAATTGCTTTGTTAAAGGAAGTGAAAAGCGAGCAGGAATAGGAACAGGAGATACACTTTGAAGATATTCTAAGAAAAGAAATAATCTTTGAGCAGAGTAGGAACTATTTTGATGAAAGGAAAGGGAAGTGAGGCAAAAAGATCACACCCTTGGTGAAGGAATGAAATTTGGCATTATATTCAGAAACATGAAAATAGGTGAGAAGTGGAAATAACAAAGGTAGCAAGTAAACAATGGCAAAAGAATCTGTGAGTTGAGAAAAAAGTGGCCTATTTGCCCCCCCCAAAAAAGGGGGAATCCCAGTAGAATACCATTTCAGTTAGACATGGAATTTGTATCTAAGAATTATAAATGAGCACCATGATAATATCTACAATTTGGAACCATCAGAAATGATTACTTAGACCTAAAATGTGTCCATACTTGATCTATCTGTAGAATGATACACGAGGGAAGATAATGTTTTCATTTAATCCAGTAGGAATTAATTATGATTAGAGTTGGCCCTTTGAAAATATCCCATCTCCAATTCTACAATCAGAAAACTGGCTGAATAATCAAGTAAGGAAGGCAAAGTTAAGTCACTTTTTCTAAGGCAATTCAGTGAGGTTGCAAAGACTGCTAGTAATTTACTCAAGAGACAAATACTGGGCAACCCAAATGGATCGGTCAGTTGAAATGATTCTCCAGCTCCAAATTCAGCTATTAGACACACTGTTGTCACACTCCTCCTGCCTTTTTCCGCCCAGCCAACATGCTTATAGGACTTTTTCTCAAAGCATTGTCTTTGGGCCTTGTAATGCTTGAAAAGCATTATTGCTTTCCTACAACTTGGGTCCTTACTATGAAAAGTTTTCAGAGCAGCATATCAGGACTAACATAGTTTGTCAAAGCTACAGAATGTTTTGTTCTGAAAAAAGTGTGGCATTGTAACTTAGCTATATCCATGCTGCCATTTCAGTTGACTGCTACACTGTTCCTAACAGAAAACTCAGTTCTGGTCAAATCTCTAGATGGAACCACAAGGCCATTTTATAGAATCAAGTGTAATGTCCATCTTTTCTATTTCTCCTTCGATTGGTAGTGCCCAAGTGAGTAGCAGACCAGATGCTACCTGTTTAAGTGAGCTATGAAATAACTGACTAACATGGTCCCTGTTTTGAGCTTTTGTTTTTCTCTTATTTTGGTAAGCGAAACGTCTTGTGCTTACAAAGGGTTTCATGTATAAGGCAAGTTTCGTTCAGGTAGACACTGGAGAATATCTTTCTATTTGTTTGTCCTAAAACCATTTTTATGTAGATATATTTGAGAAATCTCCAATGTACAGAGAACTAAACCGTGTCCTTGCTAGGTCCAGTTTTGCAATCCTTTTGTAATGGGGTAATCACATTTGTGAACAGAAGAAATACTACCTTCCAAATTATATCTATAAATAACAAGTGTCTACAATGGTATCAGATAGTTTTAAAGTTAAGCTACCAGCAACTACTATTAAATATTACCTAATGCCTCACTGAAAATTAAATCAAAAGAAAATTCAATGATTTCATCTGCAGTTATTACTGCAAACCTTACATAGTATTAACTTATTTAGTAGGTTCTGATCATTCTAATTGGAACCTTATGCTTTTCCCAACTCATAGACTTCTTTTTCTTGCATACTTTAACTTTTAACTTTAACTTTTATTTAATTTATAAACCGCACCCTCTCCCAGAAGGGACTCGGGGCGGTGTACAGTCATATTAAAACACAATATAAATACATAAATATAGATAAATATAGATGGAGGAGGTAACATATAAACTGTACAATAATAGTTAAAATTAAAATTGGAGATACATTAAAAACTACCCCTAAAAAAGCTACCCCAGAATAAGATGTTTGCCAGGAGGTTAAAATGGGACTATAAATGGGCCAGGCCAGCTAATTGGAACAGGTCCAACATAGTCCAAAACCATGAGATACTCATTTCCCAATGGCTAGACCTAACTGTGTCACATGACTGGAGTGTTTCCTTCCCTATCCATTATGGAACCAAATTGGGATATGAATAATTGAATAGGGGAGGAGTGAAAATACTAACAGGAACTTACCAGCCAAAAGACGCAAAGCAGAAAAAGTGATGAGCCACCAGCAAAAAACAACAGATTTGAGGTTGAGGAAGAAAGGCCACAAGGATGCATGCTGTGAACTGTCCCTGGGGGACACAGAGCTGTGTAGAAAAGTGCCGGAAGCACTTTTGTAAACACAGTGGACTCTATACTGAAAGGAAAGCTGCCGGATCTATCCCTATCACCTTTTAGTTTTTCAGCTGGTTATCAATCATGTGTCCACTCTAAAAGTTTGCTATGCAGCAAATCAGATCAGGTATAGTCAATTTATTTCTAAAGGGACCAAATCGTTCCCTGGATAGCAATGATCTGTTCCTGTAGCCTTGCTTGACTGTGGTACAGCCAAATTGGGATCCTCCGTGCTTATCCTGTGCAGGATAACAATGAGTTAACAATAACTGAAATAGCTTTCTCATTGGACTTGGCACCTTTGGGATACTTTTCTAGGTCAATTTCCATCTCCTGGCCCTGAAATGTAAAGGTTAAGTGAACATCTCCACCAAAGATCACAAATGAAATTCCAATCTGATTGATTCTAGTCAGAGAACCCATAAATACGCGCTCCGAATGGTAGATAGGTTAATAAGTCCACTCATTTCAACATCTGATATTGAAAACGCGCCACTTTCCCCTGATCAGTACTTCTCATATTTCACCAGCAAAACTGAAGTGATGAGGAATCAACAGTGCATCTCAAGTATCAATGATCATCACTTCCTTCCTTCCTCTCCCTGTGTGATTCTTCAATGGACCTTGAATCTTTCACCCTGTCACTGCTTTTTTATCATTATCTAAGGTGATCGGTCAGCTCTGTGCCACCACCTGGCTCTTCGATCTGATGCCAAATGTACTACGAAAAGCTGTCATTCCCAAGCTCGTTCCATTTCTAGAGAGTCTCATTAACACCTCTCTTCCCTCTGGCTATGTGCCACTACAATTTCAGATGGCTGTTGTTACCAAACAGACCGAAAATACTATGTTAAAATACCTCTGAGAATCTGAGTTAAATTTATAAAAGCCTGGTAATTCAGGGCTAAGTAAAATATTCCATCTTTCACACACTACTTCATTCCAAAAGCCTATTTGTTCTATTTCAGATGAAAAGAGAAGCTGATTTTATGGGATTTATATGTCAAATGTAACCTAGACTACACCAAATAGTAAAAACTATCAAGGCAATTAAAAAAAAGGAAATAGGACTATCAAAATAAATGTATTTAGAACTGGAGATCTGACAGTTTCTCTTGAAATATGCCCCCAAATATCTGAACTAAATTAAAGAAACTGATGAGTGAAGCTTCATTCTCAAATTTTTGCTCCAGAATATCACCTGTTTCTTCCCATTTCCACTCACTTAACAGTGTCAATGAAAGGTGCTAGTGAAAGAAAAAATCTGGGAAAGTTAATGATTTGGACTTTCATTCAAACAAAACCTACATTTTGTTAGGACAGTAAAAAATTACAATTCTAGATAGAATTATCTAATGCAAACTTTGTGCAAGGATAGATATGCTGCAACGACATAGTGTGCTCTATTTTTTTGTTGTATTTTTCACTTATTTTAAGCACTCTTTTTACTAATGTACTGCATATGTCTTTAGACTTTGTTCTTTTTTCTATCATCATGTTAATAGCAATATAAATAAATAAACAATTATTATTGCTTATTTCATTTTGGTTTTTTATTAAGGTGTGGAACTGGTGAGATGAGAGGTTTTGCTCTTTGATGTATTTGATCTTATTTTTATAACATTAATGTACAGGAATAGTGCCATCATTTTTATGGTTCATTTCTTCTGTTTGGTTTATCATTCTGTTTAGTCTGTCCCTAAGCCAACTTATAACTCATTTTTTTTAAAAAAGAAATAAACAGACCAATAGAACATTAAGATAGCAAAATCTTGGAAGTATAATTGTTATAAATAAGAATAATCCTATGTTGTAGCCAACAGAACTGAAAGCATTGCATTTTTTCATTCTTCTACTGCACTGTTCCCAAACCAAAGATCACATACAATGAATTTTGCACTTGCAAAATTCAGCTGGAGAACTGCCCACTATCATAGGATGAATTGAGGAGGGAGAGAACATGTGAAGGGGTTGAGAATTGAAACAGTTTCCCTTTTAAAAAGCCTAATACTCTGTTTCCTACCCTAGATATTATTATTATTATTATTATTATTATTATTATTATTATTATTATTATTATTATTATTATTATTATTATTATTATTATTATTATTATTAAAATGGGAGGAGAGAAAACAAGCTAAACAAAAAGTAGCCCTACCCTTATGGTGATATTTTAGTAACTCTAGAAGACCTCCTGGGTCCTTCTTGAAGGTTAGGAGACTACAAGGCAGCTTTCTGTTTCTCAAGCATTGCCCATCCAGGGGTTAGTTATGGAAAACATGCTGCTGCCTACATTGATGTGGAAGCATAACAATCCAAAGCAGAAATCAAGGCATCTTTGTATATGAAATGTCATGGATCAAGATTTCTGACCATAACTTACTATCTGCTTCCCTCCCCACAACTACAAAATGTATTGGGCACAGAAATGAAGATCAGAGTGGGTTCCCACTGGTTCAAACTGGTTCAGCCGAGTCGGTAGTAACTCGGCCTACCACACCCCCAAACCGGTTCTATTGATGGTGCTGTATGTGGTGCCATCTTGTTTTTTTCTTCTGTGCATGCGCAAAAGCATTTTTTAGTACTGTGCATGTGCGTGTAGAACGCATCAAGTGTGCAGCACATCCTGAGCGAACCGGCAGTAGCCGGAACCCACCCCTATTGAAGAGTTAGCTCTCATCCAATTTACATGTAATTTAAATTCAATATAATTAATAGGATTCTTCTCAAATCACCTATTTCTCCTATCCCATTAAAACGACAGTTTGAATGCAAGGCTTTCCATGAGAGAAAAAAAATTGCTTCTCTTCAGTAGTTTCTTCTTATTATATTCTTCTCACAAGTTAGCTAAAACACATACAGGAATGTTGAAATGTGGCTAACGAGTTTTTCACAGTATGTCATGCGGTATCCAACACAACTGAAAGTTGTGAAAGGCCATTCAAGTGCAGGAGATGAAAATTATTGAAATTATTTCAGGGATGTCACTCCAAAGTGTAATATTTCATCCAATGTGTATCAGCGACAATCGTGCAGCAGGCATTACTAAAACAGAGCAGCTGAAACAATAGGCATCAAA
This sequence comes from Natrix helvetica, assembly GCF_964273705.1. Taxonomy (NCBI): domain Eukaryota; kingdom Metazoa; phylum Chordata; class Lepidosauria; order Squamata; family Natricidae; genus Natrix; species Natrix helvetica. Next base: position 69,672,526 of record NC_138551.1, read on the forward strand.
TCAAGGGCTCGTGCAACACTTTGGAACAACGAGCTAATGACCCTGAAGCAAGAATAATATTAAATTAGCCATACAGAGGCACACAAGTTGTTCAGTGACTTCCAGCCTGTTTTTTAATGTCATCTCAGCATACAGCTCTTGCCACAATTGAATATTGAGTGGCATCCTTCTGTCATGTCAATGTCTGGAATTGTATTTCAAGTCTTGAAGTTTCCTTTCAAGATTATTGATCATGTAATCTTGCTCTGCGACCTGGAACATGTCTGCCAACAGTGTTTCTTTGTATTATACTGGCTGAAGTTGAAAAGGTAAGTTACTGCCATGAGTTCAGGGAAAAGTCACATTTGTATGAGTAGTCAAATGCTAGAAAATGCTTTTAAGCTTGATGGTTCGCCAGTTGAGGCAATTGTAGACTGTTATCTGCTTGTTTATAATGTCAAATCTCAAACAATCATTCAAAACAATGATGGGAATTTTGTTTTATAATAAGGCAGAAATTACACATATTTTTATCAGCATAGAACCATAGATATTGAAGTAGAAAGGACAACATTTTGGCATTTTGTAGGTACTCTCAACATGCAACTCCTGTTTTGAAAGGAAGGCTTAAGAATTGCGGAGATGTGCATTCAAACAACCTCCATATATTTGAAATATTATATCTCCCTTTTCTCTAAGTCCACTTTTAATGCTGATCTTTGTTTTAGAGGAGTTGTCAAGTGCTATAATTAAAGTTGAATTTCAGCTTCCATTGTTCTTTCCCTTTTTCATTTGCTCATAATTAAAAAATCCTCTGTGCTAAAATTGTCAGTACGTGATCTCATCCCAAAGGTAATTCTACGTAAAAGAGTGAAACCAAAATTAGTTCAACTATTTTTTTCAGTTATACAGACATTAAAAATTACCCTTTTCCACACTGCTTCAATTGACAGTTTAATAATATATCTGAAAGCCAATTTCAGCTAAAATTCTGACCCTGTAGGGCTTTTATGAGTACAAAGAGAGCTAAAAGCCATTCAGATTTACATAAAATCTGTTTAAATTATGTTACAGTTTTCAATGCTGTGAATATCCAGGTTGGTGTTTTGATTTTATCCAAGGCAAAATCTGCCTTGAGCCACACTCATCAAGCTGAAATGAGTATGCAATTTTATTTCACGTACACAAGAGTTTAAGAGGGTTACAATGTGGTCCCAAAACTTCCCTGCAGTTCCAGGACACGCACTTCCACACACTTGTGATGTCACACTGAGCACCTAAACAGAAGCTCCAAAAATGCACAGCATCTGATTTGATAAAATTAATTGCAGCCCGGAAGACGTGGGACACTGTTTACAACCAATATTGTGTATAGGCAAGGGAAGCATATGTTTTTATTCCTCAGCATGATCACTCTAAATTACCCTTCTGGTATGGCTAGGTCACCGAGGGAGAAAAAAAAATGATGGGGCTATTTAGACTTCCATGGCACTCCTCTCCCCATACGGAGTTTTGTTTTTAAAATAAATATTCCCCTGCACACTTGTAATTAGCATTACCAAAAAACGGAGCATCAGCTTTTCAATCTGATCCACAAAAGTGTTATGAGCAGCCCTCTGTGCACCCACTATCCAGTCTGATGCAGAAAGAAAAAAAATACTGCATCTGAAAATGACTGCTGAGATCTCAGATATTGGTGGAGACAAGTGGAAAAGCCAGAAATGCTAACGTGAAAGGTAGAGCTTTCTTTTTTAAGCAAGCAGTGTTTTCTCTTCCCTTGTCCAAGTTGGCTTACAAAAATCACCATAGCCTGATAGCTACCATCAAGTTAGAGACAGTAAACTTGGAAGGGTTTCAGAGAGAAGCTTAGAGCTCCATCAGTATTCCAGACCTAGGCATGAAAAAAACAGCTGCCTAATTCAAGGAAGAAGAATGGTGACTATCGTTCCTTACCATCTAAAGCCGAGAAGGCTGAATTCTTCCCCTCTGCTTTTTACTTCCAGATCCTGCCGACAGCAGAAGATGAATGAAAAGCTCAGGGCTGCAAAAACCGTGTCTCGTAGGATCACAATACTTTGCTTATCTTCAAACAGGGTGAGCATCTTTTCCCAGCTAGGGCCTTAAATGACAAATGCTAAATTTCATTGGACTGTACTATACTATTTCATTTAATGTATGTATAGGAAATGTACACGTTTTTGAAAAGCTGGGCTAATGTGGAAGATGAATACAGAAAAAAAATAGTTTTTAGTGTGGGACCTATCATTTCAAAATGTTAAGAATTCACAAGTCAAAAACAATTGTAAAATATATTGACTAGGTATGCTGTGGTATATAGGCCCTTATATAATAAGCAGACAACTTGAGCGAAATTTCACTAATGATCCCAAAGAAATAAGGCAGAGGGGAAAATCTGTTCATACATTTGACATGATGCAGTCAAGAAAAAAAAAAAGAAACCGTATATTTCTAAGCACAATCATAAAGAACTGTAATGCTGTCTTAGCATTAACATTCTTACCTATCAAAAGTATTGAAGCTTATTATAAGCGTGCTTATCTTTCCCAAGATCCTTTAAAGCCAAATATAAAGATACGAGTCTTCCTATTGCTGAGGCATATTTCTCATTCTCATTCTCTTCCACATTTACCTAGTCATCTCCCCTAAACAAAAGGATAAGTATTCTTATAATGTTTTCAAAGAGAGGACGCATATTGTAATGCCTTTTCTCATTTTTTTACAGTTAGCCCAAAATATTTTATCATCCAAACATTAGGGCTTTAAAGGTGAGTGTCAGTACTTTAAACCAGATAAGCTAATGAGTGTAGTGGTTTCAAAACCAATGCAAGTAGGTTTCCAATGGTAGGTTCTTATTACTAGCTAAAATCTAGAATAGCCCTACATATGATATGCTCCAAAAATGTATTCTGAAGATTACCAAAGCATAAATTATTATGGTCAGATTGTCCTTATATAAAAAGGATCATGGCTAGTACATCACAACTTCCCCCTGCCTCAACTATCACTTCTCCTGTAGCTGATTGAGTAGGATCTATAAGGACTTTGAGACTGCATAGCTGATCTTTCCAGAAAATACATTATCTCTTCAATAAAGCAAAATATTTTTGCCTTTTTAAATTAAAACTGAGCTCTGATTGCTACTTCTTGTTCAAATTTTCATTTCTATATAGAAAAATAAAGCTGAAAAGCTGTCTTCATCTTGATAACACTTCATCTTGATAAGAGGTTTGAGTGGAGCACCATAGTAGCCTGCTTCTAATTGGTGAAGCAAAGCTGTGGGGCACATCACTTCTTAAAAATAACTTACATAGAGCACATGTAAGAAAGTAACTTCTATTAAAGTGAAACAACTGATATAAATAGGTTAGCATAGCATCTTGCTTTCTGCAATGATATATGAGAATGACATGAAAGATGGAGTGAAGAAATGGGTCAGATAAGAGAAGGCATAATCTGCAGCTGCATAATGGGTGGAAAAAGAGACTCTTCCTAGTTTCTCAGGCTGTAAAGGAGATGATGTGAGATTTGTACTTTCAGACTTGCAAGATTCTGTTAATGTAGCCTTACAATAAAGTAGAATGAACTTATCTGGTTGTGTTTCCTGTCTTGCGTACCAGGGAAGGCTGACACTTGCATACAAAGGTAGACCAATGCAGTTCAATTATAAGTCTGTTGTTGGCACTTCATTCCAAAACACCATTTATGTTAAGAGATTTCACATATACATTAAAACACTTGAGACAAAATGTAACCTGTGTGACTGGTATAGAGACAGAAGAAAAATGAGATGGAAAGGAATAGAAAAAAGCTGAATTAGAACATACAGTGATTTTGGTCTAAGAAAGCTTAATTCTGTAAACTATGTGTGCTGAAACAAATGATTGGAATGAGTTCTAGAATATATATTTTTTAGCAAAAAACATAACTGGCTTTGTTGCTCCATTAAGTTGCTTGTGGTTTGCACAACACTAGTTGTCACTTGTGCATTCCTAGTTCCAAAGTTGAGTGTATGTATATATGGGTGTTGGTACACTTGTGCAGTTTGATTTATCTCCATGTATTGGTATACTTGTAAACTATGTTTGATTTAGCTTCACTCTGCTTATTTGTACATGCATTCAACTTTGGAACTAGGAATGTGCAAGTGACAGCTAGTGTTGTACAAACAACAAACAACTAAAGGTAGCAACAAAGGCAGTTATGTATATTGCTTAAAAATATTCTAGAACTTATTCCAATCATTTGTCTTGGCACATTCCATACTAATTTCTTGATGAATTGAGCCTACCATTTTAAAGATTTAATTTCAGATATTAAGTTACAAAGGCAGTAGGGTTAAAACTATTTATTTTTCCTGCTCCCTATTTTTGCCTACCAACTACACTAGGCCCCAAGGCTGAAACATCCGTGTGTTGAAGGGTTTTTTTTTTTCTATAATCCTTTGAGAAGAGAAAAGAGACTTTTCACTCATTAAACAGTAGGAATCTCTCATCTACAGCTAAAGGATATGTCCTATTAAGAGAAAACAGAAGCCCATTTCTAATTCAGGGCAGTTCTGCTATGTATTCTCTAGGACCAATAAAAACTGCTGATTAACCAATGGACCAATGGATCTCCATGTGCTGTGCAGCTGTCACATCAGCTGTTTCCTTTGCCACATTTGGGGTGTAATTTGCTGGATATAAGTGCAGGACAGGGGAATTTTCTTATGACCACACAAATAATTCATCATCGGCTGCATTTCTTAAGACTCTTACGGTTGGAATGGGGAGAGAAATATCTCATATGGTTCATCCTAAATCTGACAAAGGAGCAGCTGATACATTCAATGAGAGGCTGAAAAAATACTTTAAAATAAGGATTTCTTTTCCCCCATTATTTCAGGAAGGTGCATTTCACATTTTTCAGCATCGTAGTACTACAAAAGAAATGTAGATACGTTAATTTCATGTAATTTCCCCCCACCAACATCCCAAATGTTTCCTCTGTTGATTTTAAAGCATACTCCAACTTCTGCCATAACAAAGAGCCCAAAACACTCAGGCTTGCATTCTTATACAGCACACTGCAGTTTTTATGCATATATGCTAGATGAACAAGAGGGTTAAAAGTTAAACAGTAGCCTGAGGGAAGCACACTTGCAAGCTGAACAGGTACAAAATAGGCTTTTGTTACTTCCAAACTATTACTGTATGCCTCTTGCAGAAGCTAACGTTAAGAGAAATCCTGTGTTGAAAAAAAAAAAAGAAGGGAAGGGAAAGAGGAAAGAGGAAAGGAAAGGGAAGGAAATTGTTTTAAGGTTGCAGATATTATGAAATGGAGTTATTTTAATGGCCTTTGACCTTTAATTCAAAGTCATAAATTTGTCAGTGTCGGTAAATGACAGGACATCATTCTTAATGAGGGTATTTCTCCCCCTCCTCCCCCCACTCCCACATTACACTTCCACACATGTGTCAGTTGTGTAATTCAGGCAATTTAGTTCATACTAGTTTAGAGTTCTAGAATTATATACGAAAGAACAACTGTACATATGTGGCAGGTCTTTTTAAAATGTATGTAAATTAGAGAACCTCATAACTAAAGCATTGTTACCATTTGGCTTGAAGCAATGAAGAGCGCTCAGAAAGCAGAGTTTATTCTCCATTTCACAAAATGATAAATAACACAAGTCATCATGTTTATGTATAATGAATTACAATCCGGCTACATTTACCTTAGTAACATTTTACTGGAGTAGTATTTTACTCCCAACTACCAATTATGTCATCATCCTGGCATTTACCTGGACATAATGATACACAGCAAACCCATTCTTGTAACATAATTCATGGCTTAAAGTGTTTGTAAAGCCAACCAGGATTCTACATACACATAACGATGCGGAGATTGCTATTAAATTTTACAGATTAAAGTTTAGTAAACCTTAAAAACCCTACCCTGGTTTGTATGGTATTTATTAATCCTGAAGGAGAAGATGTTCTGCTATTTAAATGTCAATAACACATAACCCCTATTAAAATATCCCTCCCTCCGAAAATGCCATTATATGCATCTCGTTATTGAAAACCGCATGTTATAATGCTAGATACATTGCTAAATGCCCAAAAGACACTACGTTTATTGTTTGTATAGCATCATAGAAGAACATTAGATTCACTATCACCATTTTTACCATTAAAACAGAAGAAAAGGAAAGCAAGCTCTATCTCACATCTATTTTTATACTAGAAACATACATGCTGGAAAGATTTCAAAGCCTTGGAAGGAAATCTCCACTGTTACATCATCTCCTATTAATTCAATTTAATTTCAAGTTGAGGAGGGAAACATATAGTTCATTTTATAAGCTTGTAAGGTCGTTCACATTTAAATTAAACTGACCTCTCTTTAAAGCCTATTAATAACAAGGACTATGCAGAGGGAAATTTAATATGAATGGTTAAAAATGCATAGAATTCAGACTTTACTGCCCAACAGCTCAATTAAACAAATTGATTTTTTTTAAGCAACAAAAGGGAATTGAATCAAACAGGAATAGTCTGGGATCCAAAATGTGGACATATATGAATGATAGTCCGAGGGTTTTTCAGCAGGCAGTTGCCTTCATTTGTTGCCTCAGCAGATACAAGGGATTGGGCAGGCTGCAACACAAAAGGATAAAAATGTTCACCAGTGAAACACAGGGTTTGGCTCCCAATAAATCATCTGTCACTTCATCACAGCCCAGTAGATAATGAGCAATAAAGTTTTCACACTCAGAATGAGGAAGCAGACACAAGCAGCCCAGGAAAGCCTCTGGCTTTCTCTCTCTCTTCTTTTTTTAAAATGCCAGGACACAACGTATAATAAATTATCACTATGTCTCAGGGAAAGCATGACCCCGACATCAGTAACATAAACAATTTAATGCCGTAAAGAAGCCTGATATAATCACTTTTACCTACCCTTTTTAATCGCTGAAATAATTCCCACGGCTTTACATGTATAGACATTAAGAAAAAAATTGTGAAAATTGGCAATCGCTGATATGTCTGGAAATTACAGATGTATGACAGAGACTGACTCAAATTGAGATCAACTTCTGTTGATTGCAATGCATTCATATAGTTTTCATGGCCATAGTACAGAAGTAGTTGGAGAGCTTTCTTTTGGAGTAAGAATAAACTTTAGAGTTGTAACATTTTCCCTGTAGTGAAATCGAACAATAATACTGTCAGTTGTCCTCTTGGTTGTGTAATTAATTTATGGATATTTGTAAAAGGAATGTTTGATGTGAAATCAGTGTATTGGTGGGAGCTTGCATATGACTGATGCACTGAATTTTTAGCAGGAAATGTTAAAGAGAATGTGTGTTACAAAGAATATGGTTCCAAACACTGATATTTTAAAGATCACATGGAAAATGAAGTTTATATTTAAATGATAAAAAAAAATAAGCAAAGGGGATAAAATTGTCTACTTTGACAAAAATATTGATAACCAGATGGAGAAATATTAGGAAATAAAAATGCTGCTTATATATGCAGTGTAACCAAAAAAAATGTTTGTAGAAAGCAATTTAAATTGTTGTGTTTATATTTTCATATTTAAAACAAGGGAGCAGGCCTAACCAATATAAATATAGTGACTGGTTTACATTCATTCATTCAACTGTAAATTCATGTTTTAGCTAACTGTCTTACATGAGAGCAAGAGTTATATGTCAGATGAAACTAAAGTATTTTGCATGAAGAGGAAATGGGTTACTTAAAAAGTATGTGCTGTCAAAGAGAAGTGGTAGAGTCAAAAGTGAATAAGTGATGAACGAGCCTGAGTTCACTACAAAACTGAAAGAATTACATTACAAATGAATAAAAGAAGTCAACTGAATGGTTAGGTCATGTAGAGAGTATGAAATTTAGACAAATGTATAAAAGAAGAATGAATGGTCTGATAGGAAGTGGAAAACCAAGGAAGTTATAGTTGGATGGAATGGGAGGCGTTTGTCAAAAAGAGAAAGAGGTCAGAAAGGCAAACGGCAATACAGTGAGCCCTCAATTGATCCCAAATGTATGTTGCTAAGTGAGACATTGGTTAAGTGAGTTTTGCCCCATTTTACAACTATTCTTGCCACAGTTGTTAAGTGAATCATTGCAGTGGTTAAGTTAGCAACCTGGTTGTTAAGTGAATCTGACTTCCCCATTGGCTTTGCTTGTCAGAAGGTCACCAAAGGAGATCACATGACCCCAGGACACTGCAAGCATCAGAACTATGACTCAGTTGCCAAACATCTGAATTTTGATCATGTGAGCATGGGGATGCTGTAATGGTCATAAGTGTGAAAAATGGTCACTTTTTTCAGTGCTGTTGGAAAGGTCACTAAACAAAATGTTATAAGTCAAGGACTACCGGTATATTCATTAGCTTAAGGACATGGCTGAAGTAAGTGGAAACAAAGTGTAGATTAAATTTCATTTTCTATTCTCTTAGCTCCTGCTTTTACTTTAGTTGGCTTACTTCTTATAGGATGAGTCGTCTGAAATGGTCCTTTTTATATTTGCTAAAAGGCACTTCCCTATCTGAGTTATAAATTAATTTTGCTGAGAGCTAGTTTGGTATAGTGGTTAAAGTGATGGACTATGAATGGAAAAGTTGAGGTTCAAATCTATCAGCATGGAGCTCATTGGGTGACTTTAAGCCAACCATGCTCTCTAAATCCAGCCTTCTGTACCCCAAAGAGTTCTTATAGAGCAAAAGAGAGGAAGAGAGTCTACATCCCCTCAATTTCTTCAAGGAAAGACAGGACAGACATTCTACAAAATAATATCTTACCTTTTTTTGCACTTTGCCTGACATCTCCTACCTCAACAGCTTATGGAAATATATGTAGATATGTAGATAAAAACCTTATCTGGTGCACCTTTCACAGATGAAGACTGCATTGGTCCAAGGTGCTGAAAATGTTGCTATAATCATTGGACTGAACATGAACTGGAAATGTTCAGCAACAAAGCTTGCGTAAATTTGGGAATAAGGCTCCTAATGTGACATTCCACCACCCCCCCAAGATGGCGGCACGCTTAGACACTGTGGCTTTGAGCTCCTGGTGCCACAGTAGAGTTAGGCAAAAATAAACCAATTTAGTTGTATTTAAGTACAATGACAATAAAGATTATACTTATACTTATCACAATTAGCCCCATGCTCAAAGTCTTGTCTTCCCTTCCATAATGTTAGCAGTAAAGCATCACCACTCTCCCCCATTTCAAACTTAGTCTGATGTTCAGTTCTGCAGTACCTTCCAATTCAGAAGTATATTATATAATTTCTTCAGAAGGGAGCATATGGAAAGGAGTCTTTTTCTGCATCGTAAAAGCTATGGAATTCTTGGTCTCCTCTCTCAATGGCTCTGAAAGAAAGACAAAATGTATTCCACCTATTTAATATTAATACATTAATATTAATTAATATTGATTTTAATTTATTTATTTATTTATTAAGTCATGACAGTTTTAAAAATAATAGGAAAATAAAATGAAAAGCAACAAAACACAAAGATGCATGTGTTGTCATAAAAATACATAACAAGTGCTTAAAATACATGCACAATTTTAAGTATAATATATTGTACAACATAAACAGTTGGAGTGATATGTATAATTATACAATGCAAATACAATACGCGTGTGTGTGTGTGTGTGTGTGTGTGTGTGTCTTGCACTTACATATTATGAAGTAGGTTTTTTAACCTACTGTATATTTTGTATAAATAAATCCCATGTTCCATTATAGTTATCCATATTCCCTGACTATAGAATATTGTGTATAATCTTTCATTTTATATTGTATCTCATACCTTAATTCTTCTTGGACATTACAGTATTCAGAGCAAACAGAAAGGAAGAGTACAAAACAAAAAAATGAAAAAATTGTAGAAAACACTAATTACTCTTTAAATAGAGCATTAAGCTAGATCCAATTTTTTCTGGAAAATCGGGGTGTCTACTTCATATGAAGGACCTTTGATTTTTATCTACACAGAAACAATGTCCTTAACATAATTCAGTTTCAATTTATAACAATGGTTTTCCATAAACTAGAATTTTAATCTATATCGAGTACTATATTTGTAATCCTGTTAGAAGCATTTCTGTCTGGGTTCGAAAACCAAGCACCACGCAACAGGGTAAGCTCCCATTTTTGCCTCAGCTCCTGCTAAAGTAGCAGTTCAAAGCATGCAAATGTGAATTTTAAAAAAATAATGTTCTATTTCGGTGCGCCTTGACATATTGTCATGCTGGCCATATGACCATGGAAATATCTTCGGACTACTCTGGCTCCCTTGGTTAAGGAACAATTGCTGAACCTTAGGGTCAGAAAAAAAATGGACAGGGGAAACCTTTACCTATTCCATACAGAGATTTTTATATAATAATCTTGAACAGCTGTCCCTTTGAATTTATCGAAAAAGATCATAGTCTCTTAAATAGTTTTTTTAAAAAATAATAACAAAGAAAAGAATATGGACTTCTTAACAATTAACAGAGTATAGATGTGTACAAAGGTATGTACCACATTCATATTCAATATTTGAGATCTATTGCTTTTATCTGCGGTAATAGCGGCACAGAATATACAAATAGGGTTTGCGTAGCAATCACAGTGGGGAAAAAAAATATTTGCAAAGAAGGCAGTCTGGCGATATTGCTTGTTAAGGCAAGCTATTTGTAAGCAAATTTATATGAAAGTATGCAATCCCTAATACTAAACTACTCTATCCCCCAACTGAAGGGTGATTTTACAAACGTCCTGCAGCACTCAATCATTCCTTCATTTTAATGTCTTTATTTTATGATTTTGTTGATGAAATACTACTTACCCGGTGCTCAAAATTCCTTTTAGGCTTCAGGCAGTGGCTAGTTGACATGGCAAGCCATATTTTACAGCTATATATTTCAGCTTTCTCTGTCCAAGTTGGAGGACATAGTAGCCAAGATGGTTTTTCATAGTGGAAATATATTTTCATATTTATTTATTGATTTGACTAATGTATCTATTTTTCAATTCACATGCTTATGTTTCAATCCATTAGAGTGATTCATGGTGAAATAATATGTTATTGCGAGTACAGAGAGGAGATAAAGCCACTATACGCTAGCTCTAACACCAGAAGAAGAAGAATAAAAAAGAAATCACTGAGTGGATAAAGACTGGCCAAATAAACGGGAGTAATAATGATGTGATTTGTTTTGTGATAATTTTAAACGTTTTTTTTTTAAAAAAACCTATAGGTCCTAAAATCCATTTATTTTTAAAAGCTATCTATAGATCTCTTTCAGTTACATTAAGTGCTCAGATTGCCATCAAAATTAAAGTGTTTTAATTATAGGGATTTCCAGAGCAAGTAATAACGCAGAACGAAGCCTCTCACCTTATCTTGGAACCCTGCCAAAATGGTAGTCACCAAAAGTTGTAATTACAATAACCAGTAGCTATTTGGAATCTTGAATTAAATTATTTTTGGTCTGGTTCCAACTCTTAGTGGACAGATGCCCATATAAAAATGAACTGCCATCTGGTGAATTTCTATACAGTGTCAGAGGTCTAAAGATGGAAGCATTCTATGGATCCTGGGAAATCATGATTCATAATAGATCAACAGACAACAGATAAAAGCAGAAGTGCAACAACAAATGAGGACCACTAGAACTCAGTTGTGTGGTACCTAAAATTCAAGCCTGAGATGTGACTTGCTGTGGGGTCAATTGAGGAGATTTTAAGTGGCAGATTGGTAATTTAAGCCTAGCAGAAGGTTAAACCCTATGTATCACCCTTTAGTTTCATGAAATCTTACCCTGGATTTGCACTTTTGCTGTGTGTATGTTGTTCAATAAACACATCACACGGAGTTCATATATATATATATATACGTGGCATGGGAGCAAGGCAAAAAGTTAAACTATAAATGGCCATTAGAGGGATGGACAGACCTTAGAGCACAAATCAAATGTAGTAAGGGGTTGTAATCCAAGTAGCAATTTCAAAAAGAATACAGAAGGCAAATGGTGCTTTTGTACTCCAGACAGTTACCCAGATAGGGACTGATGCGTTTCAAAACTCAGTATAGCACCAATTCTAAGAATTTTCATCAGGGATTTTTGTAAAAGTAGTCCCCAGCCTTCAAAAATGTCCCTTTTCAATGACACTCCTAATTTTGAAGGTGTTTTTTTAGAGGACTTTTAGCTGAGCTCTGAAATTTACTGAAAAGAATTAATTGAATTTAGCAAATTTCCATAAGGTTATTTTTTTCCCTTAGAAGTGGAATGAGAAGGAAAAACAATAACTGATAACTCCGGTAAATTGCAAACATTTTATTGCTGAAAACAGTCTAACTTCAGGCAAAATGACAGCTTCCAACCAGGTAAATTTATTGCATTCAACATAAATAGTTTCCAAGAGGTAGGAAATCTGGTCAGGTTGCCACCAGGAAAACACCAGGTCCTGTAACCATCATACTTCAACATGTAGATAAATTAGAGAGGAGTCAGAGACGGGCAAACATGATAAAAGGCTTAGCAAAAGAATGTTGTACCAAAAAGATTGCAGTCATGAGTCTGTTTAGCCTAGAGAAAAGAAGATTAAGGGAGGACTTGATAACAATCTTCAAATATTTAAAAGGCTGCCACTGAGAAGATGGAGAGGAGGTATTCTTTGCTGTCACTTGCAACAGAGCAAGTGTCAACATAGGAATATTTTATCCCTTGGCGGGTCCCTAATGCTGTTCTGTCAAAGAGACAATAGCATCTAGCAGACCCTCTGCCATTTATTCTATTAAGGGCTGCATTTCTACTACTCATAATTTATATTAATTAATAGGATCCGATCCTAAGCTGAAGGTTTGCTGAACGCAAAAAAAAAAAAAAGGAAAATCAATTCAGGTAGTCCAGCTGGTTGTGTTCAACTGGTACAAAGTAGAAAACAACAAAGCAAGCCGTAGATAAAAACATGAAATATCTCTCCTAAAAAAAGTCATTAAAAATGCCATGAAGAATTCCCGCAATGGTGAAAGTAGGGTAGAAGCTTAGAGTTAGAAATAGGGGTCCCCAAGTTCAGACTTCAGCAAAGTCAACTAAGTGAATCAACACCCCCTCTACCTCCACCCTCTGAGGCTAGGCAGTGAGGAGAACTTTAAAAAGGCCTATAGGGAATTCTTGGCCTGACGTAGTGTAATGGTATCTGGGAAAGAGCCACCATTGTTTGTGCTGCTGTGGGTTGGGGAAAATTCTGTCCCATATATTGTGTTAGGTTAGGGTGTATTATGGCATTTTGCAAATTGGTCATCTGTGTATCCACTTGCTGCTAGGGATACAACAGTGCTGCTTCCAGATGTTCCATAGCTAGTGAGGTTCCTTGAGGAATTCTTGAATTCCTCTCATTGGAAGAGAATATGACACTTCCAAGATTAATGTCAGCCTTCCCAGGTAGATGACAAAGGAATTCTGCAAGTCTGAAGTACAATTGCCCAGCTGTTTCCTTTATAGCATGAAAAACAAAGGAGAGTCCTTTCTGAGCATCTTGACCAGCCCCTATCCAGCTGCAGGCTATTCTGTTTCTTAAAGAGCCATTCTCTAGGCAGCATCTCCTTGCCCCATCTCCCAAGGTCTTTCCCACATACCAAGTCATCATATTATTGTTATTACTACTATTGAAAAATGCATTCCATTTATAAATGTTAACTGTATGGTTTTTAAAGAGTACCATTTCTGTCTGCTACAAAATAGTCCTGATTTCTTACTTGTCAGCTCAAAATCACCTAGTTCAGGTCTTTGGTAGGTACTCTGTCATTGCCGATTAAATTTACTCCTTCAACTCAAGTTAGCCATGACTTTTCTGCACTTGCCATGCCTGACCAAACACATTCTCCCAGGTCAGGAATCCTGATCACCTGGAATGCTACTGCAGCATACAACTGAACCTGATTAATTTTGCAGGAACCAACCAGGGGAAAATGGCAAGGAGAGGTCCAAAAGTGGGGAGAGAGGGGGGGAGAGGGAGGGAGGTGAGGGAGGTGAGGGAGAGGAAGAGAAACTCCTATCGGAACCTGGTTTATTGCAAAATGCCCAAGGCATTTCAGATTTCCTGCTTCTTCAGGAACAATTTTTGTAACTTTTTTAAAAGGGGGAAGAAGAAAAGAAGGAGGAGGAGGAAGAGGAGGAGGAGGAAGAGGAGAAAAAGTTTGCTCTTTCTCAGAAAAGCAGCAACCATTAGCCATGAAGAAATAGGAAATCCTTTGGAAATGCATTAGGCATCCCGGTACCTAATAAATAATTTCATCCATAACATTTTTTGCTCCTATAATTTCACATGAAATCTTCCCTGTTGAAACAGAATTATAAAAAGCAAGATAACAACATGTTCTCCATACTTCTACATCACAAGAACATTTTAAGGACCTTAATTTTTATGTCTTCTTTGCTTTGTAGTCTAGTAGCCACATACGCTTATGTAAACCAAATTCTTCTTATCCCCATTATCCTCATTTATGACAGTACCAGGCAACTTGTATAAATTAAAATACTTCTTTCTTTCTTTCCTTCCATTCTTCCTTCCTTTATTCTTTCTTCCTTCCCTTCTTCCTTCCTTCCTTTCTTCCTTCCTTTCTTTCTTTTTTCTTTCTTTCTTCTCCCTCCCCTCCATCATCTACACCCTGTACTTATTTTGGCCTGTTATAATAAAGGCTTAGCACCAAATAAGGACTTAAGTAGTCACAATATTTTACACTGATGATCAGAGCAGTCATTATTATAACTGAGCAGTGAAATAAACACCCCTCCTAATTACAGGAATTGCATGAGGCTCACCAGGCAGTGACAGGCATCAACCTTAACAATAAAGTTTGGTTTAGAGCATAATGTTGGGGGAGGGGAAAGGAAGAGATGAATAATAGCACAATGGTACTGTGTATATTTTAATTAGCTAAAGGTAACCAAATGAGATTTGCCACTATTATATTGAGGTCAGTTCTCCACATGGCTTCAAGCATAACACATTAAGGCAGGCAAGGTGATGCCAAACCGGGAGTTTAAAAGTAATCAACATAATTAAACATAAAGTAAGACCATGTGTTAAAAGCTACACCCATTTTACTGATCACCCTATTTGCATTAGACTTGTACTGTAAATATTAGCACCAAAGAAGTGCTAATTAAATTGTTCCCTTACAAACAGAAAGAAGGGGGAAAAGTCTAATCTAATTTGATGCTTTCAGAGTAGCTACACCACATCTGAGTCTGTGGAAGTCATTCCAAAGAAATATTCCATTTGTGCTGCATTGTCTAATTGGTTTGAACGTGCGTGCGCACGCGCGCATGCACACACACACACACACACACACACTGGTGATAATGGGAGTCAGCAACAGAAAAGAATAATGCAGAAAGCGTTATTTTTTCCCCCAGGCTCATGCACAAAATAACAGTTCTACTTCTCAAGATCTAAAGCATTTTAAAAGCTTTTGGTAGCAAGAACATGGGTTCCACTATCTCTTGAACAGGAAACGGTCTTCCAATATAAAAAGGATTTCCCCAATGTGTACAGATGTTCCTGAATCAATACTGAGTCTCATCTTCCAATCGTCTTCTCAGTTCATTCACATTTAAATTTTACTATCTCAAATGTTGAGATAGTTGGTGTTGCCATCAAAATCTGTGGGGCATAAACTAATGACAGTAGAAGGCATCCATCTTCTTTGCATGTGCAAAGAGTTTCCATTGTTCACAATGATCAAATTCTGCGAGAATCTGTGGTTTCTGTTCGTCATATGCACCTGTGATCAGACAGGATTACAACTGTTATAGGAACCATGCTCCATTAATTACTTCTAACTTTTTTTTTATTTTGCCGAGATACCATTTTGTATACAAATATCCAAAACACAAATACAGATATGTTTGTGGCACATTCATACATATATGTGCTTATATTTGCATGTATGTGCATGGACACTGTTTTGAAGCTTCCTTTCTTTTTGCTTCTTTCTTGTATCTTCTTTTCTGCATCTTTCTTGCTATTTCCTGCAATTCTGCCAAAGGACACCCATACACCTCATAATTCACAGAAGTGTATCTTAACAACAGTTAGTAATAATGTTACTAATAATAAACTGAATAAGGAGGCCCGCGACTCATCAGATTTTCAGCCCCTTCCCATCCAATCCGGGTAAGGGCTGGCATTGAAAAGACCCCCAAATGAGCCAGAAGTCTTCCACTCCATCATGAAGAGCTGATCTCTGGAGTATGCACCAGTGGGGAAATGCTTAAAACACTTAACATATGTGGTTAAGAAAGGCCTAATTTGTCCATTTGGAAATTTTGCCTTGCTTGTGAAAAGGATAGTTAATTTAAAGTAATTTGTTTTGCAGGTGAGGCTTTATTCAGAGTGGTTAATACATCACCCTTGGTTGCCTGAACAATTAGAAATTGTCACCAAAGAAAAATGTTGCCGTTCATGTAAATAACTATTTACCTAAAGGAAATGTGAATCCACAAGAGTCAGCATACTTTAATGAGGCATGACAACAGGGGGAAAAAACCAGCAGTATGCTGCATCTGCTAAAGCTGACATCACTTATGGTAGAAATTGGCCAAAACAACTATTATTTGTTTTGTGTGTATGTGGGAGTTTTTTTTTTTCCTTGTCAGAAATAATGCAGCTTGAAATTTTCAACAGGCAGACATGAATCGAGGCCATTTGTTATTTCTAATGGCCCAATTGTTCTCTTGGCAGAAATAAAAAAATGGGGCACTTATGTCATTTACCTAAATTTCTAATTAATGCAATGCCAATAGAGAAACTGGAACATGGGAAGAGGAACTAAAAGGTCAGATAACAAATGTCTGTGCTAGCATGTATGCACTTTGTCTTGACTTTATGTTGTCTCTTCATGCACACACACACACACACACACACACACACACACACACTACTTTAACAGCAACTACAGAGTTTATTCCATAGATGAGGAAAGATTTTCTTTGGTTTAAAAAAAAAGGAAAATATTATAATCCATCATTGTTCATTGCTATGCATTATGTGGGTTAGGTTGAGATATGGATTCAAGGTCTGCTTGAGGTATGGATTCAAGATCTGCTTGAGATATGGATTCAAGATCCGCTTGAGGTATGGATTCAAGATCCGCTTGAGATATGGATTCAAGATCCGCTTGAGATATGGATTCAAGATCCGCTTGAGGTATGCATTCAAGATCCGCTTGAGATATGGATTCAAGATCTGATTGAGATATGGATTCAAGAGCCGCTTGAGATATGGATTCAAGAGCCGCTTGAGATATGGATTCAAGAGCCGCTTGAGGTATGGATTCAAGATCCGTTTGAGGTATGGATTCAAGATCCGCTTGAGGTATGGATTCAAGATCCGCTTGAGGTATGGATTCAAGATCCGCTTGAGGTATGGATTCAAGATCCGCTTGAGGTATGGATTCAAGATCCGCTTGAGGTATGGATTCAAGATCCGCTTGAGGTATGGATTCAAGATCCGCTTGAGGTATGGATTCAAGATCCGCTTGAGGTATGGATTCAAAATCCGCTTGAGATATGAATTCAAGATCTGCCTTAGTAGGCAGCACTAGGGAAGGCTGAATTCCCAATTAAAATTATTTCAAAAGCAATAAGTTACCTCATTGTTTCTTTCATAAATGAATGTTGAAATAGGATGAGAAGAGACCTGACAAATCACACCAAATAATCTACCTGCCACAGTATCCTTATTTTCAGTATCACTAGGCTGATAGCGCAATAGCTTTTTCTATTGTTACTCTGCAGCGTCTGATATTTAAAGGCATGCTAACTTTGGTCATTCCCAGTAGCAGTTCATTCCATTATTTTCCAGCCTGGTCATCACTAGGCATTTTCATGTTGGATGTCATGGTTCCATATAAGTTGTATAATAGTGAGATGGGTGTCATATAAATGTAATAAATAAAAAACATGTATGAAATCTATTTGTTAGGAAGAGGGGAAGTTTCTAAATATGAGAGATTGATGATACATTATAAATCAGCGATGGTGAACCTTTTTTGGGTTATGTGCCATAAGCGGGGGGAGCGCAGGAGGGTTGTGCGCAGGTGGGCCGCACCCATAATGCAATGTGCAACCCCCCCCCCAGTGTGCATACATGCATGACAGGTGCAACACACACACACCCCATTTTTGCATGCTTTTTTCGTCCTCCCCAGGCTCCAGGGGCTTTATAGAAGCCTGGGGAGGGTGAAAGCAGCCTCCCCCACCAAGGCCCTCCAGAGGCTTCGGGAGCTTCCCTGAAACCTCCGGAGTGCAAAAAACCAGCCCTAAGGGCAAACTGGAAATTTGGGAATGGACTTCCAGTTTGCTCGTAGGGCCACTTTAAGTGCTCCTGGGCCTTCCAGAGGCTTCCCTGAAGGCTCCGGAGGACGAAAAACGACCCTATGAGCAAACTGGAAGTCACAGGGAAAAATAACCCTATGAGCAAACTGGAAGTTACAGGGAAGCCTCTAGAAGGTCCCTGAAAGCTCTGGAGGACTAAACACAGCCCTACGAGCAAACTAGAAGTGACGCATGTGTTCTGGTCAGCTGACAGGGCAATGTGTGCCATAGGTTCGCCATTCTGGTTATAGATGATAGATAGATAGATAGATAGATAGATAGATAGATAGATAGATAGATAGATAGATAGATAGATAGATAGATCGGTAGGTAGGTAGGTAGGCAGGCAGGCAGGCAGGCAGGCAGGCAGGCAGGCAGGCAGGCAGGCAGACATAGGCTGCAGAACTATATTTGTTTCTTTCCCCGCCCCTAAAGGTAAGATAGTCATGTGATAAGTTAAGAGAATATATAGGAATCAGAATAAACACTTATTAAGTAATTAAATAAAAATAATAACTTTTAGATTCAATAACTAACAATGGAAGTATAGGTCTGCTGAAAAAGATAGCCTTTTCTGGAGCTTCCTTCCATTTCCTCTAAATTATGGTAGAGCACACCAAATGATCTGATGAGTAACAGAAATAATTCAGTCCCCATTTCCATTTGAAAGCACCTATTTTAGAGTTAGGGAGAAGAAGAGTCAGAAATTTGGGGATTAAAAATAGCAATAGCACTTAGACTTGTATACTGCTTCATAGTACTTTACAGCCCTATGTGTCAGCATATTGCCACTAACAATTTTCGTCATTTTACTGATCTTGGAAGGTTAAATGACTGAATCAACCTTGAGGATTGCACTGCTGGCATTTGGCAGAGATAGAATTAGCTGCAATACTACATTCTAACCACTGCACCACCATGACTCATTTGTAAAAGAAACAAAAAGAAAGAAAGAAAACATATACATTTAAATATTAGGAATGTATCATCAGGAGAACAATTTGATTCTTTGGAAGCTGGTCCGAAATTATCCAGAGTCAATAATACTTCAATAGATTCTTAGAGGACATCATCTAATGATTTCTTCACTGACAATCAAGCTATCTATTCCAGAACAAAGAGTAGAAGCAAATACAAGAAAATATTTTTTGAAATAATAGCAGAATATGTATCTTTTATTCGTATTACTGCTCTGTGATCATAATAAATAATAAAATCACTATTGCTTTATTCCTCTTGACTATTAGGCTCATGTTTTTCCTCAAAAGTGATGACAATAATGTGTTTAGTTTCAGTGGTGGGATTCAAAATTTTTTACTACCGGTTCTGTCGGCATGGCTTGGTGGATGTGGCATGGCTTGGTGGGTGTGGCTTGGTGGGTGTGGCAGGGGAAGGATACTGTACAATTTCCATTCCCTCCCCACTCCAGGGAAAGGTTACTGCAACATCTGCATTTTCTCCTGATCAGCTGGGACTTGGGAGGCAGAAAATAGATGGGGGCGAGGCCAGCCAGAGGTGGTATTTACCGGTTCTCCGAACTACAAAATATTTCCACTACTGGTTTTCCAGAACTGTTCAGAACCTGCTGAATACCACCGCTGTTTGGTTTACTGGGCATGTGGAAAAGCCTGCCATCAGGGGTAATACTACCTTGGACTCCTCATGCCATGCCAGTAATTTTTAAAAATGGATAAAAGAAAGAGTTAGGAGTTACTTTCTTGACAATTCCTTCTCAATTCAAGGAATTCTTGAACTCTAACCCTTCTATGTTTTACGTTGGGTTGTGCTGAGTAATCAGAGGGTAAGCCAAATATATTAATAGAACCCAACACTTCTGGAAGAAGAGACAGCATTAGGAGATATGATTGAAAGGCCCATCTAGATACAATCCACAAACTTCAATATTTATAAGTTGTTTGCTACAGAATTAATAAGTGGATTTTAAAAGAATTTTATGTAGCTTATTAAATATGATTCGAAACTTGTTTCCATATTGACATTCTCATCATGCATACAAAATATTACACTACTACATACAGTATAACAGGCTCTGAAAGCTTCTAAAGCTTCTGGAATTATTTTAAACATACGATCTAATAACCGCCTTTCTGGTGGAGAGGTTATTGAAGAAACTGTTGGTGACCTATACTATAAAGATACTTGTGAGAGAATCTTTGACTTCATTGAGGAAGTTAATCTGAATTACTGTAATGCCATTAGAATACAGGTATCCAGTGATGCATGAAAACTGAAATTTCAAGGGGATTTTAAAAAGGCTTAGTTATTTGGAACTGAAGTCTGCCCTAGTCACCAGTGGGATAATAAAGCAACTCTGTTGGGAGTGGAAGGTTGTAGGCAGATACTGATAATAGAAAAGTAAAAGCGAAGAGCGGCTGACTAAATTCATGCTGAGAACCCATAAAATCCAGAAAGAATAAGAGTTGCAGACTTGTGACTTTGAGGGAAGAGATTAAGAAAAGCTGGTTATGTCTAGCCTTCAGAAAAGGGGACTGTGATAACAGTATTTTATTACTTGGAGATGCATCAAAGGACAACACCTGCATTTTGTCAGTCCAGACAGCAGGACAAAGAACAACAATCTGAAATAATAGGAAGGCAGAATCCAGTTGAATATAGTGGGGGAAGGACGATTTCCACTTGAAGCCTTTCATTGGAATGTTGTTATTCTTTTCATTCAAAGAGAAAATTCCATGAAATATCTTCAAGTTACAGGATCGAGGAATGGAGACAATATATTTATTTAGTTAGTTAGTTTGTCGAATATGTACAAGATGACAGGTATAAGTATAAACATGGACATGAACAAAGGAAATGAGTATAAATAAATGGGGACAGTAGGACAGGGATGGTAGGCACGCTGGTGTGCTTATGTACACCCCCTTTACGGACCTCTTAGGAATTATTAGGATTATTATATAATCCACCGGACTTGTACTTGGCCTTGCTAGATTACCACAATACATTTACACTGGTGCAAATGAGATGAAGAGAATGGAGAGTTTATCTGGCATAAATTAGGGAAGAAACAGCGACATATTTTCTGGAGATTGGAAGCAGCCCCAAACCAATACCACAAGGTCGACGTCTATTATACAGCTGCACAAATAAATAAACAAATAGGTACACTCTCAGGCGCAGCCCAGAACACCATGTCAAATTCGTTTCATATTTATTTCTAAGGTGACTTCTTTTCCAGCACTGTTATTTTATACAGATACTGTTTGAGAAGAGCCTTGAAAGACCCCCAGCCCCCTGTATCTAGCACTCCAATACTGAAAAGAACAGAAGGTGAGCTGTATCGTACTGTGGTGGGACTGCATCTCCCTACCAGGGAACAGTTTGTAGCAAACAGGCTGCGATATGAAAATGTATTTAATGCAATTAATAATTTAAGAAGTGAGAGCATGTGCTCTTGGAGAGTTAAATGCTTGTCAGAGTGATAGATGTACGCTTCAGCACCAATACATTTCCTATGAAGAGCAGAGGGATTTTGCAAACTTGTGTTGACCTTGGGTTGCAGGATATAGGAGCCAGCTTGCAACGGCAGGCCTGCTTAGGGTAGGAGAGTGCGTCAGCTCTCAATTTACAGCCCTTTCCCCAATTAAAGGACTGTAAAAACATTAAAATTAATGCCGTCTTAACTCCAGAGCAGGCTCTACTTTCTTAATTAGTGCATAATTATTCAGTTTTTGATATCCTGGAAAATTATCACATGGAAATTATTTTAGGCACTGTAGCAATAGCAAAAATTGCTCTCCGTCCCCTCCCCCCCACTCTATTAACATGTGGACGTAATTAACACTTTATTACAGGGAAAATACTATTACTGCTAATGTTTAATGACTTTTTGCCATTGCATCATAAGCAGGAAATTTAGAACACTGTAGAGCAATCATCAGATGATCATGCTAGATATATATTGCAAAGGTTATGAAACAGCACTGAACAATACATATGAACAGGGTTTAAGATGAAGGCGTCCATGCAATCAGTTCTCAGGACATCTGTGCACAGGAAATATGATTTGAGTGGAGTCCATTCCCTCCGCAAGATACGTTTCACTGTAAGGTTGGTAAATCAAGGAATGAGCAGCAAAGATATGGATTCAACTCTGGTTTCAATCCAAAAATCTGTGGTATCATTTCCTCATGATCACTCATCGTGCAAGAATTACAAATCAAAACAAAAGCCCTCTTCCCCTCCCCCGAAAAAAATCCAAAGTGGCTTTAAATATACAAATACGCCTAATATGGAGTGGTGGTAATTTTCATATGGGTTATAGATATCTACTTTTTGTGACTCATAGCAAATATCTAAGAGTAGGTATTCTATAAATGTCTGAAAAAATTATGCACCAGCTTTAGATGATTCACACCAATAGCAATTAAGATGCTGAGTCTACATACGTAAGTGTCGAAAAGGTCAATGCTCAGGAAACAGCATTTCATGTAAGCTAGTGTGACAGAGCCAAAGGTATTGAAGACAAAGGGTGTGTGTGAGAGAGAGGGAGGGAGTGGGGGAGAGAGGGGGGGAGGTTTCTTTCTCATGGAACTCCTCTGTTTGGCTGTGATGAAGCTGCTGCAGTTAAAACTAGAATATCACTGTTTACAAAATATGTCCCAACTATCAAAATGTAAATGGGGGGGGGGGGGGAAGTACAGTTAAGGCCAAAGCTATTTGCTTTGAAATGTCTTTATGGAAATGTTTGTGGTAACAGCACAAAGCAATGAGCTACAGAGCTCTGTGTTAAATAAATCTAGAAGGAAATAGAAAACAAGAATGACCCAACACAACCTCTGTATATATCTGCATCGAGTTTCCTTCTGCATATGATCTAATCAAGATATTGTTGGGGTCACTTGTACAGATGATAAACATGAACGGGGTGTGCTAATATGTTAATGTCAATCTATATGGATTTGTTAAAACAGTTGGAGGGGGGAATCTCACCCCCCCTTCATTTATTTTGTATTATTATTTTCAAACTGAATGTGTTCATATTGTACATTTATTTGTGAACTTACTTACATATATATGCAGGTAGAATTTGTCCCGGAACATTATATATATACAATGCATCGCATTGTGGCAATTCATTTCTCCTGCTATTGAAACCGTTTTGTTGAATATGAGCCTATTATCCAATCTTACATTATCTTGCTACTATTGCCAGAGGAGTTTATCAGGAGATCCGTATAAATACAATATGGAATGATCAGGCTCATTTACCATATAGTTCTATTAATGAGAAAATAATCATTTTGTAGTTGTAGATTAAATCAATAATCACCTAATTGAAGCGGAGAATAGAATAACAATATGTTTAACGCTGATTGCACTATAGTTCTAGGGTTCCTTGTAATTATTTTCTTCTATAATAATAATCGGGAAATTGCTTCTAAGATATTTGTCACAACAGTCATACATTTGTTTTGAAACAATACAAAAGTGAGATTATTTGATAATCCAACCACTGTAAATAGTTGATATTTACAAAAATCCTTATCTCTGTCTCTCCTTTCCATCAAATAAAAGTGCTGTCCATAATATTCTGAATCAGTGTTTGGACCACATAATGGACTGAAATAGACTGACCATTTGTCTCAAATTAATTGTAAAGAAGATGGAAATCTTATTTGGCGACTATTTGTCTGTTCAAGATATGAAGACGGGAGGTGTACATTACTCCCAAACAAGTTGGTGTACTGTATTCAAATTACATTCATCACTAGAAACATAGATCTTCTTAGCTTATATACCTTTTCCAACTTAGTTTACTATAGCAACTGTGATTCTATTTGGCCTGAAGCATTGATTTGTTAATTGATAGTCTTTGGTTTGCATTATTATAGTAATACATTATATAATCCTTCATTTGAAAGCAATCTAGAGATTCCAGTAAATCAAAATCACGGACTTAACTTTATTTTCTTTGGCCAGTAAAATAACATTACACTAATGAAGTGTAATATTCACTGCCCTCATTGGGTCTTCAAGAACAGCTGAAAAGAAAGAAAGGGCTTTAGGCTTTCTTACATAAAGGTTCATTTCTCACATAATTAACTATCTAGAAGCTGAGATAATCATCTGAGGGCTGTCTTTCAATGGCCCTGCCAAACAAAATGAATGGGATAATTACAAACATCTGGAATAATATCACTTTTGCAATTTCTAAATATAATTCTTTTAAATCCACCCCTACCACCCACCCCCTTGCTTGATGCAACCATAAATCCTGGTAAAGAGTCAGATTCCAAATCTTTGGTATATAATTCAACATCACATTAACATCTTTAACATTTAAAGATTTTCCCATAAATCTACTTATATTAAAATACCATTGCAAAAGGATTCCAGATGATCAC
This sequence comes from Natrix helvetica, assembly GCF_964273705.1. Lineage (NCBI taxonomy): Eukaryota > Metazoa > Chordata > Lepidosauria > Squamata > Natricidae > Natrix > Natrix helvetica. The sequence goes on from NC_138551.1 coordinate 69,697,313, forward strand.
ATAACCATTCAGTATTATATGGGTCAATGAACCCTCAAATGTTTTACACCTTCAAAAATGAAAATCTGTTCTTTATGCATTCAAGTATTTTCTGTTGGGAGTCAAACACACACTTAATTCACATTTTTATGAATCAAATTTAATTTCAAATCTATTCATATAGTTTTAAATTTTTAAGGACATTACGCCTTTGATGGGGTATTACTGAACATTCCAGATCCTTATTCCATGTTTTGAATATTTCAGAAAAGTCCACTTTTAAAATATTACTGAGCTTTTTATAGAAATGTGTTATGGGATTTACTCTTGTCATGGATGCCATCAGAACATCTCAGGAGTCTTCGAAAGGGCCAAAGTGTTTGATCATGTTGATTGATCAAAACATGTTTAAATTGAAGATGCTGCTATTGTTGCGACCTGAGAAGACCAAATTCAAGTTAAAATTGAGTGAAATCTTTAAATAGTAATCACATCATAATTGCTATTCAAACATTCCCTGGTAAAACATTTTTACAGACTAGAATTTTTCCAAAGAGTTAAATGTTCATAAGTTTCATTATTGAAAAACCCTCAACATGGCCCAAAGTTTGCATACACTTCTGTAAATAGTTTTTTTTTAATGTTGTTCCAAGAACTTACCAAGACTACAAGGCAAATACATAACAGCTTTCGGACATAGCCCATAAACTTCACCATATTTTCATTCCACATACTGATGGCTGATAATATACCAGCCAAGTGATATTTTTGCAAATCAGACAGATTAAAATCACCTTCCTCAAATGGTAATTGCTATTTGCTAAATAAAACTTTAGTTGTACACTATCACACATGTATTGCTTAATCAATCTGAGGGGAATATTTATTTGATATTAACATAGGAATACCTCTATGGACATAAATCAAGCTAGAGACAATATTCATTTTAATAACATTAATTTTTACCCCACAAATGTAAGGGAATTACATGAAAGTTAGAGAGGAACTGTTTACATCCAATTCAACCTTTTATAAAAGTTTCTACATATTTATTTTCTAATATCTAGAAATATTTTTCCAAAGGATATGTAAATTTCAAATATTTAATATAATGAGTAGAAATCACAAAGCCCAACTCTTTACATAACTGTGTGGATCTATTAGGACCTAAGAGAAGTAAACATTGCATATAACTATATATCTTTAGAATTTGTGTCATCAATTCTCCTTACAGTATATACAGTATGTTTTATTTCACATAGAATGTTTGTGGTAGAAATAAGGATGTTTTGTAAGGAGGGAGAGAGGGAGAGAGGGAGGGAGAGGGAGAGAATAAGGTTAATCTAACTCACACTCAGTTTTTTAAAAAATATCTTATTTTCTGATTTAATTTCATTTGCTTCATATTTCTTATTATATCTGAGGTTGGAGCCTCCTGCTGCCACCACTACCAGTTCACCCAATCCGGGCTGAACTGGGAGCAACCCACCTCTGATGTGTATGTATCTAATGCTTATATGTATTCATATAATTGTATCCTGCTATTAAATGTTGCAATTTGCAATTATCTGGCTTTCTGATTTCAGCTAAGTAGCCTTTATATTGTCCTTCCATTAATGATTTTCCATTCTTTCTCTCTAACTTTCATGCAATCTTCTAAACTTCTAAGGTATTTAATCTCCTGTAAGGTTATTTGGCATTTCTATGTATTTATTTCCCTCCTACATACAAACACACATGCCAGTTCTTTTGTAGTTCTGCAAAAGTCAGAGTTTCTCAAATCTGCTCATATCTCCTCTAATCTGAAGGGTAACAATGTTTTCGCTATATAAAGATAAAAATGCTGGTATTAGCATGGTATTAATTGCTGGCAAAATTTATCAGAAGTTTTAATTGTAAATCTAATTTTGTTGCTTAAATCAGGGCAATCCATTTTATCAGGGTTTCAATATCTAAGGGGCTGCCACAAAGAGGAGGGAGTCAAGCTATTCTCCAAAGCACCTGAAAGCAGGACAAGAAGCCATGGATGGAAACTAATCGAGGAGAAAGGCAACCTAGAAATAAGGAGAAATTTCCTGATGGTGAGAACAACTAATCAGTGGAATAACTTGTCTCCAGAAGTTGTGAATGCCCCAACACTGGAAGTTTTTAAGAAGATGTTGGATATCCATTTGTCTGAAATGGTATAGGGCTTCCTGCCTAAGTAGGGGTTTGAGCTGGAAGAGCTCCAAACTATTCTGTTATCATATAAATCTATATACAGAGATATTTACAGAAATATTCAGCAACTAATATGAAATACAATATCTAAGGCTATGCGGAGTGAAAGGGAAGTGATGGAAATCATATGTGTAGGGATGGTCAGTTCATTTTCTGTTAAAAATAATTGGGTTTAAAAAATGCCATTTCTAATGCTGACTATTATTAAGAATAAATGGCATTAAAATGTCATTCAGGAGTAACTAGTTTTAGGGCTGTACTATTAGCATCTAATCAAACAGACTCCGGCAACATTTGTTCTGACCTGATCCAATGATGTGAGTTGTATCTCATTCTTAACAAGGTTTACTGGCTGTATTGGTTAAAGTACTTCTTCCCTTAATTTAGCAGCATCCAACATCAGCCACAAGTTACATACAATGTTATATTTTGCCATTAGAAGTAACTGGTAGTGGGTAGAATTAGAATTGGCAATTCTTGGCAATTTCAAACTGATGTGGACATAGGCCCTCCATTCCAGTACAAGTCCCCCATTTCTGCTGCCATTTTGTTGGTATCTAAAGGAGTTAGACAGAGCCACAACATTTTGTCAAGTCCATGATTGCTTGGAACAGAAAGAAGGATAGTATATTTTACAAAATCCCACATGATAGGCCAGGAATGTAAGTTTTCAACCACTAACTGAAGTGGCCCTCAGCAACATATTTTTACAATTTTTCCTGTCTTATTCTTTGTTTAAATATGAATTGTTGTTAGTTAAAACATTTATTATAAAAGATTGAGTTTATCTCAGTTAATTTAATTTGGGAAGACTGAATGGCAAAGCAATCTAAAGTTCAGTTTTTTGCTTCTTCTGATTAAAAGATCTCAGTAACAATTGTAAGATCCTGGAAATCTGGATTAGACAGATCAAGAGTCAGATTAATCTAAGGCACCATGGAGATTAATGGATTTCATTTAGTTGGCATTTTTTTGATCCAACTGACCTTAGAAATTAACATGTGAATTGTAATATAATAAATTGAGGGCTGGCACCATGACACCCCAAATAGTGTCCATGCAATCCAAAAACCAAAGTTAAACATTTTTAAATAGACAAAAATAATGAAGTGTGTGTGTGTGGGTGTGTGTGTGTGTGTGACAGAGAGAGGGGGGAGGGGGGAGGGGGAGGGAGGGAGAGAGAGAGAGAGAGAGGGAGAGGGAGAGGGAGAGAGGGAGAGATGCAAATATAAAGATACATTTGCACAGGTACAGCTTTATGATGAAAATATTTTGAATGGATATTCACTGACCTCAAAATAGTGCAGATCTGTATTCAGAAAATTTCTACTGAGTTAACATACTAAATCTGGCTTCACTTTAAATATGTCTGTTGGGTTATTTTTATATATTTGCACTAAATAAGTTAGTATTATAAATACTATGCTTTTTTAATTTTGAAAATAGAAGTTGATTGAATAATTCAAAAATGGTGAATAATTACCAGCTGAAGACAAATTCTAAAACTGGGAGAAAAAAGAAAGAGAAATTAAAGAAATCTACCCTGCTGTACAGCTATGGGGCTTTTATAAAGCAGCCAATTGTTATGATTCCTTTTAATTAAACACAAATGAATTAATTGATATAAAGTACTGCTAGACAATTATTTTGCTGACATTTAGTCTCTTTTGAGACGTATTTTGTTTACTGCATCTATCATCTCTAGGAATTTACTACCTATTTCTGTGTTAGCTATTTGAAACATATATTTAAACAGTTAAAGTTTGTTCTATTCCAAAGTTTTATATTAATTTAGTATTTGTGTTAATGGGACACATATTAGACCCAATAGTATTTACATTTTTTAATCCATCTGCTGTCCCTAGGCCATCATTGTACATGAGATATTGCATCTTAATGAATTTTCCTGGTTAAAGATATTTAAATAAATGAATAACTAAATAAGTAATGAAATGCTGATTTTCATTTGAGTTTACACAAATTTATTGACAGCCTTTTGCATTCTGATTTTTTAGTAAGTTATTTTAGTCTATTGATACCATTAAGCAAAAAGGGAAGAGCCATTATCAAGGGGATTGGCTATATAAATTGAATCATGAATGAATGAATGAATGAATGAATGAAGAAAATCAAGATAAAATTTAAAATTCCCAATATCTTAACTTTTTGGAACAATAAAACAATGGTAATATGTGCTCAGCTCAGAATGGGAAACAAAAATACTATTTTTTTTCCTCCATAGTCCACTTTAATGAAAGTAATTCCTTTTCTTTCTATTTTTTTTTAAACTAAAACAAGGTAAGACAATAGGAATATGAATTAAAAAGTAACCCAGAGTAATATTTTAGCATACAAAATAAATAACTCAAAGGAATTGTACACAATTTCCTTTTGGATGAATCAAATATTTTATCTTGATATGTTCTAAGACAGAGAGAATCCTTATGACGACTCCACACTTTAAAAGTGCTAAGAGTACTTCATACTCTTAACAGTACATATATGCTTATAAATTGAAGTGATAAATGGAGGAGAAAGTTAGTCATGTAATGTATTTAGTGCATAATTAATACCTGCAAGCATCAAATATTTCTTGAAGTAGCTATGACAACTACAAAACAATCAAATTCCTTGTTTATAATACACAAATAAGATTGAATATTCTCTAACCCAGGTCAATCTCAGTTTCTTGTGAGAGATAAGGGGTGACACCAAATTGATGACCCAGAATAAATCAACTGAATATATTTATTTCTCCACTTCTTTTATTTTTAACAATTCTCAACTGTCCAGCTTCCTGGAGAGTGGAGCTCTGGGTGATGCACATTAGACATTAAAATATAAAAACAAAATATAAAAATTAAAATTTTAGAATTAAAAATTTAGAAGGCAAAAATATAATTAAAAGCTATTAAAATTGGTTAAAAAAACAAGCAGTGATGTTTTTTTCCCAAAATATATTGATTTATGTGTTTTGGTACATTGGCTCATGAACATTATTTTAAATGCTTTTTTTTTTCAAAATTAAAAGTTTTTGAAATGCTTTTTAAGTTGAAAAGTTTAAAATACTATTTTGTATGGAATGTTTTACTTGCTAGTCATTGTGACGTTGGTGTCAGCGTTCTAAATACCATGTATGAAATCAATCAGAGACCAAGGCAGAATCATCCTTAAAGTTCCAATTTAATCATACAGGCAAGTTAGCACGTCTATGGAATTCCAACTCTGATCTTCTTCCTGGAATTCCACCCCGTTGAAAGTTCATGATCTATCCCCACACCCCATAATCCATCACATGTTTCAATCATCATCTTCCATGCTGGCATCTACACCCCTCTGCTTCCGGTCAGGTGTCGAGGTGCGGAGACAAAAGATGACCTTGAGCTTCTAGAAAGAATGACAACAAAACATTCCACAATTCTACTCCTTTTTATTCCCCCCTACCAACTATTACACTAATGAAACAGCATAGGAAAATAATAGAAAGTGTGGCAGGCCAAAGATCCTAAAAGAAACATAACTACAGGCCTAACAGTTGGATGTACTCCTCTAAAATCAGCAGTCTATTTAAATGTCAGTAGAAAAACACACCAGACAATATTGTTATTCAAAGTATATGAAAGAGTAAAGTCAATTCTAGATATGCAGTTAAAGATAGGAAATTTCAAGAATTTTGAAAGATTCAGGATGCAATATTTTCCTACTTAGCAGAACGTTTTATTTAATTTTCTCTAGGGTTATTTTCCATTTCAATATATATTTGCTACAAGGAATATAAAATGCATAACCACTGCCATGTGATTTTAATGATTACACGTTTCCAAAAATTATGGTATGATGTAGATCAGGGTTGTAAAACTGGATTTCTTTTAGGGCCAGATCAGCATTGCAGTTCTCCTCCACAGGTCAGCTGGGGTCGGGTGGGAAGGATGCCTCCCACAGCAACCTGTTGGCCTGCAGAATGCTGCAAGAGGCCGTCCGGGTTGAAAATGGGACACGGAGGGGCTGCATACACCCCATTTTATCTGCCAGAGGCACTGTGGGCTGGTCCTTTGCTATTTCCAGACCAGCCCTGCAGGCCAGATTTAAGCACCTCGAGGGCTGGAGGTGAGCCTTGAGTTTCACACCCCTGATGTAGACCTACTTTGACAAACTTATTGAACTGAATATTCACCCATGTAGCCTCAATTTTATTGTGTTGTACAAACATTTCCAACTCCCAATATTATAAATAGTTCATGCTGTTATTTCTCAGCTCACTGGAATGTTCTTTGAGTCAACTAATATGACATTCATTTTTTTTCTTTTTACAATCCTGTAATCACTTAATTCAGGGTTGAATCAGGGCAAATGAAAGGAGCTGAGCAATTACTGGCCGGATGCCATTCCTGATGCCTAAGCAGAGTTCATAGCAGATATTTTCTCTTTGCACCCTGAGAGAGAAACATCTGTCTCTGCCTAGGATTGAACTCTCAACCTTCTAAATTAGAGGTGAACATCTTCATCACTAGGCCACCATGCAATGCTTGACATTCATTGATGTTTTAGGAGGAAAAAAAGCAGAGAATTTAAATGATATAAATGTGTGTGTCAATCAAGTGTCATAAGCCTTAGTAGCTAAAAAAGGGGGGGACCCTAAATAATTATTATTAGAAATTGGACAGATGAAAATAAAATCTATGTCGCTTCTACAGCTAATGATTTAACTGTTTAAGATTTCTGGATTTTTAATAAACAAAGATCCAATAAACTTAAACAGCTACAGTACATCTCTGTTCAAAAGATTGAAGCCAATTTAAATTAGTCAAATTACTAATTTAATGGAAATAAAAGAAAGCTGTGATTGGGAACAAATAGATTTGTTTGAGTGTGTCATAATTTCTGAGTGTTTGATCATCTGGGATTTTCAACAGCTACTCCATATCCTGCCTCCAACTTGTTACTATCATTCCTGAGAATGACAAAGATCAATCAATCACAATATACTTTTATCATATCCTTTATCCAATGAATTTCAAGCTTTCACGATGCAATAAAATTTATAACTCATACAATTAAGAAAATGCAACATTAAACAAATGTGACTTGTACCTCCTTTTTCAAAAATGCAAAATCTATATCATAGTGAAGTGTAGAAAAAGAAAATAAAATCCAAATGTAACAATATACAAGTTGCAGGAACTCTGTTAAATACTTCCAAATTTCTAATTTCTACTATCATTCAATAGATGGAGCAAAACAAGGTCATTTTGATCTAGTGTAAAGATTAGTTGGAGATGTGTGAAGCATACATATTTTTAAATATGTAATTAATTGTTATTAAGAAATAACTATTTATTAGCAGTAACTTTAATTATTATTTTAATATTCTTATTTTCTGCCATCTACATTTATAACATTTTAGGATAGCTTTCTAATGTAAAAATGAAAATAAAATAGCAAAAGGACAGCATGGAAAATTTGTGTCTGTAATTGTAATGTTTTTATAAACCTCTGCAGGCAAAGTGAACACAAAGTTTGTTTCTTGCTCATTAATTCAAGTATGTGTAATTTTCCATCATGTGGGTCAACAAAGAAATCCAGCTGGGAATGTTGAAATTGTCTGGAAGGGGACAGCAAGGAGAGAGCCTGAAGGACAAAACATCTGGGTCTGGAAGACCAGTCTTTCTGCTTGTATGGTTTTCCCTTGCTTGCAATTTTCTTCCTAAACAGCCTTCCTCAAGCTGGTTCCTTCCATATGTGTTGGGACTACAACACCCAAAATTCCCAATTAGCATGTTGACAAAGCTAATCTGGAACATCTGTAATTTTTTGGTGCCAGTTTTCAGGGCACCATGGGAGTTAGAAGGCATGTGGAAGTACTTAGCAATCCTCTGGTGTGGTGGAACTACCTACCATTCATCCAATTGGATTTTTGGATCCAAGCCAGGAATCACTCCAAGAAGAAGTGAGCAAGCATCCCCTTGATTTTCCAATATCCCCTTTGCTCTCTTATTATACATCACTTATACTTAGCAAATATCCTTCTAACTTAATCACAGTTTTTGCCACCTCAAAGTAATTTTTCCAGACAGCCGTCTGTTTCAAGTCCTAACTGAGTAATATAACATCCACCTATGGGGAAAGCAAGGGCCCGCTTTTTTTCCAGTGTGATGGTAAATATCAATTTAACTGCAGATGTAAATGTAGGTGGCAATATTTTGATAAAGAAAAACCCTTTTCTAGATCACATATTGTTCAGGAATTATGAGAAATGGAAACTTCCAGGGAAGAAATGGCAAACTGAATATAGCTCCACTGAGTAGAGCTGACAACTGTGGTGGAATTAAGAATCAGTGAATGGACCACCAATTTGGGATTCTACTCCAGACAAGCAAAATGGCTTGGGATCACCCACAAGTGTTCCAGACAGATCCTCCTCAGGAGAAGATTGCAACACAGTGGTCTATGGTGGATTAAGAGCTCTGGGAGATGAGAGAATGCCAACTACACTTAAATCATTGTCTATGCCTTTATGGACAGAGAGTTTACATATTTCCTTCACTAATTATTTTTGAAATTGGCTATTAATTGCTTTCTTGTTATTAGGAACCTTGGAATAGCAGATTCCATGGCACTAAGTGAGTGTCCATCAGTCATTATCAAAACAAGTTTTAAATAGAAGTTTAAGGACTTAAAAGAATCATTAATAAATGCAAAAGGGAGGGTTAGAATATTGATTTTGGAAAGTTACAAATGGACTAAAAGACCAGATAGATTTTAAATAAGATTTTGGAATTAAAGAATCCTCCCCATAGGAAAATGCTGTTATTTTCATTATCTGTCCCCCAAAATGGGGTGGGATAAGATTTTGAAGACTGAACACTACAAGAAACCAGACGGAACTAAAAATTGCTATTAAAAGAGAATAACATTTTCATTTGACTTACTAATACAGAATGGAGCAAAATAATGTAACATTTGATGTATTGAAAATATTTGTGAACAATGGACCCAGAAGTTAATTTTAAGTTTGCCTGCCATTATAAATTGTCTGTTTTAAAAATGTTAGGGAAGAGGAACAATATTTACTGGACAAAACTGAGATTCATCTGTAAGTGGATTTAAAAATATCAGGCAACAAGAACGATATAGGGGAAAAAGTTACAATGGATATGCAGATGAAATTAACCTACTCCTTAAAAATTAAAAGAGATATACAAATAACAGAAGAATGACTTGGATAAAGTACCAATGTTAGATTTACAAAAGAGACTTGTTAAAGTTTCAAATAATTTTGTGAGAAGGTAAAATGAAAATGAAATCAATTTCTAGAACATTATTTAAAGAGATTAGAGCAGAGTTGGGTTCCTACCAGTTCAGACTGGTTCAGCCGAGTAAGTAGTAACTCGGCCAGCTACTCCCCAAAGCAGTTCTACGGGTGGTGCCATAGGCACCGTCATCTTGCTTTTTGCTTCTGCACATGCACAGAAGCAATTTCTTTACTATTGCACATAGCAAACGTCCCTGAGTAAACCGGCAGTAACAGCGGCCTGAACCCACCCCTGGATTAGAGATCAAGATTACTAAAAATAAAAAAATGGATTTTAAAGTTGATTTATTTGATCAATGTTAAAATAAATATATTATTATCTCTGATAACTCTTAATGGGCTTTTGCAATTGGGACTGAATTATGATGGTTTTAGGATTTATTTATAGAAAAGAGAGAAATAGAAATAATTTGTTGTATTTTAATTTATAAAATTGTTTGTATTTGTGATGAAGGGGCAATTCATTTCTTTATAACTTTCTTTACTATAGTCTTTCTATTTTTATTCCTTTTTGTTCATTTCTGTGTTTTCTATTTTCTTCTTTTTATCCTTATATTTTTCCTTGTTGGTATTGGTTTTATCTTGTTATTTGTAACATTTCATACAATTGTTATCAAAAAAGTGAAGTAATGGGGAAGCTAGCCTAAAATATTTGGAGGAAAGTGGATTGGGGAAAGCTGTTATAGGTATGGAACAAGTAGTGTATGGTTTCCTAATGCACAGCTTTCAAATGCAATAACCAGGGTACTAGGGCATAAAATTGGAAATAGGCAATCCAAACATCAGAATTCCATTACAATTGCTGTTCCTGTCCTTTTCCTCTTTGAGAAACAATGCTCCAATATTACCAGAGGGATTTTCTGCCCAAAAGATTGCCTTGTTATAACTACATTTCAGAATTTAAAAGAGTGCATAGTAGAAGCAAGATGATCTTTCTGCTAAGCTGTGCTAGCAATGTTTTACTCCAGTGTCACCCTACAACAGAAATAATGGCAGTGCAAATACTAAATTGTCTCTCTAAAGCCCCAGTGTGAATACCAGGAATCCTAGCAGGGATTTTCTAGTGTCTTGGCTACTTTCTCCATAAACGATTGGGAGGTCACAGCTACTGATAACAGTAACAAATATCCAGTGGTGAAATCTATTTTTTTTTGCCACTGGTTCTGCGGCTGTGGCTTGGTTGGGGGGGGGGGGTGTCATGTGACTGGGTGGGCATGGCCAACTTTTTTTCATTTTTTAAAGCATTTTTTTCCTGCCACTTTGGGCGAATGAGCAGGAAAAAATGCTTTAAAAAGTGGGGGAGGGAGCTTCCGATGATCATACGGATCAGATGTGAACCGCGCAATCGTCGGAAGCTTTTCCCCCCCACTTTTTAAAGCATTTTTTCCTGCTTATTTGCCCGAACTGGCAGGAAAAAAATGCTTTAAAAATGGAAAAAAGCTTCCAACAATCGCGCAGGTCACAGCTGAGCCATGCGATCCTCGGAAGCTGTTTTTTTTTACTACCAGTTTGCAGAACCAATGACAATTGTCTCTACTGGTTCGGCTGAACCAGGCCAAACTGGGAGGATTTCGCCCTTGTAATATCTCTCCCAAGATATGAGTGGAAAAAAAATGAATGAAACAAAAATCCATAGGCCAATAGATAATTGGAGGAGAAAAAATACTGGTTGACTGATAGTAAGGTAGGTAAAGCATATCTATTTAATATATGCTACCTGTGGTTCATATTATTTTCCTAGTTTTTTATGCTGCAAGAACAGACCAGTTCCTTATTTAAGGAATATTTTATGTTCAATTCATCTCCAAATATGAAATAAAAGGGTGTTATTTCTGCCCTGGAACACCAAGTTATATACACTGTAATGTTGCTTTGTTCTTCCAAATTCTCTCTGAAAGAGTATGGTGCCATAACATTGTGTCCTTGCTTTTTTTAAGATCACCTACTAAGAATGGGTTTGTCACTATCTACTTTTAGGATTGGTCTGAACTTTCTAGTCTAACCTACAACTTTAGGGATTCACTGGTAGATTCTCATCCAGATAACTAACTGGGTCTGATATTGCCAAGCTTCTAAGCCCAGACAAATACGTGCAGCCACTGCCTGACAAGAGTCCCATACAGTTGTACCCTCCAGGTTCCATGCAAGACTTAGCCGTGTGTAATAGTACCACAATCAGTTGTGGTTTCATTTTCAGATTTCAGATTTCCGTTTAGGTCTGGATGATTTTCGAAGTAGTCTTTTCTAAAACCTGGCTATAAAAATCCATCTACTTAGCAAAGTTTCCCTTTCAGGTGCTCTTGTTCACTGCAGTGGCTTGTTTAAATAATGTGGATCTTATCGGAAGTGTTTTGCAAAGGCTGTTTTTTTTCTTCCTCTGGATGCCTGTAAATGGGGGATGGAGAAGCCAAGCAGCTGTGAGCCAGAGTCCTTATTGTATCTCCCTGTAGACCCAGCACTGTGTTCCTCTTGGTTGGCTGCTCATGACTGAGTTGGCTACAGTTCTCCTGGAGTCCCAAGGGTAAGCTTCATGAGGAAATAAATCCTCCTTTTTTTAACTGTTTCATTTTTGCCTCCATACCAGGTAAGTGACAGACTGCACACGCTGTGCATCCTCATGCACTTGTTAGGGCTCATTGAAAACCCAATCCTGCACAAAGGCGGTGAGAGGTGACCACCTCAGCAGACAGTCCAGCAGGCATTGTGAATATAAGTGGTAGTGACTCCAGTGAAGATCTCTGGGGTCGTTTAAGTATAAGTGAATGATCAAAAGGGGCAACTGTGCACTTTTGCACTGAAATATGCTGCAATGCATTACTAAGTTCAAACTAGCCCTGGTAAAATCTGCTTGCTTTTGCAGGGCTTATGAAAGAGGAACCAGCTTCCGAGATCTGCGAGTGGACACCGCACAACGCCCAGAGGATACCATACAAGGACAAATTATGTATTGTAAAGATTGCTTGGAGGTGGGAGATATTTCCAATGTAATCTACAGAATCCCCCACATGGATTGTTCCTGTGACTATGTAGGACATACAGGGAGGAAGCTCTGATTGCCAAAACACAAGTAAGCGGTCAGACAGGGCGACCTGAACGCACACTGCAATGAACAAGGACATACATTTCATTTTGCAGCTACTAAGATTGTTGGACGAGCAGGCACAAAAACAGCCAGAAAAGTAATTGAAGCCTGGGAAACAGGTCCTTTGACAGACAACAGGAGTGGTTATTTACCACCAATTTACCAGGTACTTAAGAGGCAAGGGCTTGGCAGCACAAGCAAGCAACAATTTAATAGCTAGCCATCAACACCTCAATCAACATCTAAAAAGCCACATGCAATAGGCACCATATAAATACCCCACACAGAACAGCTCAAAGCACACACTCTGCTAGAGACAAGTTCCCTGAAAAAGGACTCCAGCATGAATCCAAAAGCTCAGAAAATAAAACCCCTGGTCCCCTAGTGATAATAGGTATAGTCAAATAGAAAATTGATAATGATAATACTGTATACAATGTGTAGTGTTATGATAAGTAAAAATTGGATATGAATATTGAATGATACCTGAGATTATATATAAAGGTTAATAATAATAATAACAATATAAAAAAGAGAGAGAACTAAATTAGACACAGTTAAGTTTTGATTATTAGGGGGGAAATGTTGGGACATAGAATATAGCCAAATAAAGAAAGGATAATAATAATAATCTATATATATGTATGGGTATAATATAAGGAAATTGGATGTAAATTGTAGACAGCAATTTGGAAAGGAGAATTAGAAAACTTTGTTATTAAATATTATGGATGTTTAGCTAGAATAGGATTTAAATGTTAATGGAGGATTTTATAAATAAGTAAATGAAATGCCAGTATGTGGTTATGTATTAAATTTTGCTATATTTCATGATGAAGGACGTTTAAACAATTATAGTCAAATAAAAGTGGAGGTATGATGATGGTAATATGTATAAACATTTGAGTTAAGATACTAGAGTTAATATGAATTATACTTGATGACGGTAGAAGAGATGCACAAAAACCATTTGTAACCAACTGATATACTTTCTACAGGATGTAAAGAAGAAGGATTTTTATGTTTGTTTTAAAAATTAAAAATAAATAAAAAAGTTTTTGGCAAAGGCCAGAGAGCACATAAAAAAAAACTGGTCCCAGTGACTATTCCAAAATCAACATTATCCTGGAACATGGATATTCATCTTTATTTGTAATAGAACCTAACCTAGGGCCCTGGTGCAGAACACTTCACCTTGAAGCTGTGTCTAGTTCTATTATTGATTTGATTATAACTGATCCATAAAGACATGGGTTAGAACACCGAGCTGACAGAGGTTTCAGATTATAGCCCTGTGGTCAAGAGATGACCCTTTGGTTTCCAATGATAGATTCCTTTGGTAAAAATATGGGGACCTACGTGCCATATCTAACTTTGATGTGTAAAGATTCACTTTGGAAATAAGAGATTATCTGGAGTAGGTCAGAGGAAGTTATCAGGAAACACTACAATAAAATTAGCTAAATGTTGCTGGTAAGGATGACAATTACAGATGATTTTTAAAAGCTTGGAGTCATTAATTCTAGGAGAAATTGACATTTCATAAGATAGGCCAAAACAAGGGACAATCAGAGAATGTAGAATACAGATTTGAAGGAAGTATTGCCTTCTCCACTCACTGATAACAGAAAGGCATCCTCTGTAAAGGATAAAAATGAGGACTATTTCAAGATTGAAATTCAACTTAGACCAACATTTTATTCAAAGTTTTCATCTTTCTAAATAACATTTTAGCTCAGCAGATATGTCCATCTTTCCTAGACCTGTCATCTCTCTGATTTGAGTTTTATTGTTTCCAAAGCTTCAATCAGTGTAATTCCCTCTTTGTCTTGAGTGAAAATTTGTCCAACTCCAACTATTGAATCTCATCGTTCCTAACTTCCCTTTTTTCTTCTTCATTCCATGCCTAAATCTTGTTAAAAGAAAAGATTTTATTTCAAAGTATGTAATAATATGTAAAGATTTTTGCCTAAAACAGCTTTTTTATATATAAAATAATTAAGATTGCAAATGTGAAATGCAGGCATTTAGTCTTATTAAAATTTATAACCACATCATATGATACAATAATTAAATATCATGATAGCTTCCTTCCTTTATAATGGTCTACAGACATTCAAGCTTTCTTTCATTTGTAAAATAACACAAAAGAAAGAAAGCTGGATTTAACTAAATCTAAATCAGCTTTATGATCTATAAGCAGTTAACACTACAGGAAAAAGGCAGTTTTATTGACTTTTCCATTTTTACCATAGATGCTTTTTATTCAATGACATCATTTATTGGAAGTGCAATAGTACAACCAATGAGATTTCTACTGAACACATTTTCAAAAAAAAATTCAAAACTAATCTCTCAGATATTTGCAAAAAAAAAAAAAAAAAACCCCAAAACCCTACAAACAGATTTGAATCTTTAATCACCTGCTAGGAAACATAACTAGGAGGAATGTTGAGAGTTACTTCCTACTTCATTTCAAACGTTTTCACATCAGTTTTTGAAAGTCCACTCATCAGAATTTGTAATAACATACTTATTGTATCTGATGTTAGGAATCCATCCTTTGTAATACTTCCTGACATAAGTGTAGCTTTTGATACATTCAATCACAAGATCTTTCTAAATCATTTTGAAAAATACGATGGTCTTTCAGCTTCTGTTATTCAACAGTTCAAATCTTATTATAACCATTGACAACAGTTTGTTAATATAATTTCTTTCCATTCCTCCTCTTATATTGTCATCTGGAGTCATCTGTTACAATGTCATCTGGAATCCCATTGGAATTGGTTCTGAGTTCCTTGCTCTTCTCCTTTATCTATCTGCTACTGTTAGAAGCTACAATATCTTATATTTTGTGATATGAGTTTTCTTATCATACTTTAGCTGCCATGAGGCAGTTTAATTTTCTATTTCTTGTAGCCACATAGAGGATCGATATTGTAATGCTTTATCATGGACTGAGCAATGTAGATTGAACTAAGCAATTTATGTATGGTAAAACTTTGCTATTACATCTTCCTCTGCTTTTCTAAGCATCTTTACAACCTGATGCACCTGCTCCATATTAAAAAAAAAATGGTTTAAGTCATCCAAGATACTTGCAAAGCTGCAATTGTTCATTTGATTGATTTATCAATTTGCATTCCTATCTTTCCTTCTGGAGTTTAAGGCAGCTTGACCACTACAAGGTGCTCTCAACTTATGACTACAACTGAGCCCCAAAATTTTGTTAACAAGTGAGATATTAGTTAAGTCAGTTTAGCCCCATTTTCCTACCTTTGTTGCCACTTTTGTTAAGTGAATCACTACACTACAGTTGATAAGTTAATAACCCAGTCATTAATACTTCACCATTGATGTTGCTTGTTAGAAGGTCACAAAAAGTGATCATGTGACTTTGGGACACTACAACGGCCATAAATATGAACCAGTGGCCAAGCATCTGAATTTTGATCACATGGTCATGGGGATGCTGGAAAGGTTGTAATCAGAGGTGGTGTTCAGCCAGTTGTCTCCGGTTCAGGTGAACCAGTAGCAGTGGCTGCGGGAGGCTCCGCCCACCTGCCCCAACATTAATGCATGAGCACTGCACAAGCACAGAAGGCGGTGCGAATACGCAGATACGGCATGTGTGCTCACATTTGTGAACCAGTAGGGAAGGTAAGTGAATCCCACCGCTGGTTGTAAGTGTGAAAAACAGTCATAAGTCACATTTTTCAACACCATTGTAACTTTGAACAGTCACTAAATGAACTGTTGTAAGTTGAGGGCTATGTGTAAATCAAACTATTGGTCCACATAAATTAGTACAAGCAACATGGACCAGGAAGAGCTCTTTGGGAGTCCACCTATGGGTTGAAATATTTTGCATGGAAAATGTGTATTTTATCAGTCAGCTAAAGGATTTTATAATAAATGCATTAATATTAATTACAGTAGGTCTGCCTCATTAAAAAAAAAACCATACATTTAAACAAGGAAAGATGGACAATTCATTTATGAAAGAAGTTACCATGTTGTCTAAGGTAAAAGGTTAAGTTGAGCTATGCTTGCCCATATCAGTCTGTCTAACACAGGGGTGTCAAACTCGCATTGTCACAGTGAAGGTCACATGACATATCGTGACTCCCCCCCTTCACTAAAATGGGCGTGGGCATGGCCAGCGCATGACACATCTAGCCTGCAAGCCATGAGTTTGACAGCCCTGATCTAACATATTGCTTCCATTAGAGGATAACCAGATGCCTGTGAGAAGCCCCAACCTGTCACAAAACAGGGTTTTTTTAAAAAAAAACAATTGATTTTTTAGGTTGTTGGGAATTAAAGTAACCCTGGTTTGAATGTTCCCATTAATTTACTGACATCTATATTTAGCAGAGGAAAGACTGTGTGTGAGAGAGAAGGAAGAAATAGCTAGAGTTTCAGGCTACAATAGTAAATATGCATTTTTAAAACATTTTCTTTTCATAGAAAGGAAAAGAAAAAGGATTGAAGTACTGCTGCAGAAAGTAGCAGGCTAAAGTAGAGAGCCTAAAGCAGAAACAGAGAAAGGAAAAATGATCTATTATTATTATTATTTTGCTTGCTATCTCTATTTTCCACTCCCCTACTAATATTCATGGGAGAATATGAGAAAAAAATACTTTTGGAGCAGTAGCTTGAGGAAGGCAGTGTATGGTATTATTGACTTGATGCTTCTGATGGTCTTACTGTATATTCCATTCATTTGTCAACTATCATGTACAAATGTATAGCCAAGCGCATCTTTCTAGCAAGGAAATATCATAATTAAACTATATGATGTTTGAAGAAACATTATGAATATCCTACTGCTCACGTTCATTTGGTATTGTATTTCTAGAGGTGCCCAGCAAGGGAAAGGACAGATGTGTTTTGGAGCCTCTTTGTTCTCACAGAAGTAAATCTATGTAGCTCAGAGTTGCAGTGTCGACTTCTTGGCGCTCTCTGGGCTTGCTTGCTTGCATGAAGACTTTTCATTAACCAGCTAAGTAACATCAGCACTGCATCATCTTGTGTTCTTTATCAACATTTTAGGAATCTGGTTTGAGTGTAAAACTCACTTCTGACTGTTTGTATGTTTGTGAAGGTCTTGTTCCTCTCTAGAGACATTAGATATTGGATGATTTGTTGTTGTTATTCAGTCGCTAATTCATGTCCGACTCTTCACAACCCTATGGACCATAGCAACCCTGCCCCAGTCCTCCACTGTCTCCCTGAGCTTGCCAAAACTCATGCCCACTGTGGCAATGACACTATCTAACCGTGTCATCTTCTGCCCTCTCTCTCTCCTTTTGCCTTCTCTCTTTCCCAACACCAGAATCTTTCCCAATGAGTCCTCTCTTCTCATTTGGTGACCAAAGTATTTGAGCTATATTGGAGGATACTACATTGCAGTAAAAATCTGATGCTGCAGAGCTGTATTTCAATGTTAGAATTTCTTTTACCTACTGAAATCAAAATTAGTTTACTGTTCTGGATGGCTCACTGTAGCCATTAATTTAAGTTGGGTCACCAGCCTCTCTCTTTAGTGCATGTTAGGGTAGTCTGCTAAGATTCTCCTAAGAAACTTCCATAATGCCTCAGGCCAGTCTTTCCCAACACGACAGCTTCTAGATATATTGGATTATGATACCCACCATGGTTGGGCTAACTAGAGACACCAAGTTCAGGAAATGTTGCCCTAACGCTATGAAAAGCTAGTCAAGTGGAATTTGTGTGTGTGTGTGTGCGTGTGTGTGTGTGTGTGTATTCCCCATCTAGGTAAACTATCTTAGTAGCCACCTAGAGTAAATGCTGAGTACTTAGCTATAGAAATTTAATAAAGAAAAAAACTAAATGTTTGAATATTCTCAAACAACTTTTCTGTGGAAGAGATTGATAGCTCTCAACCCATACTCTTGGCTGAATACTGTAAAAGAAGTGACATAGATAAATTACAAAATGAAGCCATAGATCCCATTTAAAACAAAACACAGTATACATACGTTGAAATTCAGTGTGTCAGAAACTAGTTTCCCAGACCAGGAAGTTAAATAGGCAACCCACCATTTAGAACTGCAGTAGGGACATACAGTGACTTTCTATGACATACGTACAAAGGTGGCAGATTGGATTCCAAGACGATGAAAAGAGGGCATCCACACTCACTGACAGCGGCTATCAAATCTTTGAAATGGTTTCAGGCTGTGAAGTTATAATAAAGTTTTGTTTCTGGCTGAGTTTTTTGGAAGTTCAAGCTTGCAATGAGAAGGCTGACACACTGACGGGTATCATTTCAGCAGGCTTGAACTAAAGCAAGAAACCCTTAGGCCTGGTTTGTAAGTTTAGGTAGTCCTTAATATAAGTGGCTTCGGAAGATTCTTCTACATCAGTAAAGTTTTGATTATGGGACCTTCCAGCAACCGCGGAGACAGCTTAAATTAAGAGTACGATGGAAAATGTAGTTAGCTGTTTACCCTTAGAGACAACTAAAAACACCAGAGTTTTTAGCCTAAGTCAGGTAACAGTTTTACAGATCTCTAGTCAAAATATATTTTGGTGTACAATCTTTAGTTACCGTATATCCCGGTTTTAAGAAAACGGCATTTTTAACACAGTTGGTTAGTTTTCTATGATTTGGCTGTACTATCTCTCAATTTTTTCAGGACTGAAATCGCAACTTTTATGTCAAGTTAATTATTGTAAGTAAAGAAATAGCACCAAGAAAGCTTCATTTTTTTCCTGAAAATATGGCATGTGGACTATGTAGTAACATTCTTTGAAGCATTACCTCTATGACATTTGCTTTCTTTTTTTTCTGTCTGAGATGCTTCATGGCTCATGGGCTTTGACAAGTCCTTGAAAGTGAAGTAATCTTTCTTAGAAGAAACTCTTGATATAGTTGCTCACATCTATTGATCTATTGGACTGCAGGAAATGTATGCCTAATATTCATAATTAATTAATTTCACTTTTTTTTTACAAAGGGCAATGAACAAGCTTAAAGAATGTTAGCCCAAATTTGGAACTGTGCCAGAGATTTTAAGCCTCGCACATCTCATTGAAACAGGTAATGAATCAAGCAGGGAAATAATGGTTACAAAAAGCATAGGTCACTGTCTTTTCCAACTGAATTCTCCAGGTCCACAGCAGAAATGACCCTAATGGGCTTTACTAGTTTGTTCAATAAGGCCTACTCAAATTCCATCTGTGAACATTTGGTCAATCGTTTTATGGAAAAAGGGATATTTCTCCAAGTTCATATTAATTTTTATGCACATCTGTCTGCTAACCTAATCCCTACCCACATGTCATTTCAATTAAAACTAAAAGAACATATCAAAACTTGGGTTCTTTCTCCCTCTCCCTCTCCCCCTTCCCTCCCTCTTCCTCCCTCTCTCTCTCTTTCTTTCTCTCTTTCTTTCGTGTGTGTGTGAGAGAGAGAGTGTGTGTGTAACGGTATGTATGTGGTTTTTTTGCCATCTTGAAGAGAAAGTATAGATTTTTCACTACAAAAATAGATTTGGGTTATTATTTATTTCAAGTGGCAAATACTCTGCCTGATATAATGGATGCAACTGTCAGTTCCTGGTTGTATACAAAATGACCATCTTTGCTTGTCTAAATAGTTTTGCAAGAATAAACATTCAGGACAAGTAGAAAAATGATGAAATGTAAGAGGAGACAATTATACTTAACTTATTTCATGTAGAAGAGGAGAGAGTTGTACTTTACTTAACTTATTTCATGTTTACTGGAAGATCAACAAGTAATAGACCATTTTAATGATTTTCTCATGTAATCCCAGACTAAATGCAATCAGCTTCTTTATTTTAAATAATTACAGTGGTTTTCAAACAGCAGCATGCCCCAAATTTGCATTTTAATCACAGCCTATTAATAAGAAAGGGAAATAAGATGATGATGACAATTGCAAATGTCAACCGGTTTAATCATCCTTAACATTAAAAGACTGCTATAACTTTAAGAATCCAGCTTAGCTGACTTTGAAGCTTAAGTTTTTATTTTTCTGCTTTATTGCATGCTTCCAAACTACTTGGACAAATACAAAACAAGAATTACAGTGCACCATAAGTTATTTTAATATCTTGTAGCGGTGTGTATATCCAATGTAATCCCAAGGCTATTATTAAGGTTCCATGTTTGTGTGAAAATGTCAAGATGTTTCGAGTGACTACACACTCTAAATTATCTATAACTGTTACTTTATGGCTAATAGGTACTAAAATTACTTTAAAACAGAAATGTAAAGTTATATTTTTATCTTTTTGACACACAATAAAGCTTGTTTATGAGATATATTTTCTCAAGTATTAGTATAATGTTTACAAAAGTACTTGATAGTCAGCTGTGAAACGGCACTATCAAGACAGTTATTTGGATGATAATGATTGAAAAGTATTAAAATAGTTGTTATGCAAAAGAAGTCAATTTTTTTAAAAAAGTCTTGCTCTCCAATTACTTTTTAAGAACTCTGGAGTTTTATTATACATCCTGTTCTTAAATCTTTTAATTTAGAAGTGACATGAATTTAGAGTTAGTTAAATTAAATTTATATTAGATTAACATTGAAAAGATATTGTTTTACATAAGAACAAATGCCTAACTTATAACAATGTCAAAATATGATGTTAATACTGATGTTATACATTCCGTATAACATCAGTATTAGGAAACGAAGATAATATAGATGCAAAAAGAACATTTCCCGTGAAGCCATTTATCAAAGGCTAAAATGAGAAATACTTAACATGCAGATGCAGAATGTTTTACTATGCCAGGTACTGAGTAAATTGCATTGACACAGAGCATGTTGACAAAGAGAGCAATCTAATTGTCTGAAAATTGAAAAGAATATAATCAATTTTACCAACATATAAGAAAGTGACTTAGTGTGTGCCCTTACAAAACAGTATTTGTGTGTCACAATGAAATTTTTCTCACAATAGCTTTAGTGAGAATTGTATCCCTGTTAACCATTTGGAAGGAAAGTGTGAAAGACTTTTGATTTTAATGCAAACTATGCATATCTTATAACCTCCCTCTTTCCCTTCCTTCCAGCTTAGCTGAAATAATCCTTCTTTCCTTTTTTTTTTTTTTACTTTTTATTTAATTTATAAACCGCGCCCTCTCCCAGAAGGGACTCGGGGCGGTGTACAGTCATATTAAAACAACAATATAAATACATAAACATAGATAAATATAGATGGAGGAGGTAACATATAAACTGTACAGTAATAATTAAAATTAAAATTAAAGATAAAGATACATTAAAAACTACCTCTAAAAAACTACCCCAGAATAAAATGTTTGCCAGGAGGTTAAAAATGGGACTATAAATCGGCTAGGCCAGCTAATTGGAACAGGTGGGTCTTGAGTTTATGTCGGAAGGAGCGGAGGTCGGTAGTGGTTCTGATATCGGGGGGGAGGTCATTCCAGAGGGTTGGGCCCATCACAGAGAAGGCTCTACTCCTGGGCGCCGCCCGTTGGCATTGCTTAGTGGACGGCACCCGGAGGAGTCCCTCCCTGTGGGAGCGAATTGGTCACAGGGATGTATGAGGTAAGATGCGATCCCACATGTAACTAGGTCATCCATCCTTCCTTCCATTCTTCCTTCCTTCCTTCTCCATATATTTTCAGTATACTTGTCTTAATTTTGTTACTTTTAAATGCTAACTTCAGTTCTTAGGTATGTTCATGATATTTTATTTCAGGTGTGATTGGAATACCATATTTACACATTTCCCTTATACATTTTCTTCAGTGAATTCAGAATTCTGCACAAGGGACTATTCCCCATTTTATTCACAAAGACCCTGAGAAGCAAATTAAGATTTCTACTTTGTACTTTGTTTATATAGAATTTGAGGTTAAGAAACAGATCAATTCATCAATCCAAACTGAGACTGTATGGTTATCTTTTTTTATAATACTCAGATAGAACAACTCTCCACAAAATTTGTAATTTTTAGTAGCAAGCAAATACAATTCCACTTTTTCTCTGCTTGACTCCATAGGTAAACATTCCATTTAGTTGTAGATTTTTAGTTTGGTTTGGTTTGGTTATGGTCTACCCAAAATTGTAAATATAATTCTAAATGGAATAAAAAATTCTGCATTAAAAATAAATAAATAAAGGCACAGTAAAAGCAATCTGACAGATGTGTCCATCTTTCTCAAATGCAGATCTATTTCTTGACCTGGATAGTAAAATAAGAAGCAATTTCGGAGTAAAGAAACGTGTCTGAGTCCCAGAATGCTTGGATAAGAATTTCTATTCTTTTCTAAGTTACCCAAATTCACAAACTCATCATCTTGGGAAAAAATGAAGTAGGAAAAAGTGAAACTGACAGATTCATTGATCCAGGCAGTGGTGAGCTCGACAAAGCTTAAGTCTGAATTCCTGTCTATTTAACCATGTTTGTGGTATTGAATTAGAGTTGTCACATCTTTTTTGTCAAAGGCTGCTCATCTTTAACAGTGACGTGTTGGGCAAGTGCAACATGATCTCCTCTGTACTGGGAATAGCTGCACCTAATGCATTTGGTTGGAACAGATGGTTGAGGATTTTGTTCGTTTAAGTTCTTCCATACAAATTTATCAAATGTGCAAACTTCTGCATAAACAGAGAGCATGGAGCTTGAAACCTGAAATGTTAGAATTTGGAGGGCTGAAGGAAGCCAAACAAACAGATTTATCCAGACCTACAGTATGTTCGACTAGCAGACGTTTAGAAGGTATACTGGCATCACATAGAAGGGATCAGGAGTTTCTGGTGAAATAAATTGGTGGGTCTAACTGTGTTAAATTCTTTTTTCCACACCAGTTCAAAGGGATGTCTGTGGAGATTCTCAGTCAATCCCAGTCATGGTTGTCCCAAAGGTACTTTTTCGAGAGGCAACTGACTTTCTGGTTTTTCTTTGAAGATGTCTCACTTTTCATCTAAGAAGCTTCCTCAGCTCGGACTGGATGGCGGGAAATGGAAGGATTTATACTCCTTGCAGACATCTGGTCATTTGCATCCTTTTAGAGAGTTGTTGAGGCCATATGGAGATGTATCTGTGTCCTCAGCAAATTAAACAATTAAAATTGTTCTGCGCATGCACAGAACTGAGAAATAAGATGGCGGTGCCTATGGCACTGTCTGGAGAACCAGTTCAGGGGTGTGGCAGGCCTGGGTCGCTGCTGGTTCCAGTGACCCAGGCTGCCAAAACACTACTGGTTTGGCTGAATCGGTCCAAACCGGTAGGAACCCACCACTGAGTATGAAACTTTCTTGGAACTGTGAGAGAGGCCTCTTTGACTCATCTTTCAATCCAGCGGTCTTCTCCGTCCAAAACGTGGACTTTGCTGTCTTTAAAAGAGTGGTCTTTGCCTTTTAAATGCAGATGGACTGCTAAGTGTAGTCTTCATAGGTTTGTTCTCCTATGTTGTGCCATGTGTTTATGAAGTGGTTATGAAACAACCAATCCTTCCATTTCCCACCATCCTGTCAGAGCTGAAGAAGCTTCTTGGATGAGAAGCAAAACATCTTCAAAGAAAAACTGGAAAGTCCAGTTGCCTCTTGAAAAAGCACCTTTTGGGACAATTCACAGCGATGTTTTTGAACTTTAAAGCCCCGAGAAGCTTAGGGGCAGGTTACCTGAAGTAGAACTGCCTCTGGTAGATGCTTAACCAGACCTTAGTATCCTGACACCAAAAAAGAGCCAAATGGGCCTATTCAAGGGAGAGAGCTATTTTCTGTGGTGGCATCTCGTATATGGCTTCTCCTCCCTACAACCTATTGGACTCCTATTAGCATAATTTTGCACCGAGTGAAAACCTATTTTCCTAGGCTTTTAAATTGTTCGTTAATTCATATTTTTTTTTTAGATTTTGAAGGATGTCTTGTTGCCTGATTTGTATGTATGTATTTATTGTTTGCTTGATTTGATTTTTTTACTTACGTTTTATTTGAATTAGTGCCCTTGGTTGAAAACTGCTGAGAGCGCTTCAGATGTCCTTTTAAAAAATGATTAATTAAATAATGTTTCAGTGCCGACAGTACTGATCACAACAGTGTTTCATTTTTAAATTCACAGCTAAAGCCTTTTTCAGATATTAAAAAAAATGATGAGATGGAAACACCAGCTATTAATCTGTCCTGTTCACATTCTAACTTTTAAGTGTTGATAGAGAAGTCTCTGTGAAGTATGTGTCTACGTGCAGTTCAACGTAAGAATGAAAGCCCCGCCTTCATTCATTACTTTTAGAATAGCCAATGTGGCCTTCTCTCTAATCAATACTAGATACTCTAGCTATACTAGAGAAAACTGCAGCTTGATCAGAAGCATCTTAGGAAACTAAGCTTTGTCAATCCAAGAAATGAAAGTCAGTTTTGAGTGGAAAATAATTTCCATCTTTAAATTATATGGTAGCTTGGTTATACCCCACTATGCAAGTGGTCTAAGTTTCCTTGAATCACATTTATTGGAAATGTCTTACTTATGAATGTACAAAAAAATATCAATCACCCACAATTACTGCCATATTGCATGTATTAAATGAGTGTGTTTAAAAACTAAAAGTGATTGGAATTTTAGTTCCATGTTTTTCAAATTAGGTTCTGGTGTCACTACTCACAATCCTCAGGCTATCCAACACTGGCTGATTGGGCATGGTTCTGCTGAGAAATTTTTAAGCTTGAAGTCTGCTCCATGGGGAGCTTTAGATTCTACCAGAAATAAAAAAGAACATTCCTGCCAGACAAGTTTCTATAAAAAGCAGCTTTCCTGTTATCCCTACTTAGTTGTAGAGAAGTCTAGGGATGTACTTTTAGTTGACAAGGGACAAAGTCTAGGGCACTTTTTGCCACCGAGTGCCCAAACCGGAATGTGTGTGAATGCATGTGCATGCCCACAGAAATCCTGGAAACCCAAAGACCAGCTGGCCGATCTGCATATATGCGCTGGCCTCCTAGTTTCCTGGTTTCTGGCATTCACATGCACACCGGCAGGGACGTGCGGTCAGGGGAGGCAGGGGAGGCAGAGCCTCACCTCTCTTCATGAAATAATAGTATATAATATTATATACTATATATATATAATATTATAATATTATATACATCTGTCCGGGCGCGCCTGGGAGCTGCGGAGGGCGGAGGCAGAAATGTTGTCGGCGCTGCCGGATGACGAAGGCACGAAAGCAACAGTCGCTTTCATGCCTTCGTCATCCGGCAGCGCCGACAACATTTCTGCCTCCACCCTCCACAGCTCCCGGGCGCGGCCGGCCAGATGTAGCCACAGCGATGCCAAGGCGGTCCGGGTGGATGAAAGAGCCTGATCCTCGGTCGCTCACCTGCCAGACTGCCTCGGTGCCATTCTGGCTACCTCCGTCCGGGTGTGCCTGGGAGCTGTGGAGGGCGGAGGCAGAAATGTTGGCGCTCCCAGATGACGAAAGCACGAAAGCAACTGGGGAACGACGAGAACCTTCCTGCCTCTGCTGGATTTCACGCGCTCCTTGATGAGCGCACAAAGTCCAGCAGAGGCAGGAAGGTTCTCGTCGTTCCCCAGTCGCTTTCGAGGACTGTGGAGCGTGAGCCGGCAGAGCACACTCAGGAAGGCGGGGAATGGGATCACGTGTGCTGGAGGCTGAGGCAGCCTGAGCCTCCAGCACACGTGGTCCCATTTCCCGCCTTCCTGATGACGTCACCAGCCTCACCAGCCATAAACCTCACCGCACGTCACTGCACACCGGTCAGCTGGTCTTTGCATGTCCCAGAATGCCGGAAACCCAAAGACCAGGTGATCAATGCGCAGGCACACACTGGCCAGCTCGTCTTCAGGTTTCCAGGGCTATCCAACACTGGCTGATTGGGCATGGTTCTGCTGAGAAATTTTTAAGCTTGAAGTCTGCTCCATGGGGAGCTTTAGATTCTACCAGAAATAAAAAAGAACATTCCTGCCAGACAAGTTTCTATAAAAAGCAGCTTTCCTGTTATCCCTACTTAGTTGTAGAGAAGTCTAGGGATGCACTTTTAGTTGACATGGGACAAAGTCTAGGGCACTTTTTGCCACCTAGTGCCCAAACCGGAATGTGTGTGAATGCATGTGCATGCCCACAGAAATCCTGGAAACCCAAAGACCATCATGTTTATTCATGTTGGGGGGGGTTCTCTATTTTGATAGCTTCCATAATTATTCTCTGGTTGAAGCTAATCTCCAAAACAGAACACTTCAACAAGAGAATAATTATGGAAGATATCGAAATACAGAAACACCCCCACAACATGAATAAATGTGATGATACCTCCCGCCTACCAGACATCTGGAAACCAGCCCTAGTCTACAAATGAGCCCCACCCACCACCCAGGCCGCTAAAAGCTATTCATAGCTAAATTAAAGCTATTCAGGATGCCCCCACACCTCACAATCAAACCGAGCTGCAGACGTTCCTCTGGCTCCTTAATTTCTACAGCATCTTTCTTAAACCATTGCTGAGCCATTACACCATCTCCTGGCTAAGAACGCGAAGTGGTCCTGAGGCAGAGCCGAGGCTGCCGCATTTGCCGCGGTAAAACGACTCCTGTCAGCAGACTCCTTTCTGGTACAATACAACCAGACCTGGCATCGGCACTGTCCTCAGCCACAGCATGCCCAATGGAACCAAGGCCCCTATTGCTTTTTACTCCAGGACCTTGTTTGCTGCAGAGTGGAACTACAGCTAGCTGGACCGTGAGGCTTTGGCTGCAGTGGCCGGAGTAAAGAGGTTCCCTGAGTATCTATATGGCCGTGACTTCGAACTGATTACGGACCACAAGCCTTTGTTGGGCTACTGACTGGGGACTGACTGATCAACAGCCCCCAGGTCTGGAGGTGGCTGATGAGGAAGAGGAGGAACAGCTAGGTTCAGTGCCTGATGCGCACATGCATAGAAGGGAGAGGAGAGAAGTGGAAATCCATGAGCCGATCTTTGGGAAGAAAGAACCACCACTGCTAGCAAAGCCCCACCCTATATCTGGGGATAAAAGGCATCAGGCAGAGAGGAATAGATATGGCAGACAACTATTCATCTCCCAGCTGGACTTGTTAGCCTGTGGTGAGAGAGAAACTTTTTGCCAGGGCTGCCGGGATTCCTAATATAGGAATCTTTGAGTTAACTTCAGATGGTTTGTCATGTTTGGGGAGCTGGGTCAGAACAAAGCCTCACGTCTCATGAGGGGAAGATATACATTAAAGCAAACTCTTAACATAAACAGCAAAAGTATTAGGAGAACACCAAAAAAGAAGAGCCAATCAGACATCTTAGTTCTAATGCTACCTGCTGTCATGCTCTGATTGGCCCATCTTCTGGAATAAGGGGAATATCCTAAATCAGTGGCCCTTAAACTTTGGGGCACCAGGAATCAGTTCCATGGAAAGAACTTTTTCTGTGGACCAGAGGAGGCATGGTTTTGCATACTACCTGCATCCCGTGGGTGGGGCTTCACTTGTTTGTGCGGCCCAGTTTCTGGCATGCCGTGATCCAGTGCCAGTTCATGGACTGGGGGTTGGGGACCCCTTGTCCTAGATGAATCATACAGAGAGAGAAAGTGCATGAGAAGATTGTTCAAATATCTTCTCATGCACCTTGACTGTAAGGTAACAATCAGCCTAATAACCAAAACCCTCAAAAATAGCTATTGTTCTTTCTTAAAGAAAGGTTGTTTGCTTTGTTTTATACTGAGTCCTTAATACATATCCCACATTATTTCATTTGCCAAAGTCTACTTTTTGTCACATTAACAGTTGAACATTGTACAGGTCCAAATTTTGCTAGAATATATATTTTTTTAATCGAATAACATATTTGAAGAGAAACCAGACTCACATATGACAGAAATTATAAAGAAACTTGCTTATAATTGCAGTGCTGACTTAGTAATTTTCTTAATACAGACTGTAGTGCCAAGGCAATATGACATTATTAAAGATTAGGTGTTCTTGTCTAGCGTACTAGAAGAAAGCAGAGAAGTCTCTTGGATTAAACGGCAGACCTTGGGGATTTGTTGCTAACTTGAGCCCAAGAGCTACTACACAGGTGAAGAAATCATAAGAACAATTTACTGTGTTTATTAGATTGCCTTTAGGTCCAAAATGATGTTCCAGATGAATAGCAATACAACTAAAGTAATTTATCATAATTAAAAAAGTATTTGAAAACCATAGGAGATGAATCAAGAGGATCTTCAACAACTAGAAATATGCATGATTGTATATTTCCTTAGTTTTATTAGACATACTCCATACAGATAGCCCTCACACTTATGACCACAGGTAAGCCCAAAATGTATGTGGCTAGATGAGACAGTTGTTAAGTGAATGTTGTCGCATTTGGTGACCTTTCTTGCCACTTGTTAAGTGTATCATCGCAGTCGCTAAGTTAGTAACTCAGTTGTTAAGTGAATCTGGCTTCCGAATTGAGTTTGCTTGTCAGAAGGTCACAAAAGGTGACCATGTGATTGTGGATACTTCAACCATCATAAATATGTGTCAGTTGCCAAGCTCCTGAATTTATGAATTCTTGTGACCATGGGGATGCTGCAATGGTTGTTAAGTGTGAAAAACAGTCATGTCACTTTTTGCAGTGCTGTTGTAACTTTGAATAATCACTAAAGGAAATGTTGTAAATAAGGACTACCTCATCTGTACTCTCAGCAAAATGCTCTTTAAGGTTTCCAAAACGAGGGTCTGAAATTTGTGGCAGAGTTTCTTTGCAAGTTATTTCCTGGTCCTTGGATCAAAATTCAGATGAAACAAATGGAGAATTGCTAAATGATTCATTACTAGGCTAAACAAAGCAATGGTTTTATTCAATATCAGGTAAGTTTCTATATTCTATTACTAGTACACTGCATTCCTTTAGTCAAAAATTAATTGAATTCAAAAGTCATTGAAGTTAGATTTATTTACAAAAAGGTAAGATTAAAGGCAAAAAATCCAAACTCCTTTTAAAGTTATTTTACTCTGACTTAGTCACAGAATTTGCCTGAGGTGTGTTGCTACAATTATATCCTGCATCGCAACTCTGCTCTGTTACCATATAGAATATTTCAGAAAATATTCTGAAAACACTCACCTCTATTAATCATTAAAAGTCGAAAGAGAGAGAGAAGACATTTTAAGTTGTAGCATTTCATGATAAGCAACATTTCAATCCCATTTAATCTTTAGACTAATTGGGTACCTTCCTGCAATTATGTTTAGGCAAATGTAACTATAATAAAAATTCAACTGCTACTTGCTTAGTACTGTCTTCTTCTCCATACTTTTAATAACTTTTAAAACTTTCCAGTAAGACATATTAAGAATTTAAATACATTTTTTGATCAATTTGATTCTGATCTTCTCAGAAAATTAATTGGTTTTCTCAAATCATAGATTCCTGCCTAACATTAACATTTTGCCTTATTTATTTACATGTGTTTTAAACATATTTCCCCCCCAAATCCAAGCTTGAGAAAACCTAAGAGGTAAAAGTTTATGAAGATTCTCAGTCATCCAGGTCATGATTGTCCCAAAGGAGCATGTTCAAAAGGCAACTGGACTTTCTTTGTTTTTCCTTGAAGACATTTCGCTTGTCATCCAAGAAGTTTCTTGGATGAGAAGCAAAACGTCTTTAAGGAAAAACAAAGGTCCAGTTGCCTTTTGAAAAAGCTCCTTTGGGACTTGGCAGTAAAAATGATACTTCAGTCTCTTAATAAATTAAGGTTCATCTCAGTGATGGGATTCAAAAATTTTTTACTACCAGTTCTGTGGGCAGGGCAGGGGAAGGATACTGTAAAATTTCCATTCCCTCCCAACTCCACGGGAAGGTTACTGCAAAATCCCCTTTCCCTGCAGATCAGCTGGGACTCAGGAGAAAGAGAATAGATGGGAGTGGGGCCAGTCAGAAGTGGTATTTATCTGTTCTCAGAACTACTCAAAATTTCCACTACCGGTTCTCCAAAACTGGTCAAATCTGCTGAATACCATCTCTGGTTCAACTTATTTAAAGGATGGACACTTCTTTAGGAGCTCCTTTTTCGGCCTTTATCCAATTTAACTATTTTATTAATTAAGCACATACCTCAGAATGTAGTTTTTCCACTCTAGCTAAGTTTAAGTCTGATGGTATAATATTTTACTCAGTAATCCACATCAGATGTTAATTTATTAATATATTATGCACAAAGGCAGGCAGAGAGAGAAAAGCTTTGGGGGTAATATATTTTTCGTCTTTATGAAAATGCTTTTTCAATCTAACTCAAATAGACAAAAACATTATTCCATTTCAATTGTGTAATAATGAGCCTATCCAATCATCATAAACCTGGTTGTTTAGGGTTCTTTCAGCCTTTAGTACTGGATGCATCATTAAAATAAAATAAAAAGAAGACAAATAAATCTCTTTATTTGAAGGGCTGGAATGGTTATTTGATATTCTACCATTGTTTCTTTGTCAGTCCCGCCTATATAATTTCCTGTAAAGCCCAGGGTTTATTTACAGCTGGGCTGCCATATTTACTTAGGGTAAAAGAACACCTCAGCGGGAGTGAAAGGTAGTAGCAGTCCAGCACTTGGGATATTTCACTTCCTCTTCTGTCCCATTTCAGCTCATGGAGCTTTTTTGACAGACAGCACAGGGGAAAAAAATCTGCATAAGGGAAAGTAACTGACAGCTGGGGTCAAACTCTCTCTGTTTAATGACACTGCCAGTTACACATTTTGAATTGTTTAAATATGAGTCTACAGCTTCAACAATCATCATCTCACTGGTTCCACTTTTCATACCCAACAGCCAGGAAACTGACACGTAATTACACACTTACTGATGGTATCGCCGGTGCCGATAATTAAAACTGCCACAGGAGGATTGCTATTGCTAGTCTACAGCTGGGATGTTGTCAAGAGGTAGAAACTCCAGCAGCTTTTAACACTATCTTCTTACAGGTGGACCATGGGCACTGGTGATGTAGTAATAGAAAGGCCTCAGCACATCATTCACAATGTCTCACACAAATGAAGAAAATCTATTAACAATCCAATAAGTGAAATACAAACACAATGACCTAAGGGTTAAACTGTCTGGGTGGACTTGGAACTCAGATCTATTATGTATTGTTCTTTTTTTCCCCTTCCTTTTTCGTTCTGTATATTTCTGCTGCAATACTAAAGAAGCTTAGTTGAGCAACTGTTTCTGATTAAGAGTCCAGTGTTGATGTTTCAGATAAAAAGATAGCTTGGAGAAAAATAATTTCTGTCCTAATTTTTAATAACAAATGTTGATATTTAGAAATGAACCAGGTGTTCTTCTCAAGGAATTGCAAGTTTTGTCCACAATTTGGAGGGAAGTGTTGCTAGACAATGAAATTTCTTTATGATTGGACACAAGAATCCTTCAAATTATGGAACATGTAGCCTGAAAAGAAACAGGGCACCTTTACTGTTGTATAGACTGAAGGTTAATCATCACAATCCAGACCTAAACTCTTGCCTATATTTCTTTGTAATACAAGAAAAGTTTAACCTTGCAGTGCACTGATGTCATATTTCATCTGCTTTCAAATAATTTCCTATCTTCAGATTCAGGGTTTTTTTCTGTCATATAGGTTTGTGTAAGTTGGTTAGGTTCCTGAAATTCTAATATTTTTAAGATGCGATTAGGATTCTTAGTTTTCCATTTTTATTTAAAATGTCTAATGTTATCTGTCAGCAAATCCCAGAGTCTGGTGTAATTAGCATGTTCATTTGAAAACCAGATATTTACATCTGAAAAGATACATATAATTTTTTTTTCTTGCAGAAAACCAGGCTAACAACTGTACCTCTGTTATTTGCAAGTCTGCAGTGTGTCTTGATAGTTCAGCCAGGATTGCAATCTCATAATATAGTAGTCGCATCAAACCCTTATCACAGATACTTTTTTTCTTCATTAGAGATACAAGGTAGAAATGATTAAAGTTAGGCAAAAAAAATTCTGAGCAAAGTTTGTCAACTGAATTCTGGATAAATGTTTTCAAGACAAATTTTCTTTAAATAGAAATATATTTTGTTAAACTTTTGAACAAAGGGGAAGAAAGACAGAATTCAGATGACAATTGAAACTGAATTCGTGTTCTCAGTTAAGAAGAAATTTAAAGAAACCAGAGCATCAGACGGGAGGAAAGACACCCTTTTCACACAGATTTAGCTGAGTACCTTATTTTAGAATGCCTGTCAGCCTTAAGATGAGCCTATTAATAATAGGTTATCCTAAATTTATCCAGTTGGACATCTGTATTGAGGCAGATATGACATATAAAGTGCCTAACATATAAAGTGTCATTCTTCCCATCAAGTTTAACTGAATGGCAAACTCTAAAGCTAAGAGATCGTTTTGAGCCAATAGACTACAATCAGGTGCTGCATAAACTTCCTTGGACAGTTGTGCCAATCCTTTTCAATTCCAGCTGGCATTCTTCCTGCTATTCCAGTCATGGCCTGTGATTAGAAACTGGTACCCTGGCCAAGATAAAGAGTATTACTCAAGATTCAGATTAATGCTACCCAACATAGAATTACCAAATGAATTTTCGCTTGAGAATACAGCCATTATTTGAACTTTGGCCTCTGGAGGTAACACAAACCATTAAGGTAACATAATATGCTACTTCACCTGTGCCATCTTTTGATAATGATATTGTGTTTGTCATATAAGCCTTTGGCAATCAAAGTAAAGGGAGAGATTCACAGCCAAGGTGGGATAGGAAGCCAATTTGACTGGAAATGATGCTTTATGTTCAAGCAAGCACAACTAGCACTGATGACACATTCACAACCTTACATAAATTTCACTGGCTTCAGCTTCCAGCATATTAATGTAGGCACAGAGGCCCTTGCAAGCTTTCTCCTGCAACTTATGGTGAACAAAATATAGGCATCCTATTTTGCCTGTGATGACATCTCAGGTGGGCAATATTTAAAGCTTGAAATAGTGCCTTGAATTTAATTTCTGGGTGAAGAGATGGCTACTCATTTATATTATAGTATTCTGCACTGCCTCTGATGTTCGAATTTGTAAACTTTGAAGGTGTAGTATGTCTTGCTTGACTGCCTTGCAAATTAAGGCTCTGGTCATTTACTTTTCATCTTGAAGACTACCTATTGTATCACCTTTGGTCACTACATCAGTCTGTGAAATTCTTCCTCCAAAAGAATAGAGGCACTAATATTTAGTAGTGTGTCTCCCTCTTTTTCTCTATCTCAGTAACAGCTTGATTCCAAAATTACTTCTTTGCCACAGCTTTTTTTTTGAATTGCTAATACATACGAACCCCAAAACTGTGCCTCTAATTTCACAAAAGTCTTATTATTTCATTCTGTTTTGTCATAATTTTTAAAGAATTATCTCTTCAGAATGAATTGGAAATATACTATTAGGGCTATATTGTGCTGATATTTTCAATGTGATGCATATATGAATACTATGGAATATTGTGAGTAATAGATTTCTGTATACTGAATAATATAGATTACTGTATTATCAAGAAAAATCTAACAATCAGTAATTTAAGAATATAGCAAGGTTCATGCTGGGTAAAATCAGAACTCCATAGAGTTTTTCCTCATTCTCTTCAAAGGGCATCCAGAGTTCCTTCAGTTATCTACTGATAAGTCTTGTTGTTGATGTGCCTTTTTTCTGAAATGATGTTATTCTTTATCCTTGGTGCTCAGAGTTGTATATCATGGATTATTGTGCTTTATCTATGTGTTTTAATCCTTGAATGCCATCCTGAGTTACTTAGGTGAGATGGAAAGCTATATAAATCAAATTAATAAATAGTCCATAAGCAAGTTATAAAGATTGTGGACAGTCATAGCATCTTGCATTCAAAAGTATACTGTCTCTTAACAGGGAGTATGATTTAGTTAGCACAGCTAATAGCTGTTGATAAATCTATCCTCCATCAAATAATCTAATCCCACTTGGAACCTATTTTTAAGATTTAAGCTGTCCTGCTATTCATCGATTGAGAAGATTGTCAAATATGTTGCTTTAAGAGTGAGTAGTCAAAAAGAGGCTGATAAGAGGAGAAGAAGACACTTGCCATCAAATCCAGAATTCACTTTTCCACAGAGGCTAAATATATGCCTACAGGAAACTCAGAAGCACATTACAGTAATAAGTACTTTCCTGCTGCTATTCCCCAAAGGCCTGTATTCACAGGCCTTCTCTCTCTCTGATTCTTGAGGTAATATATCTATCAATCATACCCAAGACCTTATCGATAGCCTTGTTGTCCATGACTTTATCTAATTCCATTTGAAATCCAGTGGCTATTACTGCAGCCTGAAGAACAAAATCCATTGTTGTTGCGGTGGTCGTTGTTGGGGTCGTTGTGTGTCCTGAAGCTCCCTCTATTCATCTTCACTGGAACATTATGAAACTGTTTGTTTGTTTTTTAAACAAAGTAATTCGGGTTCTTTCTTTCTTTTTGCCCTTTGCTAAATGCTCTCAAATCTGGTGATGTTTTCTTATAGGTGGAATTCTCTAGCCTTTGAATTTCACTAAAAGTGCAATTGTTCAGAGTGCTCCAACAAATCCTATTCCTAAACAGAAATATGAGAAGCAACATTGCAAGTAAAGCTTGTCTAAATTTCCAACCGGAGGCATCTCAAACTATAAGAGGATTTGTTAAGCGGGAAACCGGATGTGGCTTGGCATGAATGAGAAGGCAGAGTCCTGGTTGCCTCTTTCTAACTCACACATTTATTCAACACTGGACAAAAGATGGGTCCTCCCCTAAGTCTGGAAGAAATGCAATTTCAACTAATTATATATAGCTTTCTTTGTTACATAATAGGAATACTGCCTACAATTGATAATGTTCAGAAGTTACAAAAATACTTCTGCACGCATCTTCCCACACGTTCATCTGCAAGCTTGTGATTTCCTTTATCCAGCTTCCACAACTCCGAAGGCCTGTCATGTCCTGAATTTTATTTCTGTCATTTCAACATAGGAATCTTTGGACCAATCATCAGAATTATCAGAATCCTGATCCACAGATTCAGAAACCTTCAGGTGCAGTGCTGCCTTTTCCCCAGAGGTCACCATTCTCCCTTTTGAGAGTTTCCTGATTTTGGAATTTATTATGATTAGTCAAAGAGGCACAAGAGACAGAATGTATTATGGGACACATCGCTTCAAAGTTAGATCCTACCTCCAATCTTCAAGGGAAATGAGATAAAAAGATGGCCCAGTGTTCAGATGAAATCACAAGACATTTGACATTTTTATGAATTAAGCATAGAAAAAATATCTCAGGTTTCCTCCCACTCTTTTGCTATACCTTTTGACTTCATTTACTTTTATGTTGTGTGGATTTCCATTAGAGACAATTATGTAATGAAAAATATGCTCCTATTATGGAAAATACACAAACTTGTCATCAGAGGCACATAAAGGCACTTATTTCTGACCTACAGTTATGGAGATTAAATTTCAGGTCAAGATTTATTTTGTGTGACTGTCTCCTTATTCACCGGAGAATTGTACAATGCAAGTAATCTGATCAGAATAATGCATAGGGACATATTTCAGAAAACCAATAATTGCGGTAAAGTCAAGCAGTGCAAAGGGGCAACCCTATGTCCAGATTCCCTCTTTTGAACAAATCCTTAATCATAGCATCATAATACGCTGTGCTATTGCACATTAAAGCCAGAGGCTTGAAACAATCAATGCTGGACATCGGCAGATTTATTATAATTTCAGTTCTACTGCCCTTTTGCAGACTAAAAAATAAATATATATATTTACGGTTGTGCTATATTACACTTTACAGCTTTTATAATTTTTTTAAAGGGGGGGAAGGGTTAACCAGAGTGAAAGCTGCTTCTTTTTCTACTTTTGCAGGTTGAGAGTGGAGAAGTCAAACAGTGACAACATTCTTCAAAACCATCACCTGTAAATCCCATTCTGTTCCTTTCCTCTCTATGCCTGCCTACAATGCACAAGAAACCTTTCATAAACAAATCCCAAACAAAATCATTGCCCATTTTGCTTGCCTTTAGTCCCTCATGGAATAAATACAAGTTGTTACATGATTCTTTTGACCAATTTCTTATTCTGTTCATATTTGCAATGATTTTATTACCAACGCTCAGTTTGCCTGCCTTACATTATCACAATCAGTGCATCTTGGGATTAAAAAGCATTTAGTGGCCCAACTCTTAAAAGAAAGTCCCCAAGTAGCAGCATAATGAATACTGTTTCTTTTTACGGTTGCAAGGTTTATTGGTATGTCTAAAAAGCTCCATCCTCATTTGAAAAACAAAGAGGTGACCCACTTAGCATGGCAGCGGCAGCATAAAGGTGCTGGAGATATAATTATGCAATCTATAAATAGTAGCCTTCCTATTTTACCTGGGGAAGCCCACAAATTAGGCACATCTCCAGAGAAATATTCATTTATTCCTCCTCCACCCCTCCACCCCAATAAACCATCTATTGGTATCCAAATTAATCCAGAATAAGCATGTTACTCCTCAGGACAGAGGGATAGAGAATGAGAAAGGGTAGATACAGCAATTGGTAGTCATCAGTTTTATTGCAGCCAAAATCCACAAGCATCTGTATACCTCTCTAGAGATCTATTTCAGAAACTTTACTATTCTGGTTGGGGAATAGGAAGCATTAGGCTCTAATTCATTAGGCCTTCCCTACAGGGCTTACCTTTCAGTGCATGATTAAGACCCATTGTAAATGACAAGATTCTGCAGCTAAGTGTGCTACTTGGATCAGGTAATCAGCTATGTCTTCTTGGCTAGA
The DNA here is from genome assembly GCF_964273705.1 of Natrix helvetica. Classification (NCBI taxonomy): domain Eukaryota; kingdom Metazoa; phylum Chordata; class Lepidosauria; order Squamata; family Natricidae; genus Natrix; species Natrix helvetica. Next base: position 69,734,741 of record NC_138551.1, read on the forward strand.
GAAGATCAGGTAATCAGCTGTGTCTTCTTGGCTAGAAAAGATGAGTCAAATTTTGGTCCACTGCAATTAGTCTTTCAAATAGCACAGGGTGTAGGTAGCCACCCATTCTTCTGTCTCCCTGTCCATGTTAGGCCACTACACATAACTCCTGGCCAAGGACTTCATTCTGACAAATCCAGGATGCCCTACGTGCAAAGCCTCTAATACTGCAATGCGCAATTTGTGTGGAACAATGACCCGGTCCCCCCACAGTAAACAACCATTTATTACAGACAGTTCATCATGTTTGCAGTAAAACATTTTAAATTCAGACCCGACATGCCCCTTGTGCCACCCCCTCCACACCCAGTTCAAAACGTGTTTGAGTGTAGAGTCTTTTACAGAGTGGCGGGCAACGTCATTAGACGAGACAGGACCAGTTTCGAGGCAGTCAATGAGGAGGACTGGCATCTTGGTGGTAGGGTCTGCAAACAGTTCAGGCAGTGGGCATCGACTCAAGGAGTCAGCATGCCCCAATATAGAGCCAGGTTGATGGATGAAGCGATAACTGTAGGCCGCGAGGAAGATTGTCCATCTGGTCATTCACGGCGACAAAGAAGCAGAAGTAGGCCGGTCCCCACCCAGCAAGCCCAGTAGTGGTTTGTGGTCAGTGATGAGTTCAAAATCACAGCTGTAGAGGTACTTGTGGAACCTTTTAACATTGGCGACTGCAGCCAGAGCCTCACGGTCCAGTTGGCTTTAGTTCTGCTCGGCAGCAGACAAGGTTCGTGAGTAATAGGCAATGGGCGCCTCGGTTCCATTGGGCATGCGGTGGCTGAGGACGGCTCCAACGCCAAATGGGGAAGCATCGCACGTTAGAACAAGTGGCAGGGTCTGGCTGTATTGGACCAAAAATGTGTCCGCTGACAGCAGTCTCTTCACAGCGGCAAATGCGGCTGCTTCGGCTTTGTCCCTGGACCACTTTGTGTTCTTTGTGAGAAGCCGATGTAAAGGTTCAGCAACTGTGGCTTTCTGTTTGAGAAAGACACTGTAGAAGTTAAGGAGCCCGAGGAATGCCTGCAGCTTGATCTGATTGCAAGGTGTAGGGACGTCCTGGATTGCCTTAATTTTTTTGTCGGTCGGGTGAATCCCAGAGCCATCGATGAGATACCCTAGGAATTTAACCCTTGGCACATTAATTTGGCATTTTTTTTTTGAGGCAGAGGCCTTTGCCTCTGATTCTGGCCAGAACAGATCTCAATCTTTTAAATAATGGTGCCTTATTTGCAGCCGATACCAAGATGTTGTCAAAATAGGGGATGACTCCTGGAATCCCCTGCAAAAGCCATTCCATGACGCTTTGGAACAGTCCAGGGGCGATACTAACTCCAAATTGCAGGCGGTTATATTTGAATCCACCCCTGTGCATCACAATGCTTTAGGCCTCCACTGTGGCGCCATCTACAGGCAACTGCTGGTATGCCTGCGCCATGTCTAATTTTGCGAAAACTTTTCCGGGGCCTAATGAATATAGCAATGCACTTGTAGTCCACGCAGATGTGGACAGACCTGTCAGACTTGACAGGTGTCACAATAGGGGTCTCCCAGCATGCGTGATCTCTAGGATTCCCTGGCCTATTAATTTGTCCAGTTCCAAATCAATTTTAGTGCAGAGAGCAAAAGATACTCTCCTGGGTTTCAGCCTGATGGGGGCTACATTGGGGTCCAAATTAAAAGATATTGGGGTTCCCACATACTTACCTAGACTGGTGCCGAAGACATCCTCAAACTCCTTAAGGAGTTCCTCAGTGCTTTCATCTCGTATGGCATTGATTCCAGTCATTTCTAGGCCCAGGGGTTCGAACCAGTCAAGCCCCAGGAGGCTCCACAGGCCTCCGTTGACTACCGTCATTGGTAGTTGGCCTCAGAAAGTCTTGAATTTCACCCGGAAGGTGCCCTGGCCCATGATGGGGACTCAGTTCCCCTGGTAGTCGTGAAGGCGGATGTCAGGAACCCGTAGATGCTGCTTCTTAAGGCTAGGGATAGCCAGCTTGAGTACTGCCCAAGGCATTATGGTCAAGGATGTCAATCTCCATTTCGCATGGAGAGTCCTCGATGAGGACTGTGACCTTCAGCTTTTTTGGCCGCTTCGTGTGGATTTGGCCTATGGAGGTGTGGTAGGTGACTCTGGTGTCGCCTTCTGTTTGCCGTGGTGGTGACTGCTATGCCCCTTGGTTGGATCTCTTCTGGCGGTTAGGTCGGCTTCTGGGCTTCCAGGTTGTAGCGGGGTGATCACTTCTGCATACCTTGGCGATGTACTCTTTTCAATCGCAGCATTGACCGATTGCGTCACGGAAACAGCAATGTGTTCTGAGATGGTCTCCTCCACAGCCGGCGCAAGGCGAAAAACGCAGTTTGAATTTTCGCGCCGGCTTGGTGCAGTCACTGCGCATGCAGTAGCTGTCATCTTCGCTGTCCGAGCCTTCAGGCTCTGTAGCCTTGCGATGCACACCTGCGCTCTTCCACGTGCTTTTAGGACTGTTTTGGCGCTGCAGGGTTTCTGTTGGTTTAACGGCAGATTCAGTGACCCTGGCTTCGTCTAGGGCAATTTGGAATGTCAGATTAGTAGTCTAGTTTGCTAGTAGTCTCCTCTGCAGGCCAATGTCTCGAACGCCGCATATGATGCAGTCAAGTATCAGTTCATCGAGATCTCTAAACTCACAGTACGCTGCAGCCTTTCTGAGTGCCGCAACATATTCATTGATAGAGTCACCCTCTTTCTGGTTATGAATGTTGAATTTTGCTTTTGGGCGTGTTTAGACGGTCTGGGAGCATAGTGTGTCCTCAGCATCTGTTGTAGCACTGACCAAGCGACCGATTGGAGCAGCATTGGCTCAGACAAGTCCTTTGCTGTCTTGAACACCTCTCACCCGCAGTAGCTCAGGAACATGTTCTTTTTCCAGCCTTCAGAAAGGCCCATGAGGTCATTGGCTTCGAGGAAGCAATCGAACCTCAGCATGTAGGATTCCCAGTGCTCGGTGACTGGGTTGTACAAAGTCGGTGGGGCATGAATTGTGTCCCTGAGCGTGTTTGAATTTGCCGCTCAAAGATGGCTGCTCGATGCCGCGCCGAGCTCCAGGCTGGATTTACTTGCTGGATTGTTGTGCTGTTTTTGTTTGCCTAGTTGCCTTCCAATCCCACCTTCGTTGCCAGTGTTAGATTGGGTAAAGGAAAGGCACACTCAGACTTAGGCAGCAACAGCTCATTATTAAGTCTGAAACAACTATGTACAATCCAGCGAAGGTTGAGTCTGACAGCAGCCCTTTTATAGGGACTGTCAGACCCTTCGACCAATCAGGTTGAATCTCTGTTTTCGCCGGAACAGAGGACCTTGGTGTAAATCATTGTAACTGATTCTGGTATCTAACAATATTGGTCACCCAATGCACCCAGTGTGCATTTGTGATGTGGAATGATAGTTTTAGTTGCACAACTACTTCAAGAAACAGAAATGTTAGACCTGTAGGTCCCTTCACTTTGCATTGTAACTGACTAGGATCAGGATGGAGAAACTACAGTATAAATATTCATGCTGCCTAATTAACATCATGTCTATAAGTATATCCTTTAAGGGAATGACTCTTTAGAGGCATAGGTCTAAAATATGATGATAGAGGGAATATAACAAGCCATTTAATGCAGCAGGCTAAATTGAAAGAATTTGTTGTTTATGGAACAAATATGTTGTTGCTTTTCAGAATGTTGTTTTCATATACTGAAAAATGGCTTTGTTCAAAACAAATGCACCAATTAGCAAGTACAATTAAATATATTATTTCCACTCTTGCACACCAGTGAATCAATGTAAAAAGGTTAAAGGCTGGATTAGGGCCAGGAAGATTCAGGTTCATAAATGTTGCCAGTAATTTTTCCCAAACTATCTGACAAAGTTGTGATGTGCAAAGATTTGGATAGAGTCAATGTTCTAGCTACAAAATCCCTTGAATTCATGAAAGAAAAAATGAATCTAACACCAAAATACCTACCCATCAAAGGAAAAACTGAAGTGTTCCCCAAAAAAGATTATTCTAATCATCAGATCGTACCATTATAATATCTAAAATGTAATACTGTGCATACATGGTTTAAGATAACCTTATTGTGTCTGAAATGAAAATGTCTAATCCTTCTGTCCTTTGTGACTTTCCTTGTCATGAATAGATGAGACCTTAGCTTTACCCATTCACAAAGATTAATGTGATGTAATGCTATGCAGTAGAAATAAAGAGAAAGCCAAAATCTAGAGAAGACCAGGAGCCAGAGAAGTTGCCTATTCTTGTTCATCTCAGAAATATGTATACTTTGCAGATTAATCAATTCATGATAAAGGGTACTTGAAGTACTTTCAAAAGATCAATGAACAAGAGAGGCATAGACAACTAAGAAAGCATTCTGCAGGTAAAAGCAAATTATTTTAAGGATCCATATGATTTTCCACTTAATTTGCAAAGAATTATATAATATAATGAAATAATATCCATCAATTCATGAAAGTTTTATTTTATTGTTAAGATATACTTTATGATATATTGAGAGGATTTAAAAGGTCTGTTTATTTATTTATTTTTTTAAAAAAAACCTTTTCAAATAAATCCCAGTGTTATGTAACAAACATTACACAGTATTAGATTTGTAACAGTGGGAATACTAGCTTGAATTGTAGTTTAGTTACTGGCTTGTATGTTTGGGCAAGTTTCTCTCATTCATTCTTATTCATTCTTATTGCAGTATGGCAATGATTAAAGTTAAAAAAATAAATTCCCAACATCAAATTCTAGAACATAAAAGAATCAACAACTTAGTGTGGCTATGTTTAATATTGGAAATAATCACTGAAATGTATTTAAATAGACAGGTGATTTTGAAATAGAACTGTTACCAAATGTGAGTCACATGCTGGTTAATGGTAGATGTGCCATTATCCCACTCAAATTTGACAGGAATTAAAACTCAAAAACCCATCTTCCTAGGAAAGAAAAATAAGATAATATAAAATCTCTGCTCCCAAGAAGGGGGGGGGGTGTTATGTAGTTATAGATACAAAGACAGAAGTAAAGAAATGCAATGAAGACATAAATAAATTGACTAGTTTAAGGATTAGCCAAATAATTCATAAATAAAAAAAAATAACAAGTAAATTTTTTACAGTCTGGCTAAAGAGGAAACTTGTGACCAGAATGTTCTTTTCATAATATTCAGCACACGGTGTTTGAGGTAATAATACATAATGTAAATATTATTGATAGCAATGTACATTTCACATGCAAAGACAGGTAAAAAGAACAGCATTCCTTAGCATTTATAATGCTAGGAGAGAGGAATTCTGATGTTTTGATACAGGTAGTACTTTACTTACAACCTTAACCCAACATTTCTATGGCTAAGCTAGACAGTTGTTAAATCATTGACTTTACTAGTCAGAAATCCACTGGAAAGATTGCAAAAGCTGATCACATGACCCCAGGAAGCCGCAACTACCATAAGCATTTGAATTTTGATCATGTGACCATGAGGACGCTGCAATAATTGTAAGTGCAAGATCTGGTCACAAGTCACTTGCAAAATCTTACACAATATGCGTCAATCATTTGGATAAGCAATCATGAAAAAAAATATTCATGAAGGCTTTATAAAGCAGCGTTGATACAGAAGCTAGCAGTAAAATCACAAGTGCTGGTCATTGATGTCTTGCTTAACAACTCATGGTGACTCACATGACATCAATGACCAGCAATTGTGATTTTACTGCTAGCTTCTGTATCAATGCTGCTTGTCGGGAGCTGGTTGGGAAGAACATAAATTTTAATTATCTGACCACAGGATGCTGCAACAGTCATAAATGCAAAGACTGGTTATAGAGTTACTTGATAAGCATCATTGAAATTCTGAATGGTCACTAAATAGGATAGTTGTTAAATGATGTCTGCCCATAAAGTCTGTTGAGATATCTTATTATTTTCACTTGATTGGGAAGAGTTTACTTCACACATTTTAAGTAGCTTGTGTTGTACCAATGGTGAGATAAGCCCCTATGATCACACAGAAGTTATAGATAGGAAGTTTAGGCACACTCCCAGAAAACTTTAGCCCCTATCCTTGAAACATAGAGTTTGTGTAGCAAGCTGTTTCATCCTAGCTTGTAAAACAAGCAAGCCACACTCTACTTTTTGAACACAGCACCTACATACTCTGTCAATGACATAAAACCTACAAGCATCCTAGATGATGTTCTCTTTCTGTTGGAAACCTTCAGTAACTTCTCTATAATATATTAGTAACGCAGAAACCATGTGCTGAGTTTCAACACAGAATGCCTCTTCTGAGCAAATATTTTGAAGATTTAGGGTGAACAGATTCCCAAGAATAAAATCAGGACATGCTTATTTCTAGAAAATTACACATTGGATTAATCCATAATCTTAAACAATTGCATAAACACAATTTAGGCTATCATATCTCACCTGCCAAAAATCTGGTTGACCATTAGAGTGTAGTAAAGAACTACAATATATTCCAATTGGTTGCTGCCATGTAGTAGTTGCTATGTTAAAATTATGTATACACAAAGAGCAGTACATGGTAAAGTTGTATCAATGCTACAATTTTGGAGGGTCTACAACAACTTGCTACAGCCAACTTGCCAAGCCCAATTTGCCATGGCCAACGCACTGCAGCTGACTTATCATGGCCTACTCACCATGGCCAACTCACCACGGGACAATTCTACACAGCACAATTTGCCAAGAGTTACACTAATATTGAAAAAATAGTGCAATAAAATCATTAAAGAATGGGTGCCAAAGGAAAGACAAAGTGAAATGTGAATGATAAAAATTAAAATATTTTTAATGATTTTAAACAATAAAACTGAATTGTTGAATTGTGCCCCAGTGAGTTGTCCTGTGGCGGGTTGACCATGGGGAATTGTCTCACAGGGAGTTAGACATGGGGAGCTGGCTGTGGCAAATTGGCCATGGTGGGTTGGCCATGACAGGTTGGTTGCAGTGAGTTGGTGCGACGAGTTGTCCCAAATCTATAATTCTACCTAATAGCTAATCTATAGCTGGCTGTACATATTTATAAGTATATGCATATGTATATGTGCATGTGTATGTGTATGTGTATGTATATGTACCTAACATTTATTTATTTATTTATTTATTTAGGTTCAACTTCCTCTGATTCCTTGAAATAGAACAGAGTTCTAAATAAATAAATAAATAAATAAATAAATAAATAAATAAATAAATAAATAAATAAATAAATACAGAAGTCACATATATTTTTATAACTACAAGCAATCCTTGACTTACAACCATTTGTTTAGTGACCGTATGAATTTCCTCACACTTGCAACCATCACAACTTCCCCACAGTCACATGATCAAAATGCAGGCACTTAGCAACTGGTATGTAGTTGCAATGCTTGTGGTATCCCAATGCTTATGTGTCAAATGCAACCTTCCCAGCCAGCTTCCGATGAGCAAAGTCAATGGGGAAAGCCAGATTTGCTTAATGACCTCATGATTCACTTCACTGCCGTGACTTACTTAACAACCATGTCAAGAAAAGTTGTAAAATTGGGCATGTCTCACTTAATAACTGCCTCGCCTAGCGATGGAAATTGTGATCCCAACTGTAGTTGTAAGTAAAGACAACTTGTATAGATTTAAGTATATTTCAATGGATAAAACATGCTGCAGGATCCCTTGTTTTTTTCCAAATTCTGAAGTTTAGAAATAAACATAAATATTTTAGAAGCTTCAGCTCTTTCCTTTCCCTTTTCAATATACTGTAGATATATGCACACATGACAATCCATGTAAAAATGTTGTCAAACTATACTTTGCTAGATAGAAAGCTTGTATAAACCAGGCGTAAAATTAGAGATTTTACTACTGAATTATAACCCTGTAGAAATAAAGATTCACCTCTAAAAACATTCAGTCTTTGGGGATAATTCTGTTCTATATTTATGTCAGTGAAAATTAACTCAACGAAATCAGAATTGTATTTTGTGTGTGTGATTAGGAACTCCCACCAACTGGAGTGTGTCTAGGGTATTCTGGTGCTTTCATTTTGACTGTTTAAAACTCTTACAATAGACCATTTCATAAGACTTGGTGTTTTTTTTTCAAATGAACTAGAATAAAAATATTTTACCATGACTTGATGAAGCAGCTCATTGCTATCTTATTGTTATCAGAAATTAATAAATTTCTGTTAAAATTGTTGTCTTATTTTACAGGCAATTCTTTAGCCTCTTTATCACTTCTCCTTCCTCTTCTCTTCCTCCTATTTCTTCTTCATGTGAAATTGCAATATCAGATGATCACCTTTTCAGATTGTAACTTTATACAGCTACTAATATATTTATTTCATATTTAAATGCCATGATGACTTTTGTACTTTTGTATTCTTTCTATGTAACATTGTGAAAAACTTAAAACTGTTCAGATTTTAAATCTTCTATAAAAGGTATTCTTCAGCCTGTATCCTCAATAAAATAAGTGCATTTTAGAAAAGAGTTAATGTCCCATACCATGCTCAACAAACAGTTTTCAACTCTCAAGACTATACCATGATATCTTTGCTTTTGCCAAAAGCATTAATTTGATTTAGCTTGTTTTTGTTTTACAAAATTCTTCATATGTCTTTCAATAAGACAGAATATGGATCAATAGGCACCATGGCTGTCTCTAATATTATTACTAACTGCTCCACTTTCATTTTATGGAAATAAACATTTTATGTAATATAGCTATATTATTTGTATTACTATTGATCAAAGAATTTTAAAGACTGCATATTATTTAAGTCTTGTTCTCCACTGAATTTTCTGAAATCTTTTCCCAGTACTTCTCATACAAGCTGCACAGAGAGAAAACTGCACAGAGAGAATATGAAACTGGATCTCGATCTAACTATGTGCACAAATGGAATTATAACTGCATATTAAATTAGCTTTAATTGTGCTAAAAGAGAAAAAAAGAATGTTAAATCTTTTCTCCTTCTGTATCTCGACCAGCTATCTGTTTTTCTGGGCTAGTATGTGTAATATTCATTTGTAAACTTTGTTCATTATCAGTATGGATGGACTGAAGCCTAGTCCTGATCTCATAGATTTTCTCTTGAATTGAAGTAAGTTGATGGATAATAGATAGAAAGATAGATGATCTATAAAATAGACAGACAGACAGATAGAGACAGAAAGACAGAGAGACAGAGAGATAGATAGATGGTATAGGTCACATAAATACACAGTTCTAGTCTGATGAGATAGGATAGGCTGAGAGAGAGAGAAAGGTCACATCACACTAGTGTCAGCACTGAGGAGCATCATTGCTCAGGAGACACCAAGTAGAGGGCTCTTTTTATATTCCCGGAAGGAGCTGAAGCAAAGGATGGTAGCTCACCCCACCCCTGCATTTGTGTCTTGAATGAGGGCTTGCTAACCTCTAACCCGGTATCCTAACCATGCAAGCCACTCTGCTCATAGATGATAGATAGATGGATAGATGGATGGGCGGATAGGTAAGTAGGCAGGCAGGCAGGCAGGCAGGCAGGCAGGCAGGCAGGCAGGCAGGCAGGCAGATATTACAGATAACAGATTGATAGAGATAGATGATAGATTAGATCAGATTAGATCAGAACAGATCAGATCAGATTAGATAGAGAGAGAGAGAGAGAGAGAGATGATAGATAGATAGATAGATAGATAGATAGATAGATAGATAGATAGATAGATAGATAGATAGATAGATGAGAGAGAGAGAGAGAGAGAGAGAGGGAGAGAGAGAGAGAGAGGGAGAGAGAGAGAGAGATATGATGGATGTTTAGACAGATTACAATAGAGATCATTTTGGTAGAATTTGTGATTGTGTAATGTCTTAAGAATAAGCTTTCTGCATAATTATATAACCTTGTAATACTTTAGGGAGAATTTAGCGGTAGTTTACTCACATCAAATAAGAGGTTCGGGTTTTTGTTGTGCTTGTTTTATAGCATTGTGGTTGGCCACAATGACACCCAGTGACTGAGAAAGAAGTTTCAGTTATCAAGGTTAGCAAAATTGTCCCTTTAACAATGCTCCTATTTGGAGAGAAACTTGCTGCCTCCTGTTCTTCCAGATATCCCCCAGGAAATACTGCAAGTTTGTTGGTTATAGTACGTCAAGATCCATGCATTGCTATTAATTGTAAGGTTTGTAATTATTTCTGGTTTTCGTGTTAGTAATAACTCTTCATGATTCTGTTGACTGGAGGGAAATTTTAATCCCAAATGTGTCCAATTGTCAAAATTGCCATTATCCTGCGGAAAAAGAGAGGCTTTTAGGAAGAAGTAAAGTTTACTTATTGGAAATTAGAAATGAATATGTATTGTCAGATCCTTGAGATTAAACCCTTTTATTTAACACCAGTTGAAAGTGTAAATTATTCAAATGTTTACATATGAAGGAATGCTGTACTCTAATGATTCCATTTCCTACAGAGTATTAGTGGCAAGATAATGAAAAGCTTCATCAAAATGGAATGTTAAACAAATAACTTCAACTTCTCACAGCAGACTGAAAAGATTGGGTGACTCAGTCAATTAGAGCTGGCTAATGCTTCCAATGAACCAAGTATCAACACTCTCCACCGATGACAATGAAAGTAGAACTGTAGCTGTGGAGTGTGCAGTCTCTCATTTTCCATCATATATTTGCATGAGAATCAAGTGAGTGAAATATGTAAATGTAGCAGCCTTTTCTTCAAAATTAGCCCCAGAAATAAGTAGGGCTGCAATGAACTGATTGACTAGAACCTGATTAATTGGAGAGCCCACATTTTAATACGATATTGATGATAGTTTCAAGGGGGGATGCATTATGTCAAACACCACCTTGAAAGGATCATTCCCTCTTCTCAGTAGCACAAGAGGAAGGAAAATTGTAGCAATAGTACTTAGATTTATATATTTCATTATAGTGCTTTACAGCCCTCTCTAAGCAGTTCACAAAGTCAGCATATTGCCCCCAACAATCTGGGTCCTTATTTTACCAACCTCAGAAGGATGAAAGGTTGAGTCAACCTTGAGCCAGTCAGAATTGAATTTCTGGCAATCAACAGAATTAGCCTTCAATACTGAATTCTAACCGCTGGGCCACCACGGTTCTGTGTATTTCTAGCTCTGCAAATGTTGCTGAATGACAAATGCTGGAAGTCTCAGCCAAGATCAAATGGTGAGGGATGTTAGAAGTTCTAATGCTGCAACATCTGGAGGGACATAATCTGAAATCAGAACATATGCTTCATAATTCATAAATATCATTAATGATCAATTAATCAATCATTATTGGTCTGATTAATCCATTAAAATGTTTTTAATTATCTTGCTGCCATGGAAAGAAGGGTTCTGTGAAGGTAGTTTATTTTAGTTTCTCTTAGTTCTCATAGTTTCTATCCATGTAGTAATGGAGGTAGTGACAGATTTTATTTTCCTGGGCTTCAAGATCACGGCAAATTTCTTGCAGCCAAGAAATTAAAACTCACTTGTTCCTCGGGAGAAAAGCTATGCCAAATCCAGACAGCATACTAAAAAGCAGAGATATCACTCTACCAACAAAAGTGTGTATAGTCAAGGCTATGGTTTTTCCCAATTGCAATGTATGGCTGTGAAAATTGGACCTTAGAAAGGCTGAGCACCAAAGAATTGAGGCCTTTGAACTATGATGCTGGAGAAGACTCCTTCGAGTCTCTTGGACTAAGGTGATCAAACAGGTCAGCCCTAGAGGAGATCAACCCTAACTGCTCTTTAGAAGACCAGATCCTGAAGATAAAACTCAAATAAATACTTTGGCCACCTAATAGAAGGAAGAATTCACTGGAAAAAGCCTAATGCTGGGAAAGATTGAGGGCAAAAGAAGAAGAGGACGACAGAGAATGAGGTGCCTGGATGGAGTCACTATGGCAGTCGGCATGAGCTTAAATGGACTCCAGTGGATTGTAGATGACAGAAAGGCCTGAAGGAATGTTGTCCATTGAGTCACGATGGTTCGGATATGATTTCGTAAGTAACAAACAACACTATCCATGTACTTAACTGGGGAAGGAAAAGAAATAAGAAAGCAGTCATTACATATCCTTGAAAGTGTTGTAGTCCACTGAAGAAATGCTACAAAATACATATATTTCACAGGTATTTGATGTATCTCTCCATTGAACAATTTGAAAGAAAACACTGGCAGGACTATAAAAAAATTCTATAGTTGTATATATATCTCAAGTTTCAGTAATTACCTTTACTAAAGGAGAGAGATTTTTTTTTGGGGGGGGGGGGGGGACTTCAGTAAAGTTTATTACCCAAACTTGTGTAATTATTTTTGTCTTGTGAACTCTTATTTCTACCATTTTAAAGTATGCCTATCTAACCTTAAACTTAAAACATCTCTAGAAAAGGTGAACAAAACTTAGAGTCAACAAAAACAAAGGAGTTGAAAGTTATTCTTCTTAAACTCAGCTCTAAATAACTATTAAGCATTACCTTAGCTGCATCTCAAATTACATGGTTTTAGGATGTGAAAACATTTCTCTAATTAACTAATAACTGTAAGGGACAATTTAGCCTAATGCTTGACTAAAGATAGGCAAACCTGGATTCTAGCAATGAAGCCAGCAAGGTGATTTTAAATTAGTCTATTTCCAAAAAGTTTTTCAAAAAACCTGCTTGCAATTGCCTATGTAACTATGGTGTTAAAACTGATGCAAGGCATTTTAAACAAATAAGTAATGATGTCACATCTTAAATTAGCCATAAAAAGTAGGCAGTAACTTGAATTAGCCAAGCCATGTTCAAAGTGTTTTCATCACCAGTAAATTAGGGAGGCTGAATTCATCTTCCTATAGAATTTTATTTCTAAATCTCCCTTCTTTTCAATATAGTATTTTAAAAGGCTGCCCCTTGACATCTTACTGTATCTAAATACTGTAGACTGGGTTGGATGTTCTGTGATTTATACTGTTTACTTTATTCTGAAGTATATTGGAATGCAAGAACATGCTAAGAGTTCAAAGGAATTAGAGCTGAATCTTCTAGCATGCGAACACTTGTTCTTAATTTAATTTAATGATTTGATGCCTAAGGAAATTAGAAATACTTTAATTGAATAGATGCATTATAACCTAAATATTTTTAAGGAAGGTCAGAAAATAAGCAATGCAAACTTTAGTCTCTCTATAGAGAGAGAGCAGATAAAATTCATACAGTCAGTGAGAAAAATGTCCCTATTTTTTTATTAAACATTAAATGGTTACAAATTTTACATATATATTATGCTTACTTTTTGAATTCCTAAAACAGGAATAGAAGTAAATTATAATTAGTAAAAACTAAATTGATGTGTTATTCCTTTTGGTTTAATTTTTAATTTCTAAAAGTATTTTAAAAATTGAGATTGTATTCCTTTGGCAGGCTTCTAACAATTCTTATAAATAAATGCTCTTTTAGTAAATTTCTTAGGGAGTTTTGGCAAAATCTTCTAGAGGGCTTTGGTAAAAACATTGTGAATGCCAAAGCCCAACTCTAAAAAGAAATCTGCCTTGTATGTCAAGCCAAAATGTTTTACTGAAGGTTAATTTGAAGATTTAAAAAAAAACTTTTAAAAAGGAATTAGTATAAATTTCCATAGAGTTAGATTTCAAAACACTATTTGAAATTCAGTTTCAAATGTGATAATATTTCTATATGTCGCTTTAATTTTCATACTAAGGTGGCATTTCTAAATTTAGCATTTAATATTGACTTATACCAATAACTTATTTGACCAAGAATAGTTTATATAACTATTATATATAATGTGTATTGCATTGCATTGTATTGCATTGCATTGCATTGTACTGCACTGCACTGAACTGAACTGAACTATATTCTATTTAATGATACCATATATACTAGTCTTTAAACACTATAAACAGTGCATTCAAAATAAAGCATTTTGGCACATAATGCATTTATAGTAATATAGCATTTTTCCTATTACTTTTATAAAACTATATAAAACAAAAAATGCTTTTTATTTCAAACTTTAAATAAAATACTCCACCTTTTTTTAATCAAAACATTTCAAGTTGGCTATTTTTTTACAACAATACAATTTGAATGGTTTTACTATAAGAAATGATACTAACTCATAATAAGCTTTTTATTTATTTATTAATTTTCCTACTGGGATTAGAAGACTAGACAACAACTGAACTAATATATTATGATGCATTATAACATTGTTTTTTCTGCAAACAGTGAGCCAGTTTGCAGAACAATGGGCAAAAGAGATACTTTAGAATATTTTTTTAAGATAGCCATTATGGAAGCTAAATAAAAGAATTGAATTTCTTCTGCTGCTGCCTTCTTTGAACTCAAGAATCATTCTTTGCCTTGGAACTATGCTAATGGAAAGGAATTAGCATACTTTTCAAATAGATTTCAAATCAGTTACCTCATCCTCCAGGGCAGGAGGGCATCCTGGTAGAAAATGAATGTTCCATTCAGTCCATTAGCACAAATGAGATTTCTTTTTAAAAAAAAAATGCTTTAAAGTAAACTTCTTGATCTAAGTTGTCTACTCCTAAACCTAATCTTGCAACTAGTCAGGAGTATGGAAGTTTTTCTTGAAATCTGTATTGACAGGTAGCCCTTGACTTATGGCTACAGTTGAGCCTAAAATTTCTGTTGCTAAGTGAGATGATTGCCTCGTTAATTTTGTCCCATTTTGTGACCTTTCTTGCTATGGTTGTTTTTTTTTTTTTAAACAAAGTTTTATTGGTTTTTGGATGTTTTGCAAAAGGAAAAGGTATGGGGAAGGTTACAAATTGTGGCAGCCGCAGACTGCGGTAGGTATACGCCCCCTCCAGACTCATGGTGTACAACCGCCCTGCCGCCCTGTTTAGGGTGACCCGCTCCTTCTTATCACAGAGGATGCAGGGGGCGCCCTTGCAGGGCAGAGCAGAGGAGTTTGGGGAATATCTGCAGGACAAAGTCGCTCAGATCCGGAGCGGATGGGCCCCCTTCAGTGGACCGGACGGGCCGCCAACAGCGAGTCTTGTGAGACCATTCTGGGAGGAGTTCGATTCTGTTGCCCCTGAGGATTTGGACAGGTTGCGTGGACAGCTGCGACCCACCACATGTTTAATGGACCCGTGTCCCTCCTGGTTGGTACTGGCATCTTGGGAGGTGACCCGAGGCTGGCTTCTGGGCCTGGTGAATGCCTCATTGGGTGAGAAATCCTTATCAACCTCCTTGAAGGAGGCGGTGGTGAGGCCCTTACTTAAGAGGCCTTCACTCGACCCAATGGAGCTAGCTAATTATCGTCCAGTCTCCAACCTTCCCTTTCTAGCGAAGGTTGTCGAGAATGTGGTGGCGCAGCAGTTTCCACGACACCTCGACGAATCCGATTATCTAGACTCACGCCAGTCCGGCTTCCGACCCGGGCACAGCACGGAGACAGCCTTGGTCGCGTTGGTCGATGATCTCTGGAGAGCCAGAGATAGAGGTTGTTCCTCCATCCTGGTCCTATTAGACCTCTCGGCGGCTTTTGATACCATCGACCATGGTATCCTATTGCACCGGTTGGAGGGGATGGGAGTCAGAGGTAACGTTTTGCGGTGGTTCGGCTCCTACCTCTCCGACCGGAAGCAATGTGTGTTGACAGGGGGGCAGAGGTCGACCCTGAGGCCACTCACTTGTGGGGTGCCACAGGGGTCGGTCCTCTTGCCTCTCCTGTTCAACACATATGTGAAGCCGCTGGGTGAGATCATCCGTGGTTTTGGGGTTGAGTACCACCTGTACGCTGATGATACTCAGCTGTACATTTCAACCCCAAACCACCCCAACGAGGCTGTCGAAGTGATGTCCCGGTGTTTGGCAGCCGTCGGGGTCTGGATGGGGGACAACAGACTCAAACTCAACCCCTCCAAGACTGAGTGGCTGTGGCTACCGGGACCTCGGTTCAGCCAGCTGATTCCATCGCTGGCCATAGGGGGCGAACAATTGCCTCCTGTGGAACGGGCGCGCAATTTGGGCGTCCTCCTTGATGCCCGGCTGTCAATGGATGACCATGTGGCAGCCGTGGCAAGGGGGGCGTTCCACCAGGTTCGCCTGGTACGCCAATTGTGCCCCCTACTGGACCGGGATGCCCTACGCACGGTCACTCATGCGCTGGTGACGTCCCGCCTGGACTACTGCAACGCTCTCTACATGGGGCTGCCCTTGGGACGCGCCCGGAGACTGCAGTTAGTTCAGAACGCAGCCACGCGGGCTGTGATGGGGAGTACTAGGTACTCCCACGTAACACCTCTCCTGCGCGAGCTGCACTGGCTGCCTGTGGTTTTTCGGGTGCATTTCAAGGTCCTGATTACCATCTTTAAAGCGCTCCATGGCACAGGACCTAGTTACTTGCGGGATCGCATCCTCCCACATACATCCCTGCGGCCAATTCGCTCACACAGGGAGGGGCTTCTCCTGGTGCCGTCCACTAGGCAATGCCAACGGGCGACACCAAGGAGTAGGGCCTTCTCTGTGATGGGCCCAACCCTCTGGAATGACCTCCCCCCCGATATCAGAACCACCACTGACCTCCGCTCCTTCCGGCAAAAATTGAAGACTCACCTGTTCCGATTAGCGGGCCTGGCATAATTACAACTGTTCCTCCTGGTAAACGTACTATTAACTGGTTATTTTAGGGGTATTGTTTTTAATTTAATTTGTGTGTGTCTTAGGGGTTTTAAAATTATATTTATATATACTGGCTAACTGTACAGTTCTTTTTAATTCTATTTTTAACCTCCTCCATAGTTAACTGTACATATTTAATTCTTCTATTTATTGTATTTTGATATATTCTTTGCATGGACTGTACACTGCCCCGAGTCCCTTTTGGGAGAGGGGGCGGTCTAGAAGCACAGTAAATAAATAAATAAATAAATAAATAAATAAATAAATAAATAAATAAATAAATAAATAAATAAATAAATAAATAAATAAATAAATAAATAAATAAATTTGCATAGCATTCAAATATTACATAATATAACATATAGTCAGTGTGATAAATTCAAAAATAATTTCAATCAATTTCTATCCTGTGGATTTTCTTACTTATTTGTGTGATCTGAGCTTTCTTGATGTCGCTCCATCTCCCCCCGTTGGCAGTGCTCCGGCCCCTCCCGTGTCTTGTGTATCTACTGGGATGTCTTCTGGTTTTTCTAGGAGTAATTTATTTTTTTCCATAAAGGCCTGCGCCTCTATGGGTGTGTTAATTCTGACCCTTGTCTCCTCCCAGAATATTAACATACCTTCAGGCAGCAACCAACGAAACCACACCCCCTTCTGGTATAATTTATTCGCCAATTGCGAATAATATTTTCTTTTCTCCCTCACTTTCTTGGGGATCTGTTTCAGTATGGTTATCTCCTTATCTTTGTATATCAGGGCTTGACCCCTTTGTGTATTCAGAATTTCATCTCTTGTGCTTTTCCTAAGAAATTTAATGTGCACCTCCCTGGGGACATTGTGTGTTCTAGCATATGTGGAGTTCTCTCTATAGACCAGGTCTATTTCCCACCCCATCTGTTGTTTTTCTTTCTGGGTATACTCAGCCAAGATGGTTGTCATGATGTCCCTAATATTTTCATCATCTGTCTCCATCACATTCTGAAATCTAAGATAAAAGGACATTCTCTCAAACTCTATTTTCATTTGTTGGGTGTCAAGCTCTTTGTTTCCCCTTTGCACGCCCTCCACCCCCCCCCTCATCTCAGCCGCCCCCTGCTCCAAGTGATCCAATCTCTGTGAGTTCTTATCAATTTTTTCCTGGTTGCCTCTAATTTCTTCTTTCATCTCCTTCAGCTGTTTCTTAATTTCCTCTTGTCCCTGTAGAATTTGTTGAAACATTTGGTGAAACTCCAAGTCCGTAGTTTTAACTTGTTTAAAAGCTGTCAATGTTGATTGCGTGCTCAGACTTGAGGTTGCAGATGTCGGGGCAGAGGCAGCAAAGCCGGACTTTCCAGGAGGTGGTCTTTTAGATGTCATTGTTAGTAATAAAGAGTCCAGTCAGTATAGAGAAGAATCAGTCAGAGTGGTAGAGCAGCCAAGGGAGTTCGGGGGGGTAGAGAGACCAGGCAAAAGGGAACTCTCTATCACCCTGGCAGGGAACAGATGTTTTTCACTCCAGAAAGTTCAAAAGCAAACAATCCACAAGAGGAGTATCCAAATAACACGGAGACAAAGACCAGAAGCCTGAAGTTAAAAGGTGGAGTCAAGTTCAGCTTTCATGAAGACAACGGAAGTGTGCCATCTTGCCCTGCCAACTTCGAGAACTGAGGCAACAAATAAAGTTTTCAGGATTCAAAGTTCCCAAAGATCACATTTTCTTGAAAGGGTTAAGTCTGAGGATCCATTTAGTTGGAGTGTGACCTCATTGGTTTGGCTCTCCCCCTCCTCCTTCCCTGGGGCTACGAGCACTTTTGTTTCTAGCCGCTTGTCCAAGGGGGGGGGGAAATCCCCCTCCCCTCCAGCCGCACTTCTCCAAGTTAAAC
This sequence comes from Natrix helvetica, assembly GCF_964273705.1. NCBI lineage: Eukaryota > Metazoa > Chordata > Lepidosauria > Squamata > Natricidae > Natrix > Natrix helvetica. Next base: position 69,753,352 of record NC_138551.1, read on the forward strand.
AAAAGTTCCAATTAACACCACTGACAAGTTTTAGAATTGGTAATAGGTATGAAGGGAGTCTACGCCTCACCGCACCACCGCTGCATCCTTCAAGTAGCTTTTTTTCTTCCGGACAGCCTCACAGTGAAGACGCTTCAGCGCGCCTCCCCTTCGTGCTCCTCGGTGCCTGGAGCAAAGCGGGAGCCCCCTGATGGCCGCCGCCGATGCAGGGGTCCTCCCACCGTGCCGCTCCTCCGGCAGAACGCCTCTCCGGGGCGTCCTATGCCCCCCAAGGGGTGGGGAGCCCACCGGGGATGCACGGGGCGAGCAGTCTCTGCCCGTCGCCGTCAGCTGCCGGAACCGGAAGAAGCCTTGCTATGGTTGTTAAGTGAACCATTTCAGGTCTTAAGTTGGAAAACAGTTGTTAAGTGAATCTGGCTTCCCCGTTGACTTTGCTTGTCAGAGGTTTGCAAAAGGTGATCCTATGACCCTGGGACATTGCACTCGTCATAAATATGAGTCATTTGCCAAGCATCTGGATTCTGATCATGCGTCCCTGGGGATGTTGCAATGGTCGTAAGTGTGAAAATGTGTTATAAGTCACTTTTTTCAGTGCCGTTGTAACTTCATCTCCTTTTTCTTCCTACTTGGCACACCCACAGGCACACAGATATACCCACACACGCAAAACCCAACAGGATAAACTTAAAACCCTGGATGCTAGTTATACATACATCCTTAAACATTCAGAACATCAATAACAATGAGTAATCCCAAGTATTGCAAAACAAAGCAAGTTTTTAACGCAGAAAGAGCTAGAGATTTTTTTTAAAAAAATGCTGCAGCAAACAAGCAAATGTGTCCTCTGTAGCAGACATGAACATCGACAGAATGGACACAGACAACAAGCCTAACCAGCAGAGAGTCTCAGTATTTGGAGATGCTTCCTAAGTCAACAAAAGTAAAGAGGACAGAGTGCAATGAAGCATCCAAATCTCAGCAAGCAGCTACAGCTCTTCTTTGTGGTTTCAAATGGACTCCGCCAAAAGCAACCAAACAAGTCATAGTGAGCCAAGTATATATATTCACAAATCCTCAACCGTTTAGCAACAAAATAAGTATTGGCACTGAGTCCAAGATATCAGAGAGCCTTCATAGTGGTTTTCTGTGTAGTTTATGCCTCTGATTCATGTATTCCTTAAATGCCTGTTGCTTCACTCCAAGCTGCATTCCCTTTGGGGCCCAAGTCAAGAGAACCAGGGAAATGGCCAGTGTCCCCCACCCACTCACTTTATTGGCCCAAATTCAGAAGATAACACCTCCATTGCACTAGGCAAGAAAATACTCCACTTTTATTACTTTAAACTAACTTTATTTTTTCCTTTTCTTTCTTTCTTCTTTCTCTTTCTTTCTTTTTGCTAGTTAGGTAGGTAAGTAGGTGGGTATGGATGGATAGATAGGTACATGCATGGATGGATAGATAGATAGGGACAGACATAGATGATAGATAGATAATAGATAGATAGATAGATAGATAGATAGATAGATAGATAGATAGATAGATGATAGATAGATGATAGATAGATAGATAGATAGATAGATAGATAGATAGATAGATAGATAGATAGATAGATAGATAGATAGATAGATAGATGATAGATAATTTAGAGTCTAACTGACTTCAAATGAGCCTGGATGATTTATATTTTAAAAATACTAAGAAACAGATCACAGACCTCCTTCAAGAAATTTATACAGGCTCAGAATTCTACATCAAATCCTGGAAGAACAAACAGGTTTTCAGAGACATTGGGATATCAACAGAGTGGGAATTATCAGGATATTTGGGGCTGAAGAGTTGCTATTCCAGATGATTGGCAATGTGACAAAGAAGTCACATTTTCCAATTAAACAATGGTCAAAGTAGTTCAAAAGCAAAATGCAAAGTACTTTATTTTAACATTTTTCCAAGGGTTAAATAGTTTGGTTGGGTCAATTTGAGCCAGAAATCTGAAGTTAAATGGATCAAGATGAATGTTGCAGTGGTCTCCTAGCTTCTCATTTCTCCTACAGAGTCCACTGAGCTAGCAAGGAAGGATTCAAAAGCACTAAGTGTTTAACACCTCTTGTTGAAGAACATGCAAGACTAAGCTTAGGTCCACTTTTGTAGGATGGATTCTCCCAACTATCATTTAAAAACTTGATTTGATAAAGAATGAATCTCATTTAAAGCTAACCCACTGGATGCACTCAGAATAGCCAAAGACCATTTTATAAGACCTCTCACATAGTGGAAGCAGAACACAAATCTCTTTTAAGGAAACAACAAATTGATGTGACAGCAGGAAGACTAGAAAAGATTGTTGTGAGGACCCAAGAGTGAGAGAGAGATTTTGCTGTTCTTTTGCATTCAGCTAATAGCCCTGTCCCCAGAGAAGTGCTTGGACCAAGGAATGCAATCACATCTGAAGCCTGGGTTAATTAATTTGAAGAAATACTCAATAGTGTCCATGTTGGATCTGGGCAGCGAGAGGACAGACTGCGGACACGAAGTGACTTATCAGCTCTTTATTAATAGTAGTAGTGATCCAGCTTGCTCTGTGGTTGGAGGGTTCCCCTTTTATAGGGATCGGGTACGCCCCTCGACCAATCAGAACGATACCTGCTTCCCGCTGTAGCAGCGGACCAGAGGGGAGACTTGCCACGATATATGCTAATATCTAACACCCCTCCCCTCCTAGACGGAACGTTGCGGTAGTCTTTTAGGTATGTTGGGGGTTGCCTTACTCGGGAGGAACGTCGTGGTTCTGGTTGGTCAGAAATGGTTTCCGGATCGGATGCTTTTCCCGTTCCACGTTCGGGAGGTTTCGTACCCTCGTTGCTAGGGCGTTCCGGAGTCTGCTCGGTTTCGTTGCCTGGGGTTTGCTCTGCTTCGTGCGTGCTTTCTTGTTCCGAGCTTGGTTCGCAGGTGTCGTAGTTTTCTATGATGGGGCTCTCGCGTGGCTGACTTTCTGTAGGCAGGAAAATCTCGTCTTCGTTTCGAAGGTCTGAGTGCGCTAGGCGACCCCGAAGTTGATCGATGTGCCTTTTCCAGTTCCGCCCATCTTCCAGTTCCAGCAGATACGATCGTGTACCCGTGATGCCAATGACCTTTGCCGGCATCCACAATGTTCCCCCTGCATAGTTGTGGGCGTATACTGAATCCCCTATGCTAAAAGACCGAATTTTGCTTGTGGAGTCTGGGGGAGCTGTGGCAGAGTAATTTGGGTGAAGACGGTCCAGGTGAGACCGTAGACGGCGGCCCATGAGTAGTTCAGCGGGGCTCCTACCCGTCGTTGCACTTGGGGTGATATGCTGAATTAAAAAGGTAATGATCAATGCGTGTTTGCCAATCACCTGGACCCATCCTAGCGAGGGCCTCTTTTGCGAATCGTACCATTCTCTCCGCCTGTCCATTTGATGCCGGATGGAATGGCGCGACGAGGGCGTGCCGAATTCCCTGACCTGCTAGATATGTCTCAAATTGCATGGCTGTGAACTGGGGCCCGTTATCGGAGACCAGGAGGTCGGGCAGGCCATGGGTGGCGAAAAGTCGCCGTAGAACCTTAATGACTGCCTCTGCCGTGGTTGAAGTCATTAGGACTACTTCTAGCCATTTTGAGTATGCATCCACAACTATAAGGAAAGTCTGACCTTGGAATGGCCCTGCGAAGTCGATGTGTATTCGCGACCAGGGTGCTTTAGGTTTCTCCCATTCTGTGGCGGGCGCTTCCGGGGGTGCTGGTCTCGATTCCTGGCATGGGTCGCAAGTGGCCACCCACTCCTCTATTTCTTTGTCCATGTTTGGCCACCAAACGTAACTTCTTGCTAACGCCTTCATCCTAACAATCCCCGGATGACCCACATGTAAAGCATCTAATACATTCCTACGTAACGCATACGGAATAACAACTCGATCCCCCCACAATAAACACCCTTGCAACACTGAGAGTTCGTCCCGTTTTGACCAAAACACTTTGAATTCCGGGCCCATGTTTCCCTTCGGCCACCCCCTCCAAACCCAAGTTTGAACTTGCTTTATTAAATTGTCTTTAGAGGAGAACCTTGCAACGTCGTATGAAGAAACCGGTCCAGAGTCCAAACAGTCAATGAGCAATACCGGTACTTCTGGAGTGGGGTCTGGCAGAATGTCAGGTAATGGGCAACGGCTGAGTGCGTCTGCGTGTCTGAGAGTGAAGCCCGGTTGATGAATCAATTTGTATGAGTACGCAGCCAGGAAAACAGTCCACCTGGTCATGCGTGGAGAAAGGGAGACCGGAGTGGGGCGGTTTCCCGCCAAAAGTCCCAACAACGGTTTGTGATCTGTAATTAGTTCAAAATCGCAGCCGTAGAGGTATTCGTGGAAACATTTTACTCCAGCTACAGCAGCCAGCGCTTCCCTGTCCATTTGGCTGTAATTCCTTTCGGCCGATGAAAGAGTCCTGGAGTAGAAGGCGATGGGCGCTTCTTTTCCGTCGGGCATCCTGTGGCTGAGGACTGCTCCAACTCCGAAGGGTGATGCGTCGCAGGTCAATACCAGCGGTAGGGTCTGGCTGTATTGGACAAGCAGTGAGTCAGTGGTGAGCAGGCGCTTTACCCCGGCGAAAGCTGCAGCTTCGGATCGTCCCCATTTCCATGGTGCGTTCCTCTGGAGTAGACGGTGTAGTGGCTCAGCAACGGTCGCCTTCTGCCTCAGAAAAACGCTGTAGAAGTTAAGTAGTCCAAGGAAGGCCTGCAACTCGGTCTGATTTCGTGGTGTGGGGGCGTCCTGGATCGCCTTAATTTTCTTTGAAGTGGGGTGTATTCCCTGACCATCGATTCTATAACCCAGGAATTCTATGCTAGGCACGTTAATTTGGCATTTTTCCTTTTTTAGGTGGAGACCCTTTTCTCTGATTCTGGCCAAAACAGTTCTGACTCTTTTATTTAATTGCTCCTCATTTGCAGCGGACACCAAGATGTTGTCAAAATAGTGGACGACTCCCGGTATCCCTTGCAAAAGTCGTTCCATGACGCTCTGGAACAATCCTGGGGCAATGCTCACGCCGAATTGTAGCCGGTTGCATTTGAATGCTCCTCTATGCGTCACTATAGTTTGGGCCTCCGCTGTGGCGCTATCCACTGGCAGTTGCTGGTAAGCTTGTGCCATGTCTAATTTAGCAAATACCTTTCCTGGCCCCAACGAGTGCAATAAGTGCTGTACTACAGGCACAGGATATGCGCTCTGTTGTAGCGCGACATTAATTGTGCATTTATAGTCCGCGCAGATGCGGACTGATCCGTCTGGTTTGACTGGGGTCACGATGGGTGTTTCCCAGCGCGCGTGATCCACCGGCTCAAGGATTCCTTGCTCCACTAACTTATCTATTTCCTTATCTATTTTTGGGCGGAGTGCAAAAGGCACTCGTCTCGGTTTAAGTCGGATTGGCGCCACTTTGGGGTCTAAATTGAATGATATTGGTTTACCCACATACTTACCAAGACCGGGGCTGAACACATCCTCGAACTCCTTAAAAATCTGTTCAGCGCTGCTGTTTCTCACGGCGTTGATTCCGGTGACTTCTAACCCCAGGGCTTCAAACCAATCAAGCCCCAGAAGGTTCTGTAATGGCGCGCTGGCGATGGTCACGGGCAGCTGGGCTTCGATGTCCTTGAAACGGATTTGGAATGTGCCTTGGCCCACGATGGGGACTTGGTTCCCCTGGTAGTCTCGTAGCAGGACGTCTGGAGCGCGTAGTTGGCTCTTTCTGAGGCTAGGGATAGCCTGTTTCATGGATGCCCATGAAATAATCGTCAGGGTCGATCCTGTGTCAACTTCTAGCTCGCAAGGTGAGCCCTCCAAGAGGACTGTGACTCTCAGCCTTTTTGGCCGCTTAGGGCGGACCTGATGTATTGTGGTGAGATACGTTCGCAACTCCTCTCTCTGGGTCAACTCTATCTCATCGTCTACATCCTGAAAATACTCTCATTGAGCGTCTTGATAGAACGCTCTTTCAGCTCTTTGTGTGTATTCTCTCTGGGGATACGCTCGCTCAGCTCCTTGTGAGTAATCTCTCTGGGGATACGCTCGCTCAGCTCTTTGGGAATTTTCTCTCTGGGTATACACTTGTGGATTTCTCTCTGGGCGCCCTTTCTGATTTCGCCAAGCCCCTGGGTTGGGCTTCTGTTGGCGGTACATGGGTGGCTGCCATGAGGCAGGGACTCCGCTCCGGCACACTCGTGCGATGTGCCCAAGTTTGTTGCAGTGCGAACAAACAACGTTCCTGAACCTACAAGTAGACCTGGGGTGATTCCCTCCGCAACTTGCGCAGGGCGGCAAACGGGATCCGGGTCTCCCCCCAGGCCTCAAGTGACTGCTCTGCATCATGTGACTGTCCTCAAACTCGGGATTCTCGTAGTCGGGGCTTGTGTCCTCGTAGTGTACTCTGGTTTGTCTTGGTGCTGGTTGGTTTACGTTGGCCCCTCATTGTATGGTCACCGATGATTTCTCCGCTGACTCTGACGCTCTTGCTTCGTTTAGCGCTATCTGTAGGGTTACATTCGGGTTTGCCAACAGCTTCTTTTGTAGTGAAATGTCTCTTAACCCACAGATGAGCTGCGCTAAGATGTGCTCGTCCAGATCCCTGAACTCGCAGTGAGTTGCTGCTTTTCGTAGGGCTGCAACATATTGATTTATGGATTCTCCCGCCTTCTGGTTCCTTGTGTTGAATTCCTTGTGGCAGACATGGCGGGAAGGTTTTGGCGCGTAATGAGTTTGCAGGGCCTGTTGCAACGCCGTCCACGATACTGCCTGTATTGGAGTAGGCGCGGTGAGGTCTCTGGCCGTATTGAAGACTTCCTTTCCGCAGTAGCCGAGGAAGATGTTTTTCTTCCTCGCGTCGGTGATCCCCGTGTATTCGTTCGCTTCGAGGAAACACTCGAAACGAATCATGAAGGCTTCCCATTCGTCGTTTGCTGGGTCGAAAGGAGCGGGGGGAGCATGCATCGCCATCTTCTCTGTTTGAATTTGCCGCGCTGCGGTGATCTGAGATGGCTGCTGGAATTTCTGCCGAATTCCTGGGCTGGATCAAATCCGGAGATTCTGGAGGTAGCGTTCTTCGTCCTATCTGCCTCTCGATCCCACCTTCGTCGCCAATGTTGGATCTGGGCAGCGAGAGGACAGACTGCGGACACGAAGTGACTTATCAGCTCTTTATTAATAGTAGTAGTGATCCAGCTTGCTCTGTGGTCGGAGGGTTCCCCTTTTATAGGGATCGGGTACGCCCCTCGACCAATCAGAACGATACCTGCTTCCCGCTGTAGCAGCGGACCAGAGGGGAGACTTGCCACGATATATGCTAATATCTAACAGTCCACATAGGGAGGGGCAAAGAGGATCTGAGTGACATAAGCAATGTTCCAGTGTCATGATGCAAACCCTGCCCCTTTTCGACGTGCATCTTGACATCACATACATGCCCCAAAATATGGCAATGATGCTTTCATTATTCCAACCCCTGTCACCAGGATGTTGCATGAGAGTTTTTTCCCTCAAATATGACCACTGATATCTTTTAAACCCAGCCCCAGACAAAAAATGCTAGGCAAGGTTGTGCCTCGTTCCTCTCCTAATTAACTTCTATCTTAATATTCAGGCTTTCTCTAAACATAAATCCAAATCTCTTCACTAAACCACACTTAATTTTCTATGTTTGTTTGCACTGGCAGCACAGCAATTCTTTATGTAATCAATTCAGCTTTTATTGTTCAGGTATTAGCCAAATACTGCCAGGACAAAAGGGTGTAAATAAATCACTGCCAGTGTAAGTGTGAAATTAATGGTTTTCAAACTGAGCAGATAAAGATGTTCAATTGCTGAAGTATTTCATTTCTGGATGCATCACATCTGTGAGGTCACAGTCCAGACTCAAATGTCTGCAAAAGCAATTATTAGATTTGCCAGCTGCAACAGGAACATTTAAGTTTCTGATGCAAATTATGTATTTTTTGCAAACATTCTGAGTCTTCCATTGTTGTGCTTAGCTTGTGCTTATTTCTGCTTATAACACTATTGCCAAAAAAAACTTTCCTTTAGTGGCTTTTCTTTTCCATTTTGAATGTAGTTCAGTCTCAAAAGAGCTATGAAAGAAGTTAAACAGAGATCCTTGATCTGGATATTCAGAGTGATAGATCTGAACATCTTTCTGTATTGCCTAAATGACTTCTTCCATAGCCCTTTCAAGACCCCCAAGTATCTTTACAGTGTTTCTTCTGCTACTTAAAAGAAAGTAGCTATGTTTGTAAGATGTTATGCATTATAGTCAATGTTGAGGAGGTTAGGGTTAATCAATTGTCCCCTTTACAGTATTTATGTTGGTGAAGGAGTGGAGGAAGAGTTAAAGGAGAGATCAGCCT